>NC_135330.1:126266154-126571822 GCF_023851605.1 Tamandua tetradactyla
AAAATCCACAGCAAACCTACTAGAGCTAATAAATGAGTACAGCAAAGAAGCACGTTACAAGATCAACATTCAAAAATCGGTAGTGTTTCTATACACTAGCAACAAACAAGCTGAGGGGGAAATCAAGAAACGAATTCCATTTACAATTGCAACTAAAAGAATAATATACTTAGGAATAAATTTAACTAAAGAGACAAAAGACCTATACAAAGAAAACCACAAGAAACTGTTAAAAGAAATCACAGAAGACCTAAATAGATGGAAGGGCATACTGTGTTCATGGATTGGAAGACTAAATATAGTTAAGATGTCAATCCTACCTAAATTGATTTACAGATTCAATGCAATACCAATCAAAATCCCAACAACTTATTTTTCAGAAATAGAAAAACCAATAAGCAAATTTATCTGGAAGGGTAGGGTGCCCCGAATTGCTAAAAGTATCTTGAAGAAAAAAAACGAAGCTGGAGGTCTCACGCTGCCTGACTTTAAGGCATATTATGAAGCCACAGTGGTCAAAACAGCATGGTATTGGCATAAAGATAGATATATCGACCAGTGGAATCGAATAGAGTGCTCAGATATAGACCCTCTCATCTATGGACATTTGATCTTTGATAAGGCAGTCAAGCCAACTCACCTGGGACAGAACAGTCTCTTCAATAAATGGTGCCTAGAGAACTGGATATCCACATGCAAAAGAATGAAAGAGGACCCGTATCTCACACCCTATACAAAAGTTAACTCAAAATGGATCAAAGATCTAAACATTAGGTCTAAGACCATAAAACAGTTAGAGGAAAATGTAGGGAGATATCTCATGAATCTTACAATTGGAGGCGGTTTTATGGACCTTAAACCTAAAGCAAGAGCACTGAAGAAGGAAATAAATAAATGGGAGCTCCTCAAAATAAAACACTTTTGTGCATCAAAGAACTTCATCAAGAAAGTAGAAAGACAGCCTACACAATGGGAGACAATATTTGGAAATGACATATCAGATAAAGGTCTAGTATCCAGAATTTATAAAGAGATTGTTCAACTCAACAACAAAAAGGCAACCAACCCAATTACAAAATGGGAAAAAGACTTGAACAGACACCTATCAGAAGAAGAAATACAAACGGCCAAAAGGCACATGAAGAGATGCTCAATGTCCCTGGCCATTAGAGAAATGCAAATCAAAAGCACAGTGAGATATCATCTCACACCCACCAGAATGGCCATTATCAACAAAACAAAAAATGACAAGTGCTGGAGAGGATGTGGAGAAAGAGGCACACTTATCCACTGTTGGTGGGAATGTCAAATGGTGCAACCACTGTGGAAGGCAGTTTGGCGGTTCCTCAAAAAGCTGAATATAGAATTGCCATACCACCCAGCAATACCATTGCTAGGTATCTGCTCAGAGGACTTAAGGGCAAAGACACAAACGGACATTTGCACACCAATGTTTATAGCAGCGTTATTTACAATTGCAAAGAGATGGAAACAGCCAAAATGTCCATCAACAGACGAGTAGCTAAACAAACTGTGGTATATACATACGATGGAATATTATGCAGCTTTAAGACAGAATAAACTTATGAAGCATGTAATAACATGGATGGACCTAGAGAACATTATGCTGAGTGAGACTAGCCAAAAACTAAAGGACAAATACTGTATGGTCCCACTGATGTGAACCGACATTAGAAATAAACTTGGAATATGTCATTGGTAACAGAGACCATCAGGAGATAGAAATAGGGTAAGATAATGGGTAATTGGAGCTGAAGGGATACAGACCGTGCAACAAGACTGGATACAAAAACTCAGAAATGGACAGTACAATACTACCTAATTGTAATGTAATTATGTTAAAACATTGAATGAAGCTGCATCTGAGGTATAGTTTTTTTTTTCTTTTTTTCTTTTTTTCTTTTTATTTTGTTCTCTCTATTATCATTTTATTTCTTTTTCTGTTGTCTATTTCTTTTTCTAAATCGATGCAAATGTACTAAGAAACAACGAATATGCATCTATGTGATGAAATTAAGAATTACTGATTGTATATGTAGAATGGAATGATTTCTAAATGTTGTGTTAGTTAATTTTTTTAATTAATAAAAAAAATCATTTTCTACTGTCTTTTTACCAATCTCTTTCTCATGAGCTTCCTTTTAATATCTTTCATCCAATCCGTTTATTCACAATTTTTATATGACTGGTCAAGCTCATTTATTGCACAAGAAATAAATACATTTGATTCTGTGAGTTACTCATGGTTTCTTAGATGTTTAGCCATTACTTCTACCCACAAATTTCATGTTTCCTTAGAAAACTGACAGCCAAGCAGATGTTTAATATTCCTTTCAATACCAACATTTAAAATTGTTACAAGGCAATTATATCCACAGAGAAAGTCACATTAAAGATATGCCTCTAAGCCAGTATCATGTATCCTCATTTAGATAGTTAGAATAAAATTACATTGTCACTTCTTTATAATACAAATATAATCCCTATTTATAAATCACATTAGAAATTGAATCAATAACCATCTTAATTCATGACCATGGTAAGGTGTTTTTCAAGTAAGTAGACCAACCACAGTGCTTCTTACCAACATGATTGGCTGAAAAACAAAAACAATTAAAAAATTATAAGATAGGAAATATTTTCAATTAAACTTATTAAAATACTTATTTGTGCCTTTAATTATACATTTAAAAGTCCTCTGATTATGGCAGCCTAGAAACTTGAGCACTTCATTAGGCAAATGCATTGTCTGCCATATTACAATGTATTTCAGCAATATTTTTCAACTTGACAGCTTTACTTACTGCCTTAGAAGCAGTATTAATGTACTGCATCACCATTTCTTTTTTGATACTGAAGTCCTTTTCCCGCAATGGTGCCTTTTTATCTTCATTTAAATTCATATCTTCCTGGAAAACACAATTAAAAAGCCTCTTTCAGAATCTAAGTATAGCAGCAATTCTACATACACTATGAATGAAAATCAATAATTTGTGACTAAAACAGCATTAATTGTTTTGGAATGATTTACATGTAGTTCTGCCTGGAGGGAGAAGAGAGAAAAGAGCTGGTGAGAAAGGAGAAAATATTCTAGATCAATTTAGTAAGTAAAACAATTATAACCAGGAAAACTTTTCTAAATTCACAACAGGCTAGTGAAATTATCTATGTACATCACTAGAGATAATTAGACAGTTGAAATTTCTGCCTTTCATAAGGCTTTTAGTATTCACCATTTTAATATATATATTTTATAGCAGCTGCACCTGAAGTTACCTTGCACCATTTGAGGGTGCTGCTCTCTATACAAATGGTCCAAAATTAAAAGTAAATAAGGTAACCACACTCCAGATTCTGACACCTGAAATCATATATCATTATCAAATACCTAGTACTGATCCCTGCAAGAGGCCCATTAAAATACCCCTACAGTAATTTATTCAATACTCAAAATCCCACAACAGTTGCACTCATAAAAAGAGTCACCACTTAAAAATCTAGCATTTCTCTATAGCACTGATGAAAATATGGGTTTAAGCAACCTAGTGCTTCAACAAGCCTAATTCTAACTAAAAATACAAATCAAGTATATCCACATAAACATAGGAATTGCTACCAGAATCAATCAGTTTAGCTGCTTAAGCAAGAGGCTGTGCTGGCAAAAGAAACGCTGTAAAAGGAGGGCAACTCAAATGGTTGTCCTCCTGATGTTAGCCTTAAGTTATTTGTGAAATGCAATATAAAACACTTGATTGTATATAAACTCCATATTCACTCAGAAACAGAGTCATAAAAATCAGAACTCTCGATCACCTATGGAGCCCAGCAAGTTGAATTCCTTCCAACTTTTAGAAGGTGCTACATTCATCAGACACTGTGGTTTATGACTTTAGCTGACTCAGTTTTTGGCTACCCAACACTTCAAGCATTTAAAAGTCAAAAATTCCGTAACTTCACCTTGATAAAAACATTTAAGATCTCATAATTTGTTCCCTCTGACATTGCAATAAAAGGTAGTGATTAGGAATTTTAATTCTTGCTGTTCTGTTTAAAAATATCCTATTATGTGGATAATGGTTTATTTTGTTTCATTTTCTTTTTTTCTAAGACAGTGACTCTCACTGGGCCATAATACCAACTAGGAAGCATTACGGATATTTTGCAAATTTCTGGGGGAATGTTGATTGTCACAGTGATTGAGGTAATGCTATCAGCATTCACAGGGGCCAGGTGTGCAAAACATTCCACAAAATATAGGCTAGTCCTTCAGAATAAAGAACTATCCTGGGTCCCACAGAGAGATTAATGTATCTAATGTCATAATTATCTGAGCCTAGACTCTAACTTAATGAAATTACATGTAAAATGGAATTAATATCTAAAATGTTACATATTAAATAATTTGTAGTGCAAGTTTTTAATATGCATTGAGTTTGCCAGGAATCCAACAATACTAAATTACAATTACTCTGCTTTTTTTTTTTTTAAGCTTTACCAAAAATCATGCATTGTTTCTGAAATTTAGGTATCCCATGGCAATGCTGTTTATGGTGTTTGAATCACCAAAAAAAGCACGCCTGTATCAATCTTAACTGTAGCTGTCATACTTACAGTGTCATGAAATAGATTCAAGAACATGATCACTTTATTGTACCTTCTTGAGTAGTGATGGGCAATTATTTATATTGAAATATATTATTATATGATATAGTTAAGGCATTGATTTTTTAATTATGAGTGATTATCTATAAAGAATTTCACTGGAGGAGGCTAATGAGGAAATTAGGGAATAATTGTTATGAGGGGGTAGGTAACAGATCTGAGAGCACTGAGGACCTCTATTTTAAATTATTCACTATATTTTTATTTTCTTTCCAATGGCTAAGCATGATATAGCCTCTTTAACCAGCAAACTAAATTATTTAATGGACACAGAATTCTAAAACATAGAAAGCCCATTAGTCATGACTGAAATCAAAATAAATTTCAAGGTGGGCCTTTTTGGAAAGCTGATATCTTCAGGATGGCATCTGCTCATATATAAAAGTGGTATATTTGGAATTAAAGAAAAGACTTAGAGCTATTCCAACCTCCTTCCCCATCTTCTAAATATGTCACTCACCTTCCTGACAAAAGTGGGATGATGATCCCTACATAAAAAAAAAAAAAAAAAAAAAGGAAACAAACGATACTACAAAGAAATCTGGAATCAATTACCTAATACCACAAACTTTTCAGAAGCACTGACTAGGCATACAGCTTCATCTAAAAGGTATCATTCTCTTATATGTCCAGGCAAAAAACAGCATTAGAGTAAGTATGAAAAGCTTTGCCCTCTACAAAAAGAAAAAGAGATAGAAAGGGACAGGAAGTAATAATATGTATGTAGGTAGAAAGGGTACAGAATTTTTTAAATTTATTTTAAATTTCTATCTTTGTGGAAAAGGTAACAAAGAAGACCCTGAGGGAATGGCAATCAACTTTTCAGGGTCGCAAAGCCCTGGGGAGATTTATTTGAAGTTTTTTTTTCCCCAGAGAATGCGTATCCATATTCATTTTATGTCCAATTCTAGAGAGGTTAAGCATCTCCTCAGGTTATCCAAGAAGGGTTGGGAGATGATGTTGCCAAGCATCTTCACTTAAATAAACCCTGCCTTAAGGTACAGTCTTCAGCACAAGAGCTAGAATAGTGCATAGCCTAAGAGACTGTACAGTACAGACAAGCTCACAGAAATAACTTTTTAAAGCTCACTGGTTATTAGAATCTCAAAACTGGAGCCCAGGCTCCGACATCTGATGCTCTTTTCAAGTAATCATGTGACCCTTGTGTGCAAGTTTTCAATTCCCATGTTCACGTCATCATATTGTATATCCCTTGTCTTAGAGCTGACTCACTAGAGGTAGAACCTGAGACTGGGATTCAGATGCAGGTAACTTATGGAAGGTATACTCTCAGGATACAGAGAATGAGGGAAGCAAGACTGGCCAGGAAAGTGAGCCAAAATAGCATGTGGCCTCTGCTGTCCAAAATTAAATACACATAGATTTTACGATGTGACTGTGTGATTGCGAAAACCTTGTGTCTGATGCTTCTTTTATCCAGGTAATGGATAGATGAGTAAAAAAAAAAGAGAGAGAGAGAGAGATAAAAAATAAATAATAGGGGGAGATAAGGGGCAAAAATTGTGTAGACTGAAATACTGTGGGTCAATCAAAAGGAGGGGTAAGGAAGGGTATGGGATATATGAGTTCTTTTTTCTTCTTTTTATTCCTTTTTCTAGAGTGATGCAAATGTTCTAAAATTAAACATGGGGAAGAATACACAACTATGTGATGATGTTGTGAGCCACTGACTGTATAATATGGTTGGACTGTATGTGTGTCGATATTTCATAATAAGAATATGAAAATAAATAAATAAATAAATATACTAATGGACAATGGCCAAAGAACTAGGACCCATTATTAACAGTAACCAGACAGGAAACTGACCCATTACCAATAGCAATCAATCAGTCCAGGTTGCTAAACATCATTACAACAACCAGTCCAGGGAGCCAACCCACAATCCCTGTAACAAACAACCCAAAATAGCCAGGACTTGATCAGTAACTAAAAACATTCCTAATTTTTATACCCACCTCCAACTCAGGACCAAATAGAGAAAATCAAATATGCTTTCCTAACCAATCACCTAGGATGCTTCAAATCTAGTTTGCCTGTCACCAGCTTTCCCAAGCCAACAGCCTCCAATCAAGGCATACCCAGAGTCTTTCCTTTTTCTTAGTATCCAGCTTTCCACTTCCCTGTCTGTCTTGAGTCTCTGCCAAATGCAAGTCATAGAGGCTGGCTCCTTTCCGACAGGAAACTCTGAATAAATAGGCTTTACTTGTTCTTTGGTTGTTCTTTGTTTATTTCATAGCTGGATTCTCACTTCAGCCAGAATTGACCTGAGTCAGTCTCACCTTGAGATAGAGGCCAGCCTCCACACCTTTAGCCCAGTCAGGCCCTGGCTGCAGGGCCTCTGAGGGCAAATCTCTGAAGAAGGGGACAGCCATGAGACATTCAGGACCAACCCTCCTATCCCCTGGTGAATGAGTGCTCCAGGCTAGAGGGCATGGCAGGGGCAGGCACCAAGAGCAATCACTACAAAATTTGAAAATAAGTTCCTTTATACTAAAATAAGGTTTCTTTCTAAACAGAACTGAATAAATACAGAAATCACATATGAACAGATTCTTTCAGATCCTGACATGCACTACACTGCAGAAAGTATAAAATGATACTGCAGCCATAAATTTTAAAACAGCCCTGAAATGGCAGTTGACTTCTATATATCAATATGCCAATATATATATGTACGTATTTTCATTGACTGTCTATTATAGTAAGATACTGAGCAAGGAAATACATAGAATGCATAATTAATGAGTAATTAAAATGTGCCTAAAAATTCAGGGGCTATATGAGATAAATAAATAATATCGACTCTTAAAATGGAAAAAGAAAATCATCCGGCTGTTTGGAAAAATATGCCTCATTCAAAAAATTATTTGAGCACATACTAATTTAAACTTTAGTTTTTGAATGTCTAAAGAGCATATTGTTGTTAAAGTTCTATGAATACATTAGTAGATGCACTACAAATTAACTCATTCGTAGCACTACTTTCATATACTCATAGTACAGTTTTGCCTGGGGAAACTAGAGAGTTGCAATAATGAAAAGCAATTTCCCTTCAGTTAATTACTATCTAATTAAAAACAACCCATAAATTGAATCACTATGTGAATCTGGCAGTAGGGCAGAAATATAGAAGAAATACTGCAAAAAATGGATTTTTAAAAAATCAATACATGGGAACACAGCTATGCCACAAAAAAAGATCAGAGTTAAAAAAGACCAAATAAATGTGGTACCAGAGAGTAAGAAAAAGTATTCAATAAAGGGAGGGGGTGAACTCACTGCTCTCCTCAACCCCCATGCAGGATATGACTCCCAGCAGTGTAAATCTCCCTGGCAACATAGGACCTGACACCTGGGGATGAGCCGGGACCAGCATTATGGGAATGGGAAAGCCTTTTGACCAAAAGGGGAAGAGAGAAATGAGAGAAAATAATAAACAGAGGCCAAAGGTTATCCTGGAGGTTATTCTTATGCATTATATAGACATCCCTTTTTAGTTTATGGTGTATTAGAGTGGCTAGAGGAAAGCACCTGGACCTGCTAAACTGTGTTCCAGTAGCCTTTATTCTCAAAGAAGACTTTGCAACTATGTAAGTTTTACACTGTGACTGTGTGATTGCGAAAACCTTGTGCCTGATGCTCCTTTTATCCAAGGTATGAACAGATGAGAAAAATTAATAATAATAAGGATAAAAAATAAATAGGGGAGAAAAAGGGTAAAAATTGGGCAGATTGAAATACTGTGGGTGAAATACTGTGGGGTTTCTGAGCCACTGATTGTATAACATGGCTAGACTGAATATATGTGGATATTTCTCATAAAAATATTCTATTTTAAAAAGGGGTGGGGCTGGGGAAAGGATGTCAAAAGGACACAAGAACCAATCTTATAGGGCACCTAATGGCCAAAGCTGAAACAACATGAACAAGATAATTAATGATAGTACTGGATTATAACCAAAGAATAAAAAAAGATAGAGAAATGGAGGAGGCATTTTTATTAGACTCTGTTTCTCCTTAATAACAAAAGAGAAAAATAGTAACTTTATAGCAGAGCAGCCAGCAGACACCGCCTTAGTGCAGTAATCAAGGTCAACAACAACAACAAGGCATACTCCCTGATACATTGCACTGAGACACGTATAACACCTCTGTGGTTGCGTTACCCCAAAATATCTCAATTGAGTTATGAGGGGAAAAAAATCAACAAACCCAAATTGAGGGTCATTCTACAAAACAACTGACCGCGATTTTTCACAAATGTCAAGGTCATGAAAGATGAGGAGCTATTACAGATTAGAGGAGGCTGACATGACAAGTACAAACAAGGGTGGTTGGTCTTAGATTGGATCCTAGAAGAGAAAAATTACATTACTGGAAAAACTGGGAAAATCCAAATAAAGTCTACAGTTCAGTTAGTAGTAATATTATGCCAATGTTAATTTCTTAATTTTGATAATTGTCCTAAGGTTATGTAAGATGTTCATATTAGAGGATGCTGAGTAAAAGGTATATGAGAATTCCCTGTAGTTTTGGTTTTTTTTAACTCCTCTTTAATTCTGAAATTATTTCAGAAGTTTTTTATTTGTAAATTGAAATATTCACAAATAATTCTGCTATAAAAATATTTTGAGAAAATGAAATATCCCTCACTCTTTAAAAAAATAAAGTCTCCTAAATATAAAAAAATAGATATGCAGATTTGCTACCATAGATAGCCTCTGACTTGAGCAGAACAGAATGGAAAAGAACAGAACAAAACAAAAGAGAAGAATCATTCTTAAGTCAAACCCAAGGCTACCAAAAGGATGAGTTAATGCACAGGTAACAGAATTTCCACTCAGAACCTAGAGATCAGATGCCCTCTGGAATTTTTCAAAACACAAAGGTCTCTAGTTGTTTACAGCCCCTCTTAATTCATTTCAAATCTACTCTATGAACATCCCTCCTGCCATTCTCCCAGCAAACTTTACAACTTTTCAGAAGGAGTTATAATATTTCTCTAATTTTAAAAAATGTTAAGTTCTTGAGACAGGCACTAGGCTAAACACTTATAAGCACTGCTTATTTAATCCTTACCAATGTCTCTTTGAGAGATCTACTATTTCACTGAAAGAATTGAGGTTCATCTTATAACTTAGATTTGAATTCTAGTCTGTCTTATCTCTCTATATTATTTATCTCCATCCTCTTGTAAAATCTCATTTGTTCTGGAGCTAATACTATTTAAGTGAATATATCTGTCACCATCACTTTGAGACTCCTCCATCACCATCTTGTATCAGAGAACAAGCCTTGCTATCTATCCACAACAGCCCCCCAGTCCTCGGCTTCCTCATCAGCAGCTTTCATTCCCACTTTTCTAATAAGTCAGCTCAAGACCACATGTGGAGCTTTTCATTTTCTAAAAATTGTTCAACCTCAGGTATCATCATAATCTCCAGAATCCTTTTCTCTGACCTCAATCTTCTATATTTTCATTTCTCCCACTTCCAGATCACTTTTCTCATAAGAGTAGATATAAATTGAAAAGAAAGAAAAATAATCTTCCCTGATGCAAAAAGGGAAAGAGCCCCTCCTCCCTTTTCTTGGAACAGCTTCTTTAGAAAACATGTCATTATAAATTCTTTCCCTGCCCCTTTGAGACATATATAAATCTTTCTAAAAGCCAATTAAGCCTATTTCCAGCTTTATAACCCAGGAATGTCTTTCTCAAAGATCTGGGAGCCATCTCTCAGAAGCGTAAGCATTAAGGAAGATAGCACCCTTATCTCCCTATCTCTATGGGAGTTTATCTTGGGCATCTGGCTCCAAATGTTAACTACCTGCCTGTCATGAAGATATAAGAAATTTTCATTTGGTGAGGCAAAATAAGCCAGAAACAAAAGAGCTAATATTATATGGTCTCATTTAGAAAATACTTACAAGAAAACTGGGGCCTAGATTGTAAGCTCTTATAGCAGTCACATTTAGCCTGGAGTGGCAAGAGTTATTTTTTAATTTTGAGGGGCTATTTTATATATGTATAACCTGGTATTCAGAGATAAGAATGAAGCTGATCAGGTCGGATTAAGGTAATTCAAAATATAGGGGTAAGAAAGACATTGCCTGTATTTTAGACTTCACCTACTCCTTGAGACCAAAGGAAGAAAGTTTTATAATGTCCAGAATCTAGGTTTTCTAAAGCATATAATCTAACTCAACCTGTCTGGATAGCTCATTTAAACAATCCAAACACAGGTAACCCAGAATGAAAATCTTTAATCCTGTATAACTTAATGTAATGCCTAGATACATCCCAGAGTATATTAAGCAGATAATCAAACAGTATTGGCAAAGTTCCTTGAAGTATAGGAGAAAAAAATATGGAACTATTAAACTTAACCACCAGGGAAACCCAGATACCATGCCAAACATTTAGGGACACCCAAATCAATAAGCCAAGCCCTTGATCTTGAGGCTGGCTCTTTTGAAGCGTATGTATGTGGCAGAGAAGCTTAGCCTACCTATAGGTATTACCTAAAAGTCACCTCCTGAGGACCTCTTTTGTTGCTTAGTTGTGGCCTCAGTCTCTCTAAGCCCAACTCTGCAAGTGAAATCCTTGCTCTCCCCCCTACATGGGATTGACATCCAGGGGTGAAATTCTCCCTAGCAGTGTAGGAGATGACTCCCAGGGATGAATCAAGACCTTGCACCGTAGGATCAATAATTCCATCCTGACCAAAAGAGGGAAAAGAAGTGTAATTAATAAAGTATCAGTATCAGACTGAGTTCAAATAGAGCAAAGAGGCTACTCTGGTGGTCACTCTTATGCAAGCTTCAGTTAGACATTGCTACCTACCATAACTTGCCAAACCCCAACCAAAATAACTCCAACCAATCCTAAAGAACACCTAGGGAAATAATAAGATTCTACAAAGGTTCCATGCACTAGGGTAACTTTCCAGAAATCTATAACCTTCAGATGAGTCCCTGGACCAGATAAGTCCTGAAAACTAGAGGGCCCAGCCTCTCGAAAACATTAGCTAGTTCCATCTCCCTATCCCATATTATTGACAGCCCTTTCCAACATGAAAAAGTTAGAATGGCCATAGCCCAAATTCCTCTAAAGAGTGAGATGGAAAGATCAAAGGTGATGGTGGAGTTATACAGAGAAGGTAGGGTTTAACAAACTAAATATGATTGCTGAATCATTAAACTGATATTTCTTTTAGTCTCCAGTATCTTAGAGCAGCTAGAAGTAAAAACCTAAAATTGTAGAATTGTAACCCACACCATACCAAACTCTGAGATCTGTTTTACAACTAATTGTTGTGATGTACTTTGAAATGTATCGCTTTTATGTATTTATCTTATTTAAAAAGGAAGAGGAGTATAACAGAGAAGATAGGATTTAACAAATGAGTATAACTGCTGAATCATTATATTGATATTTCTTTTGGTCTCCAGTGTTTTGGAGCAGCTGGAAGAAAAAAACAAAAAAATCATGGAACTGTAACCCTTATCAAACTTTAAAATCTGTTCTATAACTACTTGCTAAAATGTACTTGAAAATTGGAAAAAAAAAAACTGTAAACCACTAAATTCCCATTGTGTAAGCCAAAAAAAAAAGACATAAGAAATTTTATTATTCCTTTGGATAAAGCAATTAACAAACACAAAGGTTTCCCCAATTACCAGGTAAATTCAAGATGAACTATATGTGACAAATAGTGCTGTCAAGTCCTCTACTTGAGGACTAGGTATCTTCAGAGCTTGTATGTAATGGGTTCTATCTGATTGGCTACCTAACAGGGTAAGATTTCTTTCTTTGTGTGCTGGTTTGAAAGTATTATATACCCCAGAAAAGCCATATTTTAATCCTGATTCAAGCTTGTGGAGGTAGCCATTTCTTTTAAACCTGACTCACTACTGTAGATTGGAAACTTTCTGTTAGATTATCTCCAAGGAGATGTGTCACCCCTAATTGTGGGTATGATCTTTTGATTAGATGGAGTTATGACTCCACTCATTCCAGGTGGTTCTTGATTAGTTTACTGGAATCCTTTAAAAGAAGAAATATTTGCGAGAGAGCCAAAAATGAAAGAACCCACAGAAACTTCAGAACAGCACTGACACAGAGGCAGATACACAGAACATGCTTGGAGCCCAGTAGACATTGCCAAGAGATGTTTAAGCAAGCCAGAACCTGGAGAGAGCCAAAGGAAGCCAAGAGATGAAAGCTAGCCCTGGAAAAGTAAAGTGAGGAACCCTCACAAAACAGAGGCTGAAAGTAACAGAGCCCAGATGCAAGGGACCAGCAGATGCCAGCCACGTGACAGTCCAGCTGACAGAAGTGTTCCTGATGCAGTGGCCTTTCTTCAGTGCAGCTGTTTCTGTTCTGGTACATCACATTCTGGCAGCTTGCAAACTACACTTTGCAATCTCTTCTGCAGAATGCCTGGGATATACATCACATCTACTTTAATGCTTAATCAATAATAAAACTGTTTTCTTTCTCTTCTACCTTTGTGGAGAGGTTCTCTAGGTATTTTTAATTCTATTTTCCCAACACAATAAGATCTCCATTTTCTTGAATACTCCATTTTCTCCTACTACAGGATAACTCTACAATCCATCACTTTCCATATTTACGGGAAATTCTTCTAGTCACTTCTTTTCGCACTCCCTAAGGTGATAATTTCAAACTTTTGCATTCTCCAGAAGCTATTAAATCATTACTTCCACCTATCATTTTCAGTGAGCAAGTTAAACTCAATTTCATCTGTGAAGAGAAAGCTATCATTCAGTTTCCCGTTTCCTGTACTACCAATTCATTTATTTACACACTAATCTTTTTTCCTACCAACCCCTTCATCTGTCCAAAAATAATCCCATTCATTTATATAATGAATCCCATATCCCTACTTTCTAAAAGGGGATTGCACCATTAATTATTCTTCTTCAATTCTGTTTTACTGAATTCTTCTCTGTTGGATATAACTCAATATATAAACATGTTAATCCTTAATGGATTCTTTAGCAAAACAGATATGGGAAAAAAACAAAAAAAGATGGGACCTTAATACTCATGTGCACATGCACAACTAGTTAGAGTACTGAGAAGTAATCAAGCAGAGCATGATACTCAGAGAGTAGACATTTTTTCAACAGAATTACAAACATTAGACTCAATATTTTCATTCATGGACATAGATTTTACAAGAGAGCATGCTCATTAAATTTACATACATCAAATTGAGTGGGATGGTTAACACCAGGGAGAGTCAGATTAAATTTAAAATGATTGACTATTTTGAGAATTAAGTAAATATATACAAGCAGCCCGTTGTTGAAGATGGTCAGGTACAAGGTAATTCACCCACAGAGGAAAAATACTAGACAGGCAGAGGCATGACTAGACGTATAAAATGGATCCTGGAAAAGACAGAATTACAATAGTAATTCTGCAAAACTTAAAACTTTTCCAAAGCTTAATATATATATATGGATAAATAAGCATAATATTAGAAGGTAGAAATTAGAAGTACAGCAATACCAAAACCAAAAATAATTTTTTCTTAAGTCAACAATAATCATCTGAATTTTAATAGTATACTATGTTTTGCTTCATGGGTTAAAGCTAATGGTTCTCACTAGCAGTCTGCTTTGCTAGGATTTTATTACTACTGACACAAATTGATTAAGCATCTCAAGAGATTCTCAATATTTCCTTTTCCTGAGATTTCGGAGCCCAACATCCTACACACATAATTTTACCCATATTTCTTCTAAAAGTGTAATTTTGTTCTTCATCTTCTATATCAGATAATGTCAAAAGATCTTGATAATATTTATCCCTACTAAAGTAGGTTTTTACTACAATGAACTGCTTAGTGACAAATAAGAAATGGAAGATTTCATGACCTCACTTCAGGCCATTATATACTCTCAACCAGAGCAAGCTAAATGAATCTTATCTAGCTCTACAATTTAATAAATTCTATTCTTAGATTTGGTTTAAGTATAAGGAAACTAAAAGATAAATACTGCTAAGAACCTGAAACTTGGAATTATCTTTTTTACTATTTTTCATATTCATATAGGCAAGACATCTGTAGATATGCTAAAACTAAAATAAGTTCTTATGTTTTGTCCATCATTTTTACCATGTTCTTATATAAGCCTTTGTAATAATTCTATTTTTTCTACATAAATATGATTATAAAGGCTATTCTTTTTGGTTTCACCAATAATGGGGATGGTCTTTCACTGTTCTATCCATACTGACTTATTCAATCCCAATTAAAATTAATGGAAAGTCAAAAGGCAAGCTCATTAACAGGACAGCAGCTAGAAACTACCAATTACCCAGAGATTGCCAATGAACTCATAAATACTATTAAGTGACCAAATATTCTAACTGGAACTTGTGGAAAGAGTGTAGACTATTTTAATTTGCAATCAAATTTCAATTTATCTTACTACCAGTCTCAAGAAACGAAACGAGAAATTTAAGCATCAAATTTCTTTCATATACTATAAATTTTAGTAGAACAAACAAGAATTGAGAATGAAAATTAGGGAGCTGCACAACTTTATTTCAGAGTGTCACCTTGCTGGGACCATTCAAACATATGCCTAAGCACCTGCAATCATATATAACACCACATATATAACAGTTACATAATTCTGCAAGTAAGAACACTGCTGCCCGATAAAATGGGTTTCATTCATTTATTTGCTTTTCAAGTTTTCTAAACAGATGGCAATTTCTTCATAAATATATAAAAGATAAAATGGTAATTTGACTTAAAATACAAAGGCTCACTTTTCTGCAGAAGAAAATAAGGCTGAGAAAAGGCATTCACAGTTTTAAAATGATGTGCCTGCCCACTTCCCAACTGGTGAGACAGTGTACTTAAACATTACCATAACATTTATCCTTTTAAAAATCCCTTCTTTAACCATTTTATTGGCTCTCTAAATTCCCACCAGGCAAAATCCAATGCTTCTAAATCATTTATTTTCTCATTTATCTGGACCTAGAAGAAACAACTAAGCATTGACATTATCCCCTTAAGAAACACAACACATGAATCAACTTGACAATTGCTTTATACTTCTGTATTCTCCTCCTCCTCCTCCTCTTCATATTTGGATTATTATTTGGATTGTTTTTAAACTGCCTTTCCCTGAATCTTTCAATTTCTACCCAAAGGAGAGGGGGAAAGGTGACAACTAATAAATCAAAGTAAAGCATTTCCACTTTGTAAAGTATTTCCACAGTAAAGCAGAATCCCTCTCATTTTATCTGGTAAACCCTAAATATATATTTTTTCATTTCTAAGAAATAAAAGTACTCATGATACAGAAATGTGTATTTGTAAAAAATACTAATACTTGAAATAAACCAACTGCTGATAGGAATCTATAGCAGTCAATAAACACTTAGAGAATTAACACAAAGGGCTCTTTGTTGGTTTTCTTTTTCACTGAGAAACTAGGTGACCTTAAAGATATCATTTACACACTTGGCACAATAAGCATTCATTTATCTGACTACAGGAATAGTTATGAATAAATCCTTAACACCAAGGATTAAAAAGGAAAAGAAAAGATAGAAAAAATTGTCAGCATGTACACAGAACAACATGGAATAATGGTAACAAGATGAACCTTTCTCCCGCCAATTGTACCACAAAGTATCAAACATACAGTCTGATTTTATCAGTTCACTTGAGCTCTTCTTTAAAGAGCTGCCTGCAATTCAGGCTTCTGAATTGACCACAAAGATTAGAATAACATAAAAACATCTCAATATTTAACTCAAAGTGTACTGATTGGTATCATTTGATGTATTAGTAGAAGTCTCCAGAGAAATAGAATGGGCAGCATATATTCATAAATATTAACTCTTATTATAGGAATTGGCACTTGCTATTGTGAGGATTGACAAATTGGGAAGTCAAAGTTGATGGTGTTTACCAAAGCAGTAAGAAACAGATCAACTCTTTCAATTGAGTACACAAAATATGTACTATGAAGGCACCAAGAGATGAGTAATAATAGATAAAGTTAAATGCTCACAGCCCAATCAAATATGGTCCTGATATAAAGGTTGAAAATCTGACCTAATAAATGAACAAATAAAAAGAGAACAAAATGTATCATACAGGGTCACTCAGTTAATCAGTAATTAAGGATATATTCCACTTAAAAGATAAAAAATCATCAGGACCAAACATCCAACCTATAGGAAATTCAGTCTAGTGAGGGACAAGGCAGCTTAATTTAGTTAACCAAAATTAAAAATTCAAAAAAAGGTCTTTAGTAAATATTTTAGGAACAGAAAAAAAGACTAATTCTATTTTTGAGGGTCTCAAAAAAGGCATCATGAGACTCGTCATTTCTTATCTTCATTTTGAGAACAGAATGAGATATTTTGGGAAGGTGGGTACACAAAGAAATTATCAGGTATGGGCAGTTTCTCAGCTCTACTCATTCAGGGCTTCTTCATAATGTTTGGAGTCAAAGTTCAAATTCGAAAAACAAACATTTAAATCAGCAATAAAGACTGCTATAATTCCTTTTATTGTACAACCTTACCCAGAAAAGAAATAAAAGCATAAGAATCGGAAAGGGAAAAACGAAACAGTTCTTATTCATTAGATAGTCTGATTATATACACAGAAAATATGAGAGAATCTATAAATTATAAAAAATATGAGAGTTCGGTAAGATGGCCAGATATTAAAATCAATTAATGAAAATCAACAATATGCTTAATAAACAGAAATTTTAATTTCTTAAAAGATAACACTTACATATTAGCAATAAATCTAATAAGAGAGGTGCAAAACCTTTAAGAATAAATTTAAATTTTTACTAAAGACCTAAAAAGAGTAAGAAGTATATATACTGTTCATGGATGGAAAACTTAACATCACAAAAATGTGAATTTGCATAATTAATAAATAAATTCTTTGCAATTCCAATCAAGATCCCAATGGAGTTTATAATGGAACTTAAATAGCTGATTCTAAAATTAACATGAATAAGCCAAAGGCCAAGAAGAGTCCACATGATTTTGAATAAGGGGTAAGAGGGGTCTCTGATATCAAAACTTAAAAACGTATAGTCATTTAATGCAGAAGATCCGGATTCAATTCCTGAAAAAAAAAAATAGCTATGGCCATTTTTAAATAATGGATATAAGTACAAAGCCATATAGGACAATTGACAAAATTAAACCTCAGAAACAGACTACATATGTGTAGAAACTTGATCTGTAACGGAGATGACACTAAAAACAATGGAATTGAATGGACTACTTAATAAATAGTGCTGGGAAAACTGGCTAGCCATGTATAGGGGGAAAAAAAAGTGGAGCCGTAACTCCTATCAAACACAAAGATACATAATTCTAAAATTTTGAGTAGAAAATATGTAGGAGAACCTATATTTATGACATCAAGAGACAGCATTTTTTAAACATACAAAAAGCACCAAAATCATAAAAAACTGATAAATCTAACTACATTAAATTTTACATTCAAACCCCCACATCCCCAAAAAACTAAAAAGACAAAAGAATCAGACCGGAACAAAATATTTGCAACATATAGTAACTAGCACATGATTATTACTCAAGAGATAAGACAAATTCTACAAATCAATATGTAAAAGACAAAAACTCCAATAACAAAATGGGCAAAAGACATGAACAGTATATTCACAGGCAAGTAAACCAAGGGGCCAAGAAATATGTGAAAAGATATTCAACCTCACTTGTGACCAGAGGGAAAGAAAATTTGCAAGGTATGAGGTCATACAGTTACTTCCAACAGATTCACACAATTTAAAAAATCTTACAATACCAACACAAATTTTAGGGCATTTACAAATTTGCCAGCCTGTAATCTCCACAAGTGCCAAATTCATATAGCATAAGCAAAGACTGAGAAACTATTCCAGACTGAATAAGATTTAAAAGATATGACAATTGAATATTACACGATTCTGAATAACTTTTCAATAAAGGACACATTATTGGTACAATTGGTAAAATTTGAAAAGGGGCAAAGGATTAGATGGTAGGAAGTGATCAACATTAACCTTCCAACTTTGGTTATGTAGAAGAATGCCCTGACTTACAAGAAATACAAATTAAAGTATTGGAGGGCTATGAGGCACTGAGTGAGCAACTTACATCAAATAGTAACAAAATAAAGATTTTTTCTGTACATTTGTGATTATTACAAAGAAAAAATTGACCATAAGGGAACAAAAACCAATCAATTCAGAATATTTTTACCTCCGAAAGAGAGGATGAGAAGAAAATGGGGTTGGAAGGGCTATTCAGAGAATTCAATTGTATGTGTGATATTGTTTCTTACATATTATTTTCTATACTTTTTTGCATGTCTGAAATATTCTGTAATTTAAAAAACACAGTTGAGTGAAATCATTTCAACTATATCATATACTGAAAAAAATCTTTTCAAAGTTAAATGTGAATGCTTTTAGTATTATCTACATTATGTTACTCCAACTAACAGTCAAACATGTCTTAAAAGAGTAGATCATCTGGATGCTTCATGACAACAGATACATGCTTAAGAGAGAATGATAATGGCATTTTATAAATGCAATAAACAGCTTCCCAAGAAAAGATGAGAGTGTCAATATTCATATTTAAGTAGTGCATGCAATCTTATTAGACCATTTCTTCCGTGACTACAAATGATGACAGGAAGCCCAGGATAATTTTTGTCAGAATATTTCTATCATCATCGGCACTCATTTATCACCTGTTAATGATGACATTCTAATAGATGACATTTCTTGCACAGCTTTCATTTTTTCAACAGTGAGTTGGAACCGAAGCTGTGACAAGCTTCTCATACTTTTTTCTACATGTGGTTGATATCTCTGAATTACCCCTACTACTAGTTCCTACTCAGTGTCTGGGTCGGGGGATCAGGCTGGAAGAAATAAAAAGGTCAGTAAGGGAGTGTGAGAAATCAAGAAATCTTCATATTAATGTTTTTGTGTTATGGAAAAAATTACCAATTAAAGCAACTTCAACCTAAAATCTTAAAAGGAAGATGATCATACTTAATTCAGCATACAACTCCTTAGAATGAAAAGCCAGAGTCACTACCTGATTATAGGAATTAATCTTACTATAGGAATTAATTAATTAAAATGATTAATTAAAATTAATTGCAATAGCAGTTTTCCCCCTATACCCCAAACTTATACACTCTTTGCACAAGATTCATACCTTTGTAGCAGAGAAGCTTTGTAACCTCCGAGTTACTTTCAGAGGACCTCTTTTGTTAATTAGATGTGACCTCACTCTCTCTAAGTCCAACTCTGCAAATGACATCATTGCCAGTTCCCCTATGTAGGACATGACATCCAGGGGTGAAACCATTCCAGCCAATCCTAAAGAACACCTAGGGTGATATATAAGCTTCTACAAAGGTTCCAAGCACTAGGGTAACTTCCAGAAAACTACAACCTCCAGTTGGGTCCTTGATCCAGATAAGTCCCAAAATGCAGAAAGGCCAGTCTCTCCAGAACATAAACTAGTTCCATTGCTCTACTCCATAGTAGCAACAGCCCCTTCCAACAAGAAAAATGTTGAATGGGCATAGCCCGGATATCCCTAAAAAATTGGGAGAAAGCTCAAAGGTGATAGTGGACTTATACAGAGAAGGTATTAATAAATGAGTATGATTTCTGAATGATTATATTGATATTTCTTTTAGTGTGCAGTACCTTAGAGCAGCTAGAAGTAAAAACCTAAAATTGTGGAATGTAACCCAATTTCAAACTCTGAAATCTGTTCTACAACTAATTATTGTGATGCGCTTTGAAATTTATTGCTTTTTTGTATATATGTTATTTTTCACAAAAAAAGAAGAAATAAATTTCTTCCAATCTCCAGTGTTTTGGAGCAGCTAGAAGGAAAACTCTGAAATAGTGGAATGGTAACCCATAACAAACTCTGAAATTCGTTCTGTAACTACATGCTGAAATGCACTTTGAAAATCATTGCTCTTTCTTTCTTTTGCTGCATAGAAATAATATACATTACAATAAAAAACGTTTTAAAAATTAATTCCATAAGGGACTCATATTTGAGCAGCTATGGGAAGCAAAAATGAGGAAAGCCTAAGTCTGAAAGAGTTTGGGAAAATTTCAAAGAAAAGGAATGTTTGAGTCTAGATTTAAAGTTGGCAGGACATGGAAGGGCTGATGGAAAAGGTCACTGCAACAGTACAGGTACAAGGTGATAAAAGTGTGAAATAAAGTAGGGGGAGAAACCACATCAGGAACTAATTAGAACAGAGTAGTGAATAGATGTGACTAATGACAGAATGGAGGGGTCTCAAGGATGACTCTCATCCTTGGGAACTAAGTGGCAGGTATAGGTTTTTTTAAAAAGAATATAGTGCCAGAGCCAGGCTGTTCTAGTTTGCTAGCTGTTGGAACGCAACACACCAGAGACAGATTGGCTTTCAATAAAAGGGGATTTATTTCATTAGTTCTTCAGAGGAAAGGCAGCTAGCTGTCAACTGAGGTTCTTTCTTACGTGGGAAAGCACAGGATGGTCTCTGCTGGCCTTCTCTCTAAGCCTCTGGGTTCCAACAACTTTCCCTGGGGTGATTTCTTTCTGCATCTCCAAAGACCTGGGCTGAGCTGCAAGTTATGAGAGGAGGTATTCTGAGCTGCTTGGGCTGTGCTACGTTGAGCTCTCTCATTTAAGCACCAGCCAATTAACTCAAACATCATTCATTAAAGCAGGCACGCCTCCTAGCCGACTGCAGATGTAATGAGTGACAGATGAGGTTCACGTACCAGTGGGTCATGTCCACAGCAACATAACTAGGTGCCTTCACCTGGCCAAATTGACAAATGAATCTAACTACCACACAGGCTCATCCCTGGGGCCTCTGTACACTGACATTCATAGTGCACTTCTCACAATTGCCAAAAAATGGAAACAACCCAAGTGCCCATCAGCTGACAAGTGATTAAATAAAATGTGGTATATATATGTATGTGTGATGTGTGTGTGTGTGTGTATGTGTATATATATATACACACATACACACACACACACACACATATACATACAATGGAATATTATGCAGCAGTAAGACAAAATGAAGTCTCAAAGCATATTACAAAATAGATGAACCTTGAGGACACAATGCTGAGTGAAATAAGTTAGACACAAAAGGATAGATAGTGTATGATTTGCTACTATGACTCCGGTAAAAGTAATTTCATATGTTTACACTGTAGAATATAGAGGAACTAGAGGTACACAGAAGCTAGAGATGGGGGAAAGGTTACCCAAAGAGGTTGAACTTAAATGTAGGGGATTGGATAGAAGTGATGGTAGCTAATTAGTGGGGTTATAAGTACCAATGTCATATTGAAGGTGAATATGATTGAAAGGGGATATATAATGCCATGTATCCCACCGATTAACTCAACAATTTTAAACAACTTCTCACATGAACTCCTTCAAAGGTTCAATCTTGTACAAAGAATGAAAATTGAGGGGTACGGGTGAAAACTAATATTGCATGTTATGGCCTATAGTTAACAGGAAGACAGAAACAGTACCAGAGCAATACCAGGGATAAATAATTGGGGGGGAGGGACAAGAGATTAGGGGAGGTTTTGATATGATACTGGGTGAGACTGTGTTATTGGTTCTTTGTCTCTTTGGACCAATGGAAATTGTCTAAATTTAAGAGTGCTACTGATTGTACAACCAAGTGAGGACACTGTAAGATGCAGTTTGTTTATTTTATATATTATCCATGATGCCCAATAGATAGAAAGGGCCAAAGGGTACAATAACTGGGAAGCCAAAAGGCTTTATATATGTGTGTGTGTATATGTGTGTGTATATATGTGTGTGTGTATATGTATATGTGTGTGTATATATATGCAGCTATAAAAAGGAATGATGTCATGAGGTAGCAACCAACTGAATTAAACTTGAATACAAATGTGTTGTACAAAATAAACCAGAAAGTCCAAAAGAAGCTAGAGATGGGGTTGCCATATGATTCTGCAACCCCAATGCTAGGTATATATGAGGAGGAACTGAGAGTGGGGACACGAACAGGCATTTGCACACTGGTGTTTATGGTGGCAACCTTCACAATTTGCTACAGATGACATTGAACTAAGGATACATCAGCTGAGGAATGGAAGGAAGAACTATGGTGTATACATAAAATGGACTACTGAGTGGCTTCAAGAAGGAATGAAGTTATGAGGCATACAACTAGGTAAATGAACCTTGAAGACAGTATGTTGAAAGAAATGTCAGCAACAAAAAGACAAACATTATCCATGCCTCACTCATATGGACTAACTATAATGTACAAACTCAGAGAACTGAAGTCAAGAGTATGGATTATGGGCGGGCCACAGTGGCCCGGCAGGCAATAATGCTTTGCCTGCCAAGCCAGAGGACCCGGGTTTGTTTCCCAGTGCCTGCCCATGTGAAAAAAAAAAGAGTATGGATTATCAGGTTCCTAAATTGTAAGTTCTTACACCAGTCACAGCTATTCAGGAGTTGTAACTGTTTTTTCTAAATTCTGAGATGCTGAGTGATTTGTATATAACCTGGTCATTTCCTGGAATTTCAGGCATTTATTTGACTCCTGAGATTCAGAGTTAGAACTGTGAAACAATGAAAATCAGCATTACCCCATACAGCAACAGTTTAAAAAGTTGAAAACCTGATCAGACTTCAAGTAGAAAGATGAATGAAGCTGATCTGGAAAGAACTAATGCAAATGAGAACACAGGATAAAGGATAATATGGTCTATATTTTAAAACTTCAGCTTCTATGTGAGACCAAAAAGAGATGGGTACAAAATTTGTATTTTTGGTAGCATAGTATCTAATTTAACTTGTATGGTCTGTTTATTCAAACAGCATAATTACATAGAATCTTGAGTAGGGAGTGAGATCTTGTTGGTTGGCACAGGTTAGTGTGACGCCTCGATATATCCCAGAGTAATTTGGACAAAGAATAAAAAAGTATTTAAAAAGTTCCCTTGGAAGACTGCAGAGAAAGGAGGAAATAATAAATTTCCCCAACTGGGGAATTCCTGATATTCTAGCAAGCAGTGGGGAAAACCAATTCAATAGGCCAAGCCCTTGATCTTAGGGCTTCCCACTATGAAACATATTCCTGCAAAGATAATTATGCCTAAGAGAATTTTTTTGTTGCTCAGATGTGGACTCTCTCTCTAAGCCAGCTCAGCAGGTGAAGTCACTGCCCTCCCCACTACACAGGATGTGATTCCCAGGGGAATAAATCTCCCTGGCAACTTGGGACATGATTCCTGAGCATGAGCCAGGACCCAACATCATGGGATTGAGAAAATCTTCTTGATCAAAAGGGGAGAGAGAGAAACGAGACAAAATAAAGTTTTAGTGACTGAGAGATTTCAAATAAGGTTGAGAGTTATCCTGAAGTTATTCTTATGCATTATATGATATCCCTTTCTATTTTATGATGTATTGGAGTGGCTAAAGGGAAGTACCTGAAACTGTTGAACTCTATTCCAGTAGCCTTGATTCTTCAAGACAATGGTATAACTAAATAGCTTTTACAATATCACTATGTGATTGTGAAACCTGTGTGTAATGCTCCCTTTATCCAGGGTATGGACAGATGAGTAAAAAATAAGGAAAATAAACAATAGGGGTAAGGGGCAAAAAAATTTGGGTAGATTGCAATAGTAGTTACCAACGAAAGGGAGGGGTAAGGGGCATAGGATGAATGGATTTTTTCTTGTGTCTTTTTATTTCTTTTTGTGGAGTGATGAAATGTTCTAATAATGATCATGGTGATGAATACACAACTATGTGATGATACTGTGAGCCACTGATTGCATACTTTAGATGGACTGTATGATGTGTGAATATCTCAATAAAAATATTTTTAAGAAAAAAAACAAAAATGTAAAAATAATAATAATAAGCCAGAAAGAAAAGAACAAATATGCTATGGTCTCTTTAATAAAATACTTATAAGAAAATTGGAGCCTAGATTGTAAGCTCTTATAGCAGCCATACTTAGTCCAAAGTTCTAAGTATATTTCTGTATGTGTATAAGCTGGTATTTCCCAGGAACTTTCAGTATTTCTATGACACCTAAGACTTCAGAGTTGGAGCTCTGGAGCTCTAGAAGTCAGCATTGCTAGATATAGTAACAGTTAAATTAACCAAAAAAAGAGATCAGGCTTCAATTAGAGATAAAGACAAAGCTAACCCGGTTGGGACTAAGGTAATTCAGAATACAGGGCAAAAGGTGATAGTGTATGTACTTTAGTGCATCACCTACTGTATGAGATGAAAGGCAGAGAGGTTTATTCTGTCTAGAATCTAAATTTTCTAACATATGATCTAGATCAACCTGTCTGAATAGCTCATTTAAACAACCCAAGCACATGCAGCCCAGAATGGGAATGAAACCATATAATTCTATATAGTTTAATGTAGTACCCGGAAACATTCCAGACTATGGTGGGTTGATAATTTAAAAATATTAGTAAAGTCCCTTGAGATACTGGAGAAAAAAATATGGAAATATTAAATTTTCCCATCTGGGAAACGCCTGGTACTCTATCAAACATTAGGGGCCCTAAGAAAATTGGCAAAGCCCTTGATTTTGAAGCTTACCTATATGAAACATATTTCTCTAGTGGAAAATCTAAGACCACCTATAAGTACGCTTAAGAGTTGCTTCTAGGAAAGCCAGGTGTCCAGGGGCAGCTGCAGCAGTGGCTTTAACAAGATGGTTTCAGGAACAGGGTACTGTGCTTAGTGGAGCTCTTTCCTTTGAAGCTTTCCCATATCATTATGTTGAGAATGCCTCACTGTATTCAGTCAACTGGAGCATATACGTGGAGTTTGGGTATTGCTGACCACTTCTGGACAATCAGATTATATACTCCACTAAATACTTCATTCAGGTGAAAATCGAGGAATTGATTGGAATAAAAGTTTTGCCAAAGAATGTTGACTTTGGCTCTTCCTATCACAGATGATTTGTTACAATTTTTGGTCCATTTATATGCGAATGGAATACATTTGACAGGAGCACTGTATTGTGAGTTTTGTCATCAAATCCAATGACTGGCATTATTGTTAGACTGGACCGTTTTGAAAAAAAAAGGAAAGAAAAATTTGTCTTCTTCCTTTTCTTATTCCCCAATAATAATTTTTTTATGGCAGAAATAAAAAAGAAGAGTTGCTTCTATGAAACCTCTTTGGTTGCTCAGATGTGGCCTTTCCCCTACCCTCTCAGCCCAACTCTGCAAGGAAAATTATTACCTTTGCCACTGAGACATGATACTCAGGAGTGAAAGTATCCCTGACAAAGGAGAACATGACTCCCAGGTTTGGGCCCGGTCGTAGCATCACAAGATCGACAATGCCTTCCCGACTAAAAGAGGGAATAGTAATGTGGCAAGATTAGGTATCAGTGGCTAGGAGAGTTCAAATGGAGTTGACAGGGTATTCTAGAGGCTACTTTTATGCAAGCTTCAGCTAGATACTGCTAAATGCCATGGTTTGCCACACCCCAACTAACATCATTCCTGCTAACCCTAAAGAGCACCTAGGGCTCTAACTGAGAGGCTACAAAAGTTTCATGTACTAAGTTTACTTTTCCTGAAACCTGTTACTTCCAGAGGGTTCCTGGGCCAGATAGGTTCCTAGAACCCAGAGTGGTCAGCCTCTCCAAGAATATAACCTAATTTTCCCCCCATCCTATATTGTCAATAACCATTTTCAACATGAAAAAGTTAGAATGGGCATAGCCAAAAGATCCCATAGATTGGGATAGGATCACAGGAGATGGAGGAATTATAACAGAGAAGAAAAGATTTAAACAAATAAGTATGATTGTTGAATCACTGTAATGATATTTCTTTTAGTTTACAGTGTTTTAGACCTGCTAGAAGGAAAAACCTGAAAATGTGGAATGGTAATTCATACTAAACTTTGAAATCTATTCTGTAACTACTTATTAAAATATACTTTGAAAATTATTACTTTTATATATATTTCACAATAAAAGATGATTAAAAAAAAAAAAATCACTGAACTGTAGCCCAGAGGCTTTGATGCTTTCTTTGCCTTGTAACCAACTGAATAGCCTCATAATAATCTAGTAACCTACGCTTAACTTATTTTGTAACTTAAAAGTCTTGTGATTCCCTTAGCAGCTCCCTTAATGTTTATTAATGAAGAAACCTGAGCCAACCCATCCCAATTTCTATTTTATTACATCAGATGGGGCCAATCCTAGACAGAGTTGGCTGGCCTCACATGCACAGTAGCACAAAACTTTGACCTACAGTAACCTATGCCTCATTGTAATACTAAAAATCACAGCATCATATTAAGCTATCATTTTGCTTACATATGTCCTATGACCAAGTAGGTAAGCTGTCTGTATATGCTTTATAATGAGACTATCACTAACCTCGTCATCTTAAATTATTGTACTCATTATCATAAGCCCACCTTTGCCAAGATCCATAAAACTCCCAGAAGCTCTCCAATTTGGAAGGACAGATCAGAAGCCTGCAAGCCTCCTGTTCTTCTTGCATTGCACTTTGCAATAAAAGCTCTGTCTCTTTGAAAACCTCTCTATCAAAGATTGGCTGTTATGTGCATCAGGCAATGAGCCCAGCCTGGCAACAATAGCAATAACAAAAAGTTAAAAGCTACTGGCAAAAACAGCCAAAGTAAACTGCTTTTTTGTGGAATACAGGTTCTAGAGGGAACAAGATAGAGAACAGGTGCTAATAGCAAAATGTACATTAGCTTCCTATGGACAAGATGTGGATCTCATGAAAGAAGCTGGTCTGGCTCATCTTAAGAGAGAAACTTGAAAGAACAAAGTGATCTCAACAGAAGAATGGACTCATGGAATACAGGGGAAGATGTCACCAGTGAGAAGGGAATTGTAAATAAGCCTGGAGAGAGGGGAACCAAAAAAACAAGGTATTAGCACTAGTAATATTTCACATCAGTAGACAGAATGGTCCCCAAAGGTATCTACAACCTAATCCCTAGATCCTGTGAAGGACCTGTGCAGAGATAATCAAGGCTGTGGACCATCAGAAAGGGAAATTATCTTGGACTATCCAGGTGAGCCCAATCTAATTACATGAGCTCTTAAAAGCAGAGAACTTTTTTAGGATAGGAGTAGGAGTGCAGACGGAGCAGTCAGAGAGGTTTCAGACATGAGAAGGAATTTTACTGGCTCTGAGATGTAGGGACCCAAGTGAGAGTCAGAGAAAGGATTCTAGGAGCTACAACAGGACTTCAGCTTACAACCTCAGTCCCATAACTGCAAGGAACTGGATTCTGCTAACACACAAACAAGTTTGGAAGAAGATTCCTCAAAGCCTCCCAGTAAGAGCCCAGCCTGCCAGCACCTTGACTTTGACCTTGGGAAACTTGGAGCAAAACCAGTCAAGCTAACCTGGACTTCTTACTTACAGAACTATGCGATAATAAATTTGTGGTAGTTTGATACAGCAGTAAGCTAATAAAGCATCCTTGGGCACCAACTCCAGATGGTAAGTGCTCTAGGCCTTCCTCCTCCATCTCCAACCTAATCCGGGAGGAGACAGAATCAGTCTCGTATGGAAGGAAAGAAAACAAAAGCGAGGTTGGAAAACAGAGAAAAGGCCAAACTCAACCCCAAAAAGAACCCACATTGGAGACTCCAAGTGGAGCAAGCTTAAGTGGAGAATAGTGTAAAGCTTCCTTTGGATGAGAATTTTTATTTATTATTATGATTATTAAAGCTAAGGTTTTTAGTATCTGACAGTTACCAATAAGCCATGGGACCTGCCAGGGATTTTATCTAAGGGCAGAAAAGAACAGGCTTAGAGGACAAATTTGAAGAAGTAACAGCTGGAATAAACAAGTTACTTTCAGTTTGCATGTACCATACCCACCTCATTCAAAACACCAGTTACTTCTATCTACAATAAGTTCAAGAACCACTAAAATTGACTTCCAGAATTCAAAGTTCTAAATACAATGACCAGTGATGTTCACAGAATTTGCACTTTTGAGATCCAGGAAGGAACCAAAATGGGCTTTCAGCTAAGTATTCTGCTTTCACCAAAACAGAAAGAGGAGAAAAAGCCTTTCAGAATTATAACTAGGAATTTATCACTACTTTTAAAAAGCACACCAAAAGTACACTATTACCCAGAGACCAAGTAAATCAATTTGCTAAGTAAAAGTAAAAGAAGTATAAATGTTAAAGTATTATTCTGTACTTGGCATTCATTAATCAACTCAGCATACTGTCTTTCTAAGGACTGTCTTGAAGGGGGAAAGAGGTGTTCTTCATAATAAAGTTGTGGCTTCATGTAAAAATCATTTAGTTACCTTTGATAATGTTAAATAATAATTTTAAAAATTACACAGTGCAAAAGCAAAGGATGAGATGCAAATTTTAAATGGAATGAAACCTCTGTAGGTGTAAATGCCAAAAGGTTAAAAATAACTGATTTATTATTGAATGTTGCTTTCTCAAAAGAATTGTTCTTAACAAAAATATTACAGCTACATACAAGCCAAAAATCAAACCCAATTTAAAGCCACTATCCTCTGCAGACATAGAAACCGTTTTGAATTTATCAAAAGTGTAGTATTCAGAAAACCCTGAGAATTATCACTAATCTATGTTTTAAGAAAGAAAATGGCCCTTCTCAGCTTCAAAAACCTTTTGATATCAGAATCATCAGCAGGTTTTCCCTACAGATTACTGTGATGCAGTCAAGGAATCAGAAAGGGAAGGAAAGGAACTGTTCCTTATTTTTGAAAAAGACTTTAATTGTGACTAACTCAATCTCCACAATTTAGGCAGCCCTAAGAAAGCAACAATTTCATTTTACTTCTGTTGAGTAAAGTGAGCATTTGATTGCAAAAGATCTGTTGCCAATAGGGAGACTTGATTAAGATTTAACAAGTGATCTGACCCAGTTATTAAATATGTATTCTGTAAATGCCTCAAAAATGTCAATATCTACCTGCCCTGTTTATACAGTTAGAATTGATAGTCTTGTCATTCTCCTGGCTAAAAGTAACAGAAAAACACTTCTAAAGTAATCTTGTTCAGAACAAATTACCGTAAATTATATTCAGTACTTTCTAGGTGGTTGTACTTTTAACATCTCCTGATAATAAAATGTAGTCTCAATAGGTCTTTAATTTCATTTGGCTATGTGCTCAGTGGTACCGATAATTATCCCTTTCTCCGCCCCCCAAATTTTTTAAAAAGGTAGCCACAAGTGAACCAAAAAGTGCCAGTTCCAAAGCTCACAGTTAATCTAGGTGAGTGATTCTATGCATGGTGCATGAATGACAGGGCAAAAAGGGCACTTTACTATCTTGAATCCTCAAAGGTAGTTTAGAAGAGTACCTGCATACAAGCCTCACAAACAGATGCAAAGGCTAACAAAAAAAGATTGCTTTTTTGTTCTTGGCTGAAATTATATCTACCCATGGTGATAAAAGAGTTAATAAGGAGTTATATGTGTGTGGTTAATGGAAAACAAAGTTAATAAGCACTTCATGAAGCGCTTGTAAGATTTTCCTAAACCAAGGATTCACACAAAAAAAACTAACAAAAATTATGCTCAGTGATAAAAAGTTAGGAATCACTAACACTGATGAAAAATGCTAAGAAGAACCAAACTAGGTATTATTTCTCTCTGGAATCTTCTGAAGCTCCCAGTGTATTGCAAGGCACAAATAGTTGCAGATGAATAGAAAATAAAGCGGGGTAGTATAATGGAAAATACAATGTCGATTTCAGCTGAGGCCAGCTATTAACTTCTTTATTTAAAAAGTATTTTGCTGATAAATCTTCACACACATATCTCTCATACATGGTGTACAATCAGTGGCTCATAATATAATTGCATAGTTGTATATTCATCACCATGATCGTTTTTTTGAACATTTGTATCACTCCAGAAAAAGAAATAAAAAGAAAAAACTCATACATACCATAGCCATTACTCCTCACTCTCATTGACCACTAGTATTTCCATCTACCAAATTCATTTTACCCTTTGTCCCCCCTATTATTTATTTATTTTTATCCATATTTTTGTACTCATCTGTCCACACACTGGATAAAAGGAGCAACAGATAAACGTTTTTAAGAACAACAGCAACAACAAAAGGAGCAACAGACACAAGGTTTTCACAATTACACAGTTACCCTGTAAAAGGTGTATCTTTATACAATCGTCTCCAAGAATCAAGGTTACTTACTAGAACACAGTTCAGGTACTTCCCTCCAGCCACTCCCATACATCATAAACTAAAAAGGGATATCTACATAATGCATAAGTATAACCTCCAGGATAAACTCTCAACAGTCTAAAATCTCTCAGTCACTGAAATTTCATTTTGTGTCATTTCTCTCTTTCCCCTTTTGGTCAAGAAGACTTTCTCAATCCCTTGATGCCAGATCCTGACTCATTCCGAGATTTCTGTCCAAAGTTGCCACGGAGATTTATACCCTTGGGAGTCATGTTCCCGTTTGATCATTTTTTCAACATTTTAAACGGTTCCTATATAGGGTACTGCTGACTTTCATAGCTTCAGAGCTCTAACTCTAAGTCTCGGTGTTACATAAATACCCAAAGTTTCTGAGAATGACCAGGTTATAAACAAGCAGCTCAGTATCTCAGAATTTAGAAATAACAGTTAAAACTCTTGATTATATGTGACTGTAGGAAAAGCTTAAAATCTAGGACCTTTTACAATAGGCCCCAACCTGACAACCCATGTTCTCAACTTCAGTTCACCAAATTTTTATATTATAGTTAGTCCATATGACTGAGGCATGATACTATTTGTCTTTTTGTAGCTATTAACTTCTTTTCAAGTTTCAAGAACATCTTAAACTTTAAAATAGATGAATGTAAAAATTTTCATAAGAATTAAAATACTTACAAGGCTTTCAAAAGCATTTGTGAAAGAATAGATATATACAGTATAAATCACAACTCTGAAGCAATATAAAACTCCTCAGAATAGCATATAAAATCCTTTCATAATCTGCCCCAGATTATCATTCCAATCTAAATTTTCCAACATCTCACTGGTCCTCCCATGAGCTATTTGTACCCTAGCTTTCTGTCTCTGCTCATTGCTTTTTAGATTTGCTTTTTTGTTTGGTTTGTTGTTGTTTTTTTTTTGCATAGGCAGGCACTGGGAATTGAACCCGGGTCTCTAGCATGGCAGGTAAGAACTCTGCCACCCTTGCTCATTGCTTTATTGCACTGTCTCAATAGAATGCCCTCCCTCTGTTTATCTAATCCTATTCCCCTTGAGACTTGGTCTTAGTTCAACCTCTCTACTAAATTTCTCTGAAGTGCTAGAATACCCTCTCCATTTTGGTCTCCCTGAAGCTAATTAGGTATCTCAAAAATTAAGGTGATTTCTTCCAACTCTGAACTTATAAAGACACTTATCATTAAATACTACCCTCTAGCATTTCTTACACATTTAATCTTTCAAATGTTTGCTCTGAGTCCTAGTGGATAAGCAACTTGAGGATAGGAGCTATATATGTATATAGATATATTTAGATTAAATTAGCATTGATTTTGTGATAAATGGTTTGAATATATTTTACATGCTTGGGTTATTGGTCAAATTAGTTGTCAATTTAAAAGCAAGGTGCTGAATGCTCGCTTCAGCAGCACATTTACTAAAATTGGAACGATACAGAGAAGATTAGCATGGCCCCTGCACAAGGATGACACGCAAATTCGTGAAGCGTTCCATATTTAAAAAAAAAAAAAAAAGCAAGGTGCTGAGCCAGTCAGAGAATTACCATTACTTGTAACCAACTAAGGAAGGTCCCAAACAACACCAAGTTTTCTCTAGGAGAAAAGCCACACCCCCAAAAAAAGACTGAGTTCAAGCCTCTACAGATATAACTGTTGTAGGAATTTAAGGAACTTTGTTGTCTTGACAATTAAAAAGGAATAAAATTAGTAAGTAATAAATCAGCTTACTCAACAACATAAACAGCAAATCACTGTAGCAGTCACCCAAAATATTACTACACCCAAACAAAAAGACCACTTACAATATGCTATTTCATACTTCAGAGGGCTTATGTTTAACATACTTCATGCAAAACCTAAAACTGATGTGATGTTTTCCTTCAGTTTATTATTTTCTAACCTTTAAAACTCTCCATGAATAAAATGCTATCTTAAGTGACATCTGAAATCATTCTAGGGAACAGGAGTTCAATACACTTTGTTTTCTACTAACGAGAAAACAAAGCTTTTTCCTCTAACAGCACTTTATAAGGAATCAAAATTCTCACCATCATCTTTTCAAAAAGTTCTAAGAGCTTATTCTCTGTCAGTGGCTTTGGAATGTTTTCCATCATTTCTGAAGATGCTGAGGAGTTGTCACAGCTTGCAAATGCAGTTTTCAGGTTAGAAAGTGGAGGTCTCTCTTTCTTGCTCCCTGGAATTCTTATGCTGGCAAATTTGTCCAACTACAAAGAAAGATAAAATAGCACACATGTAAGTATTTCCTTCCCCAAAAGCATTTATCTAATTCCCAAATTGTACAAAAAAAAAAAAAAGAAAAAAATCAGGGTCAATCACTGAGATTTCATCAAGAGGCATTCAGCACCAGAGTCTTTAAAATTAAAGATTAATGATAAACGTAAAAAGTAGTGAAAAGTTTTCAGTACCATCCGGAGAAATCAGACTACCCCTAAAGGTTCTTCTAATCTTAAAATTATAGCATTATACAATTGAGATTTAAGTGACAGGTAATTTTTACTTTGTAGATTAGCAAACTAAAGCGGTTTTAGAAAGGTCACTTAGTAACAACACTCAAATCAGTACTCAGTACCCTTCCCCTCAACTTATCCAGTGCCCTTTATTATGCATACTACCTTCTGGGATAAAACAATTTATAAATTTGGAAAATAGAATTCTAATTTTATCTCTATAGCTTGTTGGCCTGACAACACATTTTTCTTTGCTCAGGCTAATTATGGATTGCGGTAGTTTGAACTATGCACCCTTATTTAGACATGTTCTTAATTTGCATTCCTGCGGGTGGAACCAACTATAGATAGGATTTCTTGAAGATGTGATTTTATAGTTAAAGTATGGCCCAATTGAAAAAGGGTAGTTCTTTATCAGGATTACTATAGACCTTCTGAAGAGAAACCACAGGAAGGAGTCAGAAACAGGAAGTCAGCCGGAACACAAAAGAGAAAGGAAAAGACATTGCCATGTAACTGGAAGCCCAGGAACCCCAAGGGCTGCCTGTAGCCAAAAAAGCCTTGCCGATATCTAGATTTTGGGCTTCTAGCCTCAAAACTGTGAGTCAATAAATTTCCATTATTTAGGCCAATCCATTGTGTGGTATTTAAATAGCAGCCTAGCAAACTAAGACACTGGTCTATATTAGAACTTCATGAACTTTTATAAAGTAAGGTGATACAACCTTAGAAATAAAGTTAGAATTTTATTTGTAATGAGATTTCTTCTACAGAAGATCATCAAATAGTAACTGCTTTAATTTCACAAGTTCTATTCCTCACAAAGAAGCCAAACTCATGGAACGTTTCAAGTGGCAACAATAAAAAAGGCAAAAAGTCTTCAACTAAATTAGGTAATAAGAAATATATTTTAAAAGCATAAGCAATGATCTTACATTATTAAGCTATTGCTTTTGCCATAGTATAGTACATAAACCTGTGCTGTTCATCATAGTAGCCACTAGCCATATGTGGTTATATAAATTTAAATTATATAAAATTAAAATTTAAAATTCAGTTCCTGAGGGGTGCACAGGTGGTTCAGTGGTAGAATGCTCGCCTACCATGTGGGAGACCTAGGTTCAATTCCTGGACCATGCACCCAAAAAAAAAATTCAATTTCTGAGTTGCACTAGCAACATTTTAAGTGCTCAGCTACCACACATAGCTAGTAGCTGCTGTACTGAACAGAACACTTATTTGTAATATTTCCATCACTGCAGAAAATTCTATTGGACAGATTTAGTATAGGCCATTACTTTTATTTAACTTTAATTTAATTTCAATTATCAAATTAAAAGGATAACAATATTGATTATTCACTTCACTAAAGGAGAATTCCTTTAAATAATGAAATGTTAAGATAATGTTTATCTTGCAATGTAGGTCTTTAAATTTACTATAAAAGCAATACCTGAAAAAAAAAATACTATGTATCTGAGCTCAAACATAGTTCATCTAACATAATCTGAATATCAAAGTAATAAAGAGTATGATAGCTTTCAATAGAACATAGAAAGTACTCTGAGACACCACTACTCTCATCCTAACAACCAAATTATGCCAGAGAACCTACAAAATCATATTTTTGTTGTTTGTAACACATCAGAGAACTGAGTACACAAAAAAAAAACGATAAGAACTAAATATCAGGAAATGACAAGCTGTTCTTAACCCTGGCGAACAGCAGGAGAAGTTAGAGTAAAGAAAAAAACAGTCAAACTTTTAATGAAGTAGTAACAGTTGAACATGACATGACAGATTGGAATTCTAAAGACCCACATGATGAAGCCCCAGCCACAGAGCAAGTTTGCATCCACCCACAAACTCTTTCCCAAGTATTCACCAAGTACTTGGGGTAGTAGACCAAAGGCTAGAGGCAGGGCAGGAAACTAAGTGAGATCTCTCCTGAGTTATGCAAAGCCTCTCCCAAGTGCAAGGCAGCTGCTGGCAGAAGGCTATGGACTAAGCAAAAGAGCTGAGAGAAATTTCCAATATATAAACCAGGCCCAAAGAGTATTTGGCAGCTAACTTTTAAAGGCAGGGGAAAAAGAACCAGATCAGAAAGGGATTTCCTGAAGAAACAGAGGACCAAAAGAAGAACTAAAAATAAACAAACAAAAAATTCTCTACTAACCAAAAAAATGAGGATCAGGACTTTAAAGCTAAAAGAGATACCCCATTGTTTGGAAAGCCAGTAGCTCAGCTGTAAAGCAAAGAAAATGCAAGAATTTCAATAATGTGCAGATCCCAAGTCATCAAAACATTTGAAGGCACAGATGAGTTGAATCAAACTAAAGCTTCAACAAAGCCCAAACCCACCTCAACTAGGGAACAAAGAGACTCAGCCCCAGACTCCAGCAGCCTGAAAGGGTCATGTTCTTTCTTGGAGGCAAATATTATTTGTGTTAGTTTCTCCTGTATACAAAAAAATATTCACCATATAATCAAAACTTACTAATACACAAAGGAACAAGAAAATGTGACTCACAGTTAAAAGAAGCAGAGTTAGAGATGGCCCAGATGTTGCAATTACCAGGTAGGTAACTTAGAATAAGATTAATAAAAACGCTAAAGAATATGGTGAAAAGGATGGACACCATACATGAAGAGATGGTGAATTTGAGGGCGGGCCACGGTGGCTGGGCAGGCCACGGTGGCTCAGCAGGTAAGAGTGCTTGCCTGCCATGCCCGAGGACCCGGATTTGATTCCCGGTGCCTGCCCATGTAAAAAAATAACTAAAAATAAAAATAAAAAAGAGATGGTGAATTTCAGTAGCCAAGCCATGGTATTTTAAAAAAGAGCTAAAGAGATCTATTACAAAAAATATGTATGTATATATATATATATATATATATATATATATATATTAGAAATGACAAATTCATTATACTAGGTTAACAGTAACCTAGATATTGCTAAGAAAATAATCAGTGAACCTGAACACAGATTAATAAAAAATACCCAATTAGGACATAAAGAGAAAAAAAGAACACAGAAATTGGGATCTGTGATATAGTATCTAATGGTATAACAAAATGTGATAGAGATTCAGAAGGAGAAGAAAGAATGAGAATGGTTACAGAAGAAATAGTTAATGAGATAATGACTGACAAATTTCTAAAACTGATTAAAAATATATAACAACTTGCACATCCAAGAAACTCAGCAAATCCCTAAAAGAATACCAGAAAAAAAAAAAAAAAAGAAAAACCCACATCTAGGCACATCATCATCAAAGGACTGAAAAATAAAAAACAAATTATACGGAACCTAAATTTTCTGTAGCACATACTCTAACTCAACCTATCTTGATAGCTCATTGAATAATTGAAAGACAGGGAGCCCAGGATAAGAATGAGGGCCTTTAATCCTGAATAGCTTAATGTAATGCCTGGATACATCCTAGAATATATTCAGCAGATAATCCAAAAGTACTGGCAAAGTCCCTTGAGGGATGGGAGAAAAAATATGGAACTATTAAACTTTACCATCAGGGAATCCCCTGATATTGTGTCAAATATTAGGGACACCCAAATCAATAGGCCAGGCCCTTATCATGAGGCTTACTGTTGTGAAGCTTATGTAGGAAGCGGAGAAGCTTAGCCTACCTATAGATGTCAAAGAGTTACTTCTGGAGGACTTCTTTTGTTGGTCAGATGTGGCCTCATACTCTCTAAGCCCAAACTGTGCAAGTGAAATCATTGCCCATCCCCGTACATGGGACATGGCATCCAGGGGTCAAAGTCTCCCTGGCAATGTGGGAAATGACTCCCAGGGATGAGTCCGGCCCTCACACCATGGGATCAACAATTCCATCCTGACTAAAGTGGTGAAAGAAGTGTAACTAATAAAGTATCAGTGGCTGAGAGAGTTCAAATAGAGTCAAGAGACTACTCTGGAGGTTGCTCTTACACAAGCTTCATTTAGACTGCTACCTATCATGCCGAACCAAAACCAAAAACATTCCAGCCAATCCTAAAGAACATCTAGGGCAATATTTAAGATTCTACAAAGGGTCCATGCACTAGGGTAAATTTCCAGAAACCTACAACCTCCAGGATGGGTCCCTGGACCAGATTAAGTCCTGAAAACTAGAGGGCCCAGCCTCTCCAGAATATGAGATAGTTCCATCTCCCTACCCCATATTATTGACAGCCCCTTCCAACATGAAAAAGTTAAAACGGCCACAGCCCAAATACCCCTGAAGAGTGGGAAAGATCAAAGGTGATGGTAGAGTTATGCAGAGATGGTAGGATTTAACAAATTAATATGATTGATGAATCATTAAATCGATATTTCATTTAGTCTCCCCTATCTAAAAGCAGCTGGAAGTAAAAACCTAAAATTGTGGAACTGTAACCCATACCAAACTCTGAAATTCGTTCTACAACTAATTGTTGTGTTGTGCTTTGAAATTAATTGCTTTTTTGTATATATGTTATTTTTCACAAAAAAAGAAAAAAAAAGTCAATTGTGATGATAAAAAAAAATTTATTCCTTCTAGCCTCCTATATTCTGCAGCAGCAAGAAGGAAAAATCCAAAAGGACCATATGGTAGCCCATGAAAAACTTGGATCTGTCCTGTAACTACTTGTTGAACACTGCTTTGAAAACTATTGCTTTTTTCTTTCTTTGCTTTGTATATATGTCAGATAGACACCTTGTATATAGGAGGAAAATGATGCAAATGATAGCTAATTTCTCGCCAGAAAAAATAATGGCAGAAAAAAATGGAATGGAAAATTTTAAATGCTGATTTAAAAAAAAAAGATACTGCCAATCTGGGATTCTATATACATCAAAAATGTCTTTCACAAACAAAAAGAAAGTAAAGATATTTTCAAACAGACAAAAGCTGAGAGAATCCATTCTCCAGCAGACCTGCACTACAAAAAAATGTTATAAAGAAATTCTTCAGGCTAAATAGTAACAGAAAGAATTCCAGATCTGCAAGAAGACATGAAAAGCAATGGAGAAATTACTCTATTAGATGTTGGTGATGCAGAGATAAAGACTATATAGTAGTTGTCTTTAATAACATGCAATCTAGCAAAGGAGACAAGCACACAAACAGGAAATTATTAAGTTATAAAGAAAATGCAGTAAGAGATGTGTACAATATATTAGGGAGTGAAGAAGAGGACCATCTAACCTACCTCCTTAAATACTATTTACTTCAGAATAACCCAGAAATACAAAATTATCTTGAGTGAATTCATCTCCAGGAACTACTGTTTCTATATACGTTTGTACCTCAAGACTTGATAACTGTTTTAAAAACTGGAAGACATCAAAAGAATTGTTTTACAAAATGGGACTGGTCATTCTACCAGTCCTCTGAGTCATTACCTGATTGCCATCATTTATGTACAGATAATATAGATTCCTAGGTGTAGAAACTATCCTGACTCCTCTTCACATAACATTTTAAAACTGCAACTTAATTAATATGCTAAACTTATAATGAAGTAAAAATTAAGCAAAATAACATTAATGTGACAGCAATATTATAAACGTAAACATGTCAATAAATGGGAACAGTAAGCTTAAGCACTTCATAAGCTAATCTGTAAATGCATAACCTAAGGGTTCTATCAACCACAGAAAATATAAAAAAAATTTAGTTTTGACTAAAACCCCCAATGTATAAATACAAAACTCTAAAAATAATAAAAATAACAATTGCTGGATTTACTAAGTCCATTCTACATGTCAGGTACTGTAATGCAGGCTCAGGCTGAATGCATTTGTTTAATCCTTACAAAGAGGAAACTGCACTCCTAAATAATAAAGAGCAAGCTCCAAAACAGTTTATATATAAAAATGTAATAGTATTTAGCCTTTAAAGGGAAAAAAATCAACCACTAAGTTTTTAGAAGTAGAACTGCATTTGTATCAACAATCATATAATTTCTTTTGGTATAATAACAACTAAAAATAGAATTGGTAAACTTCCCTCCTATGCTAACATGTAACTATGGGGGAGTTAACATGTAACTCTACTTGGGTTTTACCTAAGTAGAAAAACAAACATGCATATTACAGTAACATAACTGGCTAAAAGCAAGGTGAATAAATAAACATTTCCCTTTTCTATCTTCTAAATCTACAAATATTCAAATAATAAAATGAGACATAAAAGGATCAGTGTTTCACAATTTCAATATAGTGCTTTTATTTATTTTCCATGATTAGAAGAAATGAAAGATAAAAAAAAAAAAGGAAAAGGAAAAAGCCACAGGAAAAAAATATAGACAATCCTTCCTCCTATCCTGGAACAGTAAACTGAATTTGCTGAATACCTCAGGCTTAAAGTAAAAGCATTCACAGGTATGTAACGCTCTATTGAGCACTACAGGTGCATTCCACATCATATGGACACTATATAACAAAGCTAGATGCAAAGTGATCTTTACTATCAAAATTTTACCTATTCTCAAGAATTTTCTCATTTAAAAAAAGGAACATTTATGATTCCACTCATAAATGGAAAAATCACTCCTGATTTATCTTTCTTAGAACTGCATATACAATTTGCTTAAAGCAAGGCACAAAAGGACATAAAGCCAACTTTAAAAATACTTTTGTACATAAAACACAATAGAAACCGCTGACATACTGACGGTGAGTTGGTTGCTATTTTTATTAGGTATCTTGGCTGGGAATCGTTTATGTGTGTTTTAAAAGTTGTGCACTTGTATAGCCACTTTTAACTTTATACAGAATTCTTATCTTGAAGTTTAGCTAGTAATGTAACATAAGCAAGTAAAGAACAGCACTAACAATTTTCATTTGTTGAATAATTGGTTCAACACACACAGGATTAAGGGAATTCTATTATAGTATCATTTGAAGATAGTAAATCTATGGCTTTGTGCCTTGGATTTACTAAGTTTTATAAATTAATATCACTTCTTTTCAGGGGAAGTTAAATAAGCACCCTAATGTATATTATCTCATACTGAATAAATACACTGATAATCAATAATGACAATTTAAGTAAAATTAATTAAACAACAATAAAAAACAGGCTCTAAAAAATTCTGTTTTGATTTTTACCTTTAGTATACTGTTGTAATAGTGAAAACTCTGTTTGGGGGATTTCCACTATTACAATGCTTTATGATTTTTTTTTACATTTAAAAGGAAAAGAAAAATTGCAATTATTAGTCATCTTACCATTTCAAAGGTATGAAAAACTATGTATGGTCATAAACATAGTCCTTTAAAATCCAGAAGGGAATAGAAATTTCCATGAAACCCAGGAGAATTATTAAACATATTTAAGTGCCTTCTAATTACAGAAGGAATGAATCTAGGTATGAATCCATACCTAAGATCCAGAAAAATACATACTGCTTAAAGTTAAGAATTTTCAAGTCATCTTCTACTATATTTAAAAGGAGAAAAAAACTCTAAAAGCTAAAATTGCCAATTAGCTTTATAATTAAACAAGCAACTTGCTGATTAAAAACATGGCTCCACCATTGATTGTATACCATGTATGGAATGTTTGTATGTTAAGAATATTCATATGTTTTATGTTGTTTTATTAATAAAATTTAAAAATAAAAATGTGGCTTCAGAGTCTAACTACTAAATCCTGCCCTAGCCTTTTTTTTTTTTATTTCTCACTTAAATTTAACTCATCATAGTTAGTTATTAATATGCAAACACAACAAACTTTTAAAACATTATATTTACTAAAATTCTGGCAAGAGCTTTTATGTAAAAAGACACAGCATACCAGGCCTGCCACTTAACTTGTTTATGGTAAGTCTCAGCTTCAATATGAAGCTGTTAAAGAAAAATATCAAAACCTGTTTTTTACATGCTAAATATCTCAGCAAGGATGCCATTTAACACAGTAATGAACTTATTGAGATAGCAAGTAAGGAGTTACAAAAACTAAATGTTGCAGCCTAAACAAAATTTATACAAAAAAATAACTATTCTGGTTACATAAAATGTTCCTGACTGGTTAAAACTTAACAGTATAAAACATGCATTTTAGAGTCTTTTAACTATCTAGTTCAAAAAGTACCAGTGTTTATTTGAAATGATTCCTCTCCAAAGCCAAAGTGTAGTCAAAATTAATTCATGTGACATAACACATTGTAATGCTAAAAAATATTCAGAATTATTGAAGTGGAGGTAAATTCCAGAGCTTCTGGGGCTTTCTCATGCGGGACAACGCCATTTCTCTGGTTCATTCAAGGCAGCATATGATAGAGTCTAAGGATGTCATTAAGCTCAATAAAGGACGAGACTGCTGGTATCCAGCTCCAACCTCCCCAGGAAGCATGGCTGCTGCATCCACAAAAATAGGATGGGTGAAGATCAAAGGCACGCTATTCTGCTAGCTAAAGCGATAGCAAACCCCCCGCCCCCCAACCTAAAAGTTCCTTCCCCGGGTAAATAAAAAGTACATAAGGGAAAAAAATTTAAATGCACTTATCTACAGAGTCAGGATTTTGGAATATCAATGTAATCTCAACCTCGAAAATGCTAACTAAAATTGTCTGGATATTTCTGATAACATCTTAAAGATGTATTCAGATTCAATCTCTGTTGATTTATAATTAGGTAATTATAGTAAAAAATATCTTTATCCCTACATATCTGAACCACTAGTACGACTGCAGTGTATTATCTCCCAGAGCCATTAAGCACTGAAAGAGGAAAAAACAAAGATGTTCAAGCAGCAGGCAACAATTATGGCCCTTTCACACAGTGGCATCTGAGTGGCTACTGAAAGTCCAGGAATAATTCTAAAAACAAGAAAAATCATGCATTTTAGTAAATATGTCATAATTTTCACAGCTGAAATTTCCTTAGACATTGCACTTTATAAGGGAATCCTGATTTTTCTTAATGTTATGGAGAATCAGGACTTGAATTAGCAGCCTTCTTTTTCTTCTTCCTACTGTGTTTCTTATGCTTCTTTTTCTTTTTTGTTTTCTCTGCTGCTTTTTCTCACTCTTCACTGCTTTTCTTCTTTTTCGCTCGTACCTCCTCAATATAATCCGATTCTGACAAGGACTCAGATGATAAAGTTTTATCTTCAGGATACATCTTTCTTTTTTTGCTGGGTCCTTTACTGTCCTTTTCTTTCTCAATGGAATCCTTTGACTTCTTTTTCTTTTTCCAACTATCCTTACTATCTGACTCAGTTTCAGACATAGAACTTTCCGAAGATTTATGTGAACGGTTCTTCTCTTTCTTTCTTCTTTTTCCTTGTTTCTTATCCTCATCCTCAGAATCTGAAGAACTGCAGATTTCTTCTTCTCTTTTTTCTTTCTCTGTCTTTTTTTGGATGAGCTCTCACTTCCACTTAATAATTTCTCCCTGTGTTTTTCGAGTTTTTTTTTCCAGTTCTCATTCATTTTTTCTTCAAATTCAGCCAATGCCCTGGAACCTTTCTTTTTCTTTTCTAGTTGCTCTTTTACTTCTTCCCAGGTGGGCCTTGGTCGATTCAGATAATCTTGTATCATTGGCCCTGAAGACTGGATTGGACCCCTTGATCTGGCCATTGCTATTGGGTTCATATAGGCCACTCGATTGTCCCGTTTCCCCATGGTTCCTGATGGCTGACAGAGACCACAATCACAAGCCAAGGGAGACCAGGCCCGACAGACAGCCGAAGACGGCCCACCTCACATCCTTCAGTCCTGCCCTAGCTTTTTGCTAGTTGTGTGACCCTGACCAAGCTACTTAGCCTTTCATGATAGTCCCTACTACAGAGAGCTCCCATTAGGAATAAAACTACCTCTCACCTTTCAACTTGAAAGGTTTAAAATGCCTACCTTGATTTTCTATCTAAAGTAGCACACCCACCCACCCACTGCCCATTATCTTTCACAGCACAGTTTATTCCTACCATATGACCTTTCATATGACTTATGAAAATCTGTAATTATTTCATTTATTTTTAAGTTACTTTCTTTCTCCCAGTAAAACATAAGTGCCATGCTAGACAATTCCTCAACTGTCTCACCACAGCTGCCAATCTTACAAATGGGTCTCTTGTTCCCTTGTGTAAACAATGGGATACTGTGGAAATTATGGAATATGATTTCTAAGGCTAGATCATAAAAGACAGTACAACTTCTATTTTGCTGTGCCTTGGATCACTACCTGCTGCCAGGTCAAGAGAACACTTAAGAAGAAGCCCATCTGGTCAAGAACTGCAGCCTCTGCCAACACCAGAGAAGAACTGAGCTCCCTGACAGACAGCCACATGAGTGAGCCATCTTGGAAGTGGATCCCCCAGTTGCAGTCAAGCCTTCAATGACTTGAGTTACAGCCAACATGTTGACTGCTACCCTATGAAAGACCCTTAGCCACTCCACCCGCCTAAGCAACTACCAAATTCCTGACCCACAGAAAGTACAAGACCATAAATGTTTGTTTTAAACCACCAAGTCTTAGGGTAATTGGTTACCCAGCAACAGATTACTATTATAGTCACTGTTGTACGTTTAGCCTATATATATATAGACAGTACCTGGCAAATAGCTAGTAGTCAAATAATATTTATGAATTAATATATGAATGATTAAGCAATTACCACGATAAAATATCCCTGGAGATATTTGCCTCCAGAGGAAAAAGTATATGACACAGAACTAATTAAATGTAAGGCAAAATATTATATGTCCCCCAATCCAAGAAGAAAAATACAAACCAAGTACACTGGTTTGAAAGGCTCTGTGTACCATAGAAAAGTCATGCTTTAATTCTAATCCAGTCTTGTGAGAGCAACCATTTCTTTTAATCCCTATTTATTACAATAGGTTGGAAGCTTGATTAGGTTATCTCCAGGAGATATGACTCGCCCAATTATGGGTATTAACTTTTGAAAAGAGGGAAATGTGACTCCATCTATCCCAGGTGGGTCTTGATTACTTTACTGGAATCCTTTAAAAGAGGAAGAAGTATTTTGGACAAAGCTTAAGAATGATGAGATCCCAAGAAAGCAGAGCCATGACAGGTGATGAGATGAGCCAGAACCCATGCAACCAGAGAACTTTGGAGATAAAGAAGGAAAACACCCAGGGAGAGTTTCATGAAACATTGTTGCAAGTGTGATAAGCTAACCGCCAGTCACAGGCTGCAATCTTATCACCCAGTAACAACTCCCATCAATCCACCAACCTACTCGATTCTGTCTTCAATTTTCCTAAATGTTACTAATATGCCTTGTAGTATCTTAATTTTTATTTTAATAAAGTTTATAAAAAGCTTATTAGCCAGAGGCATCTCTGAAAGGGAGAAAATTCACCAACCCAAAAAGTATACATAATCCCCACAATTTGTTGTTCAAATTTAGATCCATACAGTATTCTAACATTATCAAAGAAGATACATAATAAATATGCTCTTAAAATTCCTTTAAACTGCTTGAAAATACATTACAACATGCAACTTGTACTCTATAGCCATCTTTAGTGTCATAAAGCAGCCTGTAGATATACCTGCACAGCAAAGAACGGAGGCCTCCCACCAACAATTGGTAAAACTTGCCTAATGGAAATGGATTCTCCAGGCCTACGAAAGTTTCTGAGCTGAGAAGTCTGAGTTGTGCCCTGAGCCAATATCTTGATTATAATCTCATGAAAAATCTCAAACCAGAACCATCACGCTAATAAGCTGCTTCTAAATTCCTGACCCAAGAAACTATGAATTATTAGATGTTACTATTGTCTTACACTAATAAATTTGTTAAATAGTGATAACAAACAGAGCTCCTCACAGAATAATATTTTTAAATGCCTAAAGTAAAACATATAAAATTACAAGAAAACTAAAGTAAAATAAAGCTATAATAGCAATAAGTAAATTTTATTTTAGTAAAATGACCTTCATTAATGCATTAAAGGACAAAAGTTAGTAGAAAGTGTAATTTTGAAAATGTTGAATATAAGCCATGTATTAAAATATCTTTAATGACTGTAATATGCTTTGAAAATATCTGTGACTTCTGTTGGTGATGGAATCACAGATCAAGTTCTACTGTGTTTTTTTGTTTGTTTGCCTATATTCATAATTGAAGGAAACATAAATTTCAACTAAAGCCTAATAAAGATAAGGATTTACTATTTTTCCCATTCAAGTTCAAGGATACCATAAATTCTACTATAGACCTCTTGGTGGTCTAGGGACCCCAGGTTAAGAACCCCTGGTAGGTATATATAAGATGCAACCGAAGTAGAGGTGGGAAAAAAGGAAGTAACTCAAGTTCTAATATCTTTGATGAATCAATGGAAGAGACTAGAAGACCTACAGTTAAGACCAACAAGGGGAAATATATACTCTGATGGTTTATGCTTCAAAAAGAGCTGGCAGCTTTTGAAGGAAGAAGCCACCAGGAAGTAAAGCTTTGAAAAGACATCCAAGTTTCAATTAGAGCAAGGAAAAAGAACATTCAAAGATGACAGGCTTTGAGCTCTAAAGGGCAAAGTAAAAGGATTTGGGAGGCCTTGAAGAGTTGAGAAATGAAGTCAGATTAAAACCTGAATGGGGAAAAAAAGTATATTAGTGCTTATTGATGATATGGGTTGATTATGATTTGAAGTTAGCAGAGAGATTATGTGAATTGTGATAACTTTGATGAAAATTTAAATCAAACCTTGTGGACTGTACCATCTTAATTCATCTTTCTGTCCCTACTGCCACTGTCCTCATTCAGGCCACTATCAATTCCCACTTGAATAACTGCTACAGCCTCCAAACTTGCATCCATGTTTTCACTGCCCCCTAACCCTATCACTCCCAGCAATTCTCTACACCGATACCATTTTAATCCTACTGAAATGCAAATTCAAGTATATCCCTCACTCCTGGGCTGAAAACCCTTCAGTGGCTCCCCATTACTCAAGAGGAGGAAATTAAAATATTTTACCAAAGCTCAAAGGTCCATCATAATCTGAACCTTGCTTCCTCTTCAGTTACTCTTTTTCACTCCATCACCCTTACACGGTATGCTCTAGATTTAATAAGTAGCCTGCAGTCTCCTAAATACACACATGCTTGTTCCTTACACACAGAACTTGTCCACACCTGCAACTCATATCCTTTCTCCTTTAACTGGTCAATTTCACCTCAATCTTCAGTCTCATACAGAAGTGTTAGATGCCAGCAGACCTAATGCTTACCATTACATAATACACATGCTATTCTGAAACTTCCTATTAACATAGATGTTTGCTGAATTAGGCTTTAAGTCCTTAAGAACAGGGATAGTTATCTTACTCATTGAACTATTCCCTTCTACTTAGTATGGTTCTGAGCACAGAATGGGTGCTGTATTAATATTTAAGTGAGTAAATGTGTGATTAGCTTCATATTTTCCAAGCCTAGAACACCAGCCATTGCTTGTCTCACTAAATCCTTCTCAAAAGGATTTTAAGGAATATTTAACATAGCCTATCAGGGAAAATGTTAAGTGTTATGCCTTTTATATATTGAATAACAAAATCCAGTCTCCCCCAACACTAATACTTAAACAGCAGCTGCCTGTACTAAAGCAAGCAGGAACTTCTGCAATTAAATATCAGGAAGTAAGGTTGTTATATATAATGGGTTGAAAAAACATCATGCCTCCAGAAACACAGAATGTAGCCTTATTTTGAAATAAGGTCTTTGCAGACATACTTAGACAATGATCTTAAGAAGAAATCATCCTGGCCCACCCTAAATCCAATGACTGGGGTCCTTACAAGGAGGGAAAGACAGAAAGAGACAGACATAAAGATGAAGGACATGTCATAACAGCAGAGATTGACATGATATTGTTACAAACAGGGAGCCTGGGGCCAAAAGAAACTAACAGAGGCAAGGCAGGATTCTCCCCACAGGATTCAGAGGGAACATGGCTCTGCTGACACCTTGATTTCAGAGTTCTAGTTTCCAGGGCTGTGAAAGAATAAATTTCTGTTTTGGGGTTTGGTTTGTTTTTTTAATTACAATAGTATATATATAGAGAGAAAGATAAATAGATATCACAAAATTAAGCATTTTAGCCATTTTTAAATGTACAATTCAGTGGTATTATAATGGATTAAAATAACAGGACTTTGCCCTAAGACTCTGTCATTAGGTGACAACAACTGACATTTGCTTATACAAGATAGCTTCTCCTTCTCCTTCCCACATCTTACCTGGGTTTGTACCTCCACAAAAATCAAATACAAATTCCCCAATCCCCTCTACTGTTCCACCTACTGCTATAGCTCCATCATATAACAAAACAAAAGCAAAGTTCCCAGGTTTTCCTTACTTTGGCTCACTGCCTGCTTGGTTGAGATTACTGCTTCTCTCTGTTCTAGGACCTGCGAGTATTAAGAAATGTTTCATTCATACACCTTTTGTGACATTTGTCCTTGCTGCACCTGACTATCTATATAAATATCCTTACTCAAACAGGCATTAATCACTCTTACAATGTTATACTACCAATCCCAGTTGCCATTACTAGATATTTTCATGACCTAAAACAGAAACTGTTTATCCGTTAAGTAATAACTCCACTTCCCATCTCACCCAAACTGTGATAACCTCTGATCCACTTTCTGTCTCCGTGAATTTACTTATTCAAGATACTTCATGTTCTAATTTGCTAGCTGCTGGAATGCAACACATCAGAAATGGATTGGCTTTGAATAAAAGGGGATTTATTTAGTTGACATGTAGTTCTTCTGAGGAAAGGCAGCTAACTTTCAACTGAGGTTATTTCTTACGTGGGAAGGCACAGGGTGATCTCTGCTGGCCTTGTCTCCAGGCCTCTGGGTTCCAACAACTTTCCCCAGGGGGATTCCTTTCTATATCTCCAAAAGCCTGGGCTGAGCTGCGAGTGCTGACATGAGGTGTGCTGAGACAGGTGTGCTAAGCTGCTTGGCTGTGCTACATTGAGCTCTCTTATTTAAGCACCAGCCAATTAAATCAAACATCATTCATTGCAGCAGGCACACCTCCTAGCCAACTGCAGATGGAATCAGCAACAGATGAGGTTCACATGCCATTGGCTCATGTCCATAGCAATAGAACGAGGCACTTTCACCTGACCAAGTTGACACCTGAATCTAACTACCACACTTTATATAAATGGAATCATACAATATTTGTCCTTTTGTGTTTAGATTATTTCATTTAGCATAACATTTCAAGGTTTATCCATATTGTAGCATGCATCTTTTTTATGGCTGAAATATTCCACTGTGTGGATGTAGCACATCTTGTTTATCCATTCATCTGTCGAAGGACATATGGATTGTCCCATCTTTGGCTATTGACAATAATGTTGCTATTAACACTGGTGTAAAACTAACTGTTCAAGTCCCTGCTTTCAATTCTTTGGGGTATATACCAAGAAGTGGATTGCAGGGATATAATTTTAGGTTCAACTTTTTGAGGAACCATGAAACTGACTTCCACAGTGTCTGCATCATTTTACAATCCCATCAACCATGTATAAGGATTGCAAGTGCTCCGTGGCCTTGCAAACACTTGCTATTTCCTGTTTTTTAAACAACAGCCATCCTAGTGGGTATAAACTAGTATCTCACTGTGGTTTTGATTTGGATTTCCCTAATGGCTAATGATGTTAAACATTTTTTCATGTGTTTTCTGGCCATCTGTATATCTTCTTTGGAGAAATAATTTCTGTTGTTTTGAACCACCCAGTTTGTGGTACTTTGTTATAGCAGCTCTAGGAAACTAATACAGGTAATATGGAAAATAACCATATAAAGGAAAGAAGTACAACATCTGTGAAACAGAAGAATCTAAGATTCAAGAAATCCCAAAATTATATCTATATACATCTACTCAAAATACAATTCTAATTGCATATATTTCAATATCATACTACCACTTAAAAGGAAATATAAATTAAATCTGTATATAAATTTACACTTTATTTTTTTAAAAGCATAGATCATTATAACCATACACAAAAATCAGATGATTACCCCAAGAATTGCTTCCTACATACCAACCCTACATGCTTCCAGTAATATTTCATTTAGTACCTAACTCAGTTGACATCCAGGATGTGAAATTATTCCAGAATAAAGAATTACAGCCTGGTTCTACCAGCAACCAAAACTGGCAGACCATATTCCAATTTATTCTTCAAATTCCTGCTGTAGTCATCTTCTCTGTGAATCTTCCCCAAAATCAAGTTGACCTCACCACCTCCACTGAACCTTATAATACTATAGCAGGAACTATCACACTGTACTACAATCAGTAATGTTAAAGACATTTGTTTCACCCACTGTTTCAAGAGGGCCGAGTTAGATTTATTATCTTTGTATTCTTAGCGTAGGACTAAGCACTCAATAAATGCTTAATGAATGAATGGACAAAAGAATGAATAAACAAGTCTGCACACCCTCCTACATCTTAGTATATTCAACTCTGAGAGCTCTTGATCTCATTCCTAAATTTCTATTGCTTTGAGGAGGTACTCTCTAAACTATCCCATAAATATTTAAAGATTCTAAGATAGTACTTAAGTGTTATTACTAAAAATCGAAGTACAGGAAGTCCTAATTAACTCATATTAATGGGCTAAGAAAGGACCACCTGTCTTAGCAAATAGTTTAAATTTTAGAGAACTTACTTTCAAGTATTTTACCATATTTATTCAGTTGCTCGAGTCCATGCTGGTATTTCTACTTTACATAGAAGAATATTTTGAATATATAGTTTCAGGAAAAAACTGAAAATATTATCACACTTTTTGCTCTATTACTCATAGTTCTTAACTAGGAAATACACAAGTTAAATTCATAAAAATACAAAACAAACAAATTGTGGAACAGAGAAACATCCTACTAGGCCAATAAGATAAAACTATTTTAAATAACTTTTAATTTGAGCTCTTATTTTGTGAAACTAATGATTTATGTTCTATTACCTGACTTGCAAGTTAGGCACAAACACAAATAATCAAAACAATTTTATTTTTTCATTAAGTGATGTTTAATTTAGGATATATCTGACAAGACACTTCACAGCCAGGTAGTTTCAGAAACAGTCAACAGGTAGACAAAACCCGGTCCTGTTAGGTCACATTTATCTGGGAAACTTCATTTTGTGTGACCCAGTCTTACAGAAAACACCCAGGAATGTCTAAAATGTTTGTGAATATAGCGAGTGAGATAGTGGGCACATGGAGAGCAGTAAGAAGGCAAGAGAACAGAGTGCACAGAAGCTGCTCAAAGCAATTATTAGAACCCACATCCAAATCAGGGGATATCCACAGCAGCTCAAAGACCACATTCCCATGGGGAACTCGGAGGAGAACCACAAAAGCTTTCCTTATATCTGGGAACAGGCTGCAGTTTTTGCTAAATCTATGAAGTACTTTCCATATAGAAAAAATTATCTGTCTTTTGCAAAAAAAAAAAAATATCTTTTACCTGTTGATATCTCTCAGTCAAACACATCACTATTCCATTGGGATGGACCTTTTCCTGTTTTGTTTACTTATAATATTTGAAATAGTTCATTTTCTTATATAAAAGTTCATAGAAACAGTATATCTTTACACTGAGTTCTTCACAATAATTTCCTCAGGACTAGGGTCAATGGCTATGATACAATTTTTCCTTGTCAGAAGTCTCACACAGATGGCTTCAATGGAAAAAGAGCAAAAAAAAAAAAAAAAGAGAGATATTTCTAGTTTTTCAACTTGGCACTCTCAATGTAGAGAAGGACAGTACTCAAGTGGCAATATGCAACTGGTAAAGATCATAGACTCTGAAGCCAGCATACCAGATTTTTCTGGCTGCCCACGTAACTTTGAAAAAGTTTCTTCATCTTTCTCTTGCCTTAATTTCGACATTTTTAAAAGTGGAAATAATCCTAGTGCCAACTTAGAAGCTTGCTGTAACAATTCTATGGCTAACATTTAGATCACTAGTTAGCACATAGATGACAATGTCATAATTCTCACTATTAGTTAACACATCATTATTCTGACCAGCAGCTATCATTCCCTCACTATGTTTTTACAGTCCCCAAGTAAATTCCCCAACAACTTTTCTCATTTTTTATTCTTAGGGAGGTTCTGGCAGGTTGACTGAGAGATAACTATTAAGTGAAAGAGAAAGGGTCCTTCATGGAGGCCTTATATGTCACATTAAAGAGCTCAGGCACAACTTAGGGCAAAACATGGTCAGGCATGCAATTTAGGTCACTGTTCAAGAGGCAAGGAAACTGGCCCTCTAAGGAGAAATAAGAAGCTGTTATAAGAATCCAGACAAAGTAATGAGGGAACTAGCACTCTGATAGAAAGAATGGAAAAAAGGAGAGAAAATCAAGAAATAATCAGAAAGTAACATTGGAGTAGCTTCACTCCTAAGAGAACACAGGAGTAGAAAGAAGTTTAAAAGGTAAAATGAAGGGTTTAATTTGGGACATGTTCAGTGTCAAGTACAAATGGGGCATCTATATGAAATTAATCAGTAGATTACTACATTAATGTGCCTCAACTCCAGGAAAAGGTGATAAAGATAGACTGGGATTCAGATGGTAGTTGCAACCTTCAACTCAGGATCATTCATGTAAAGCACTATATATAGAGGAGAAGAACAGTAGCTTCTGGAAAGAATCCTGAGAAATAACAATAGTTTAGGATAGGTAAAGAAAAAAAACACACAATAGAGATGGAAAAGGAAAGGTCAGGAGGATGTGAAAACTGAGAAAGTTTGATGTCACAGAAACAAGATATCTTTGTTCTTCAAAAAAGCAGCAGAAAAAGTGCATCAAGTAGAAAAGAAAAATCAAGTAAATTTCCAAGGACTAAAAAATAAGAACTACTGCTGGGGACAAAAATGGGCATTTCATAATGATAAAGGATTTATCACAATTCTAAATGTATATGCATTTAATCGAAGAGGTTCAAAGTACATGAAGCAAAAACAACTGATATTCCTGAAAGAAGAAATGAAATCCAAAATTGCAGATGAAGACTACAACACTTTCCTCGCTCAGTGATTGTTAGAAGTAGTCAGAAAATCTGTAAGGATATACAAGATTTGAACAAAAATATCAACCACAATGACCTATTTACTATTTATAGACCAATTCTAACAAAAGCATAATACACACAAAACATTTACAAAGACAGGCCAGGCCACATTCTGGGACATAAAGCAAGACCTGAAAAATTGAAAAGGATTGAAATCACACAAAATACAGTTGCTGGTCAAAAGGAAACTAAATTTCAGATCAGTAACAAAATATCTGGAAAATCCCAATATTCTAAAATCATACAATATATATCTAAATAACACATGGGTCAAAGAAGAAATCAATAGAAAATATTTTGAACTGAATAAAATTGAAAATACAAATATTAAAATTAGTGGGATATAGCCAACATAGCTCTCAGAGGGAAATTTATTATATAAAATTCTTATATTAGAAAACAAAGATCTTATATAGATTATTTAAGCTTCCACCTTAAGACACCAAAAAAAAAAAACCCACAAACGAATAAAACAAAAGGAAGGAAATAAGAAAAAGATAAGAGTACAAATAAATGAAAATAAAAGCACTAAAAGAAAATGGAAACAAAAGGTGGTTCTTTTCAAAGATGGATAACATTGACAAACCATGCTAAACAGGAAAAAAAAACAGAAGACACAAATTATCAATATCAGGATTGGAAAAGGAGGCATCAATACAGATTCTACAGGAAAAAGATAAGGAAATATCAAAAACCACTTGATGCCCAAAATCAAACAACAAAGACAAAATGAAAAAATTCCTTGAACGACATCAACTACCAAAGCTCCCTCAAGAAGAACAGATAACTTGAATAGCCCTATATCTAGTAATAAATGCTTTAAAGAAGATACTAATGGCAAGTAAGCACATAAAAAAATGTTCAACATCATTAGTCATAATCAGTTTCTTAGAAAGTTAAACAGACACAATATTTGACCCCACAAAATAAAAATATTTGTCTGCACAATGACTTGTACTCAAATGTTCATAGCAGTTTTACTCATAAGAGTCAAAACCTGGAAACAATCCAAACTGTTGAATGGATAAACCAATTTTGGCACAATATGGACAATGGAATACTAATAAGTAAAGAAAATAAATTACTGATATGCCTAACCGCTAAATGAGTCTCAAAAGCATTATTCTAAATAAAAGAATACAACACAAAAGGTAACAAGCTATGTGATTCCACTTACATGAAATTCTAGGAACTGAAATACAGTTATATAAAATTCTAGAAACGGAAGTTTAGTTCAAAAAGCTGATCAGTGTTTGCCAGGGGGAGGGATGAGGGAAGGTGATTAACTGCAAAGAGACTCAGAGGGTACTTTTGGGGATAACGGAAACATTCTATATCATGTATGCAGATATAAATTATTGTACACATTTGTATAACTTTTATCAGATTGCACCCTTAAAATTGGTGCCTTGTATTGTTTGTATATCATACCTCAATAAAAAGAAACAGTACATGTTATTAATCATACCACTAATATTGTGATGCATGGTGTACCAAGCATTTTAACATACATTAGTCTGTCCCTTAAACAATCCCTATAAAGAAGGATACTAAGTTTCAAAACCTAAATGACTTATGCAAAGACAGTAAAAAATTAAACAAGAAACTAAACGGTGCTAAACAGAAGCAACCAACTAATCAATAGCACAAGAAAGTAGACAAAAGTTAATAACTTAAAAGCCCATAGCTCAAGTGAAGAGCCAGCATCGCTAATATAACAGTGAACATTGTTCGTTCATCTGCCACTCCCTTTGTATGTTTGTCTCTAGATCTCCTTTCCTCACATGTATTCTCCTTCCCATAAACTGCTGCCATTTATTGAGACTGAACTGAGGCAAGCATGATTTAATGCCTTTCATGTTATGATAGCCAGAAGAATGGCCTCCAAAGACATGCATGTCCTGGAACCTATGAAAAATGTTTCTTTAAGTGGCAAAGGGAATTAAAGTTGCAAGTAGAATTAAGATTGCTAATCAAGTAACTTTAAAATAGATTATTCTGGATAATCCTAAAATAGGGAGATCATTCTGGATTAGCTGGGTGAGCCCCATAAAATCAGAGGGGTCCTAAAAGGGGAAGACAGAGATAAGTGAACCAGAGAAATGGCAGCAGCTCAAAGTTGACCACTTTGAAGATAGAGAAAGGGGACATGAGACAAAACAAAAAGGCAGCCTCTAAAATCTGCAAAGGACAAGAAAACAGATTCTCTTTGTGGTGATTTGGAACTGTGGGTACCCCAGAAAAACAAGTTCTTAAACTTAATCCATTCCTATGGGTGTGAACCATTTTTAAGTAGGACCTTTTGATATGGTTGTTTCAACTAAGGCATGGCCCAACTCAATCAGGATGGGTCCTAATCCTACTATTGGGGTTCTTTATAAGGGGAATGTAATTCAGACAGCTAGAGAGAGAAGAAGCCAGGGGAAGCAAGAAGCTGAACATCAACAGAACCAGGAAGAGAAGGGAGAAGCAAAGCAAGGCTGTCATGTGCATTGTCATGTGACAGACAAGCCCCTGGGTTCCAAGGATCACCAGCAGCCAGCCCCAGAATGCCAAACTTCAGGAAGAAAGCATTGGCTGGATGATGCTTTGATTTGTACTTCTCAGTCTCAAGACCATGAGCTAATAAATTTCCATTTTTTAAGTCAACCCAATGTATGATATTTGCTTTAGCAGCCAAGGAAATTGAAACACTCCCCTAAACCATCCAGAAAGGAGGTTGCCAGCCAACACCTTATTTTACCCCAGTGAGACCGATTTTGAATTTCTGACATTCAGGACCGTAAGATAACAAATCTCTGCTGTTTTAAGCCACTAAGTTCGTGGTAATTTGTTACAGCAGCAATAGGAAAAAAATACACATGTCATTTCTCATAGCAGTCCTCACTATGAGAACCTTATCAACCTTATAAGTCCAACCTTATAAGATTGATACTATTACTAACTCCATTTTAAAAAGGAAACTAGAGGAGGGGAGAAGGGACTGTAATGTAATAATGTTTTCCATATCAACCCTTGCCATATCACCTGGTGATTTCCTTTAGTTGCCAGGCAGACCAACGTATGTTTTTCTATTTGTGGTTGTGACCCATTTGTAGGTCATGAAATGAGTTTAGTGGATTGGAATAACCACTTCTTTTTTTAATGGAATGGAGAGGAAGGAAAAGGAGTGGAAAGGAATGAAAAAGAAAAGATCAGGGCACTTTATACTCAGAAATGTTAAATATTGTTTCCAGTTTTGTTTCAATTGAGCAAGGGAGTGCATGTGTCTAAGCGTGTTGTGTGTATTTTTTGCTGTGGGTCCTAGTCAAAAAGTTTGAAGACCACTACTACTGGTTAAAAAAGGGATGGTAATAATGGCTGCGGTGAAATTAAAAAAGGGATGAAGAAGATCATAGGATTACTGTACTTTAGACAAATGATTATGAGAGACAAGGAAGAAAAGCACAGGTTGGAAACAACTCCTAGATTACAAAAACATTTATTGACCTCCACATTCAGTTTCTTCCAACTTACCCACTGCAATTTGTCTCCTTTCACTCTCCTCCTCCCAACCATTTTGCCTTAATGGGGGAAATTTTCTTCTCACCAAGCTTATAAACAATGGAAGAACATAAACTAAACAGATTTATTCACCTTTGTATTCCCCTAGTGCCACAGACTATACTATATACATAGTGAATGCTCAACTGTACTATATACATACTGAATGCTCAAGCATTTGTAGAACAAATACTGTCTAAAATACACTACCCTCTACCTAAATAATCCAACCCTATAGTAATCATTCATTCCTTTAACAGGACTGTGCCCTATAAAATTCAATTCTGATAATAACTCAAGAAATAACCTTGAAATGTGAAGTACTTTTGCCTTTAACAAAGCAAATTAAAGAGACGGTTTTTAATGCTGTTTTCCATGGTATTTCCATTTAATGTTTCTAAAATACCGTTTTTCAAATTTATGACTAGAGCAGAACGCCATTCTTATTTGCTTTCTCTCAAGTCCTACCCACAAAAGACTATTCTCATTAGAAGTTCTAAATTAAAAGCACATATGCAATATATATTCATATTAAGAAAGTCTAAATTAAAAGCACATATGCAATGTATATGTTGTAGGTATGAGAGTGGCAAACTTTAATTAGGAAACATATTGCCAGCACATATCAAAACATTCCTGAGCTCTAACACATCAGAAATAGTTTAAAGAGCCCTCAAAATATCCAGCTACCCTTTCCCTTCTGGCAGTTATGCACTGACCTGTAATACACACCCCCTGTAAGGCTCAGATGCAAATGCGGCACACCACCTCTCTGTCCATACATCAGGTAACATTTTTAAAAAGGAAAAAAAGGAGAGAATTGAATGTAGCAATTCAACATAGTTTGCCTTAAATGAAACTTATCAAAACCTCTGAGGAAGGTAGAGAAGGAATGAGTAATTCTGCTTTACAAATAAATGAACACCAAATAATTGATTTACCAAGGTTGCAGAACTATTAAGTGGTTGTGCTGACGACATGTCTTCCACCCATTTGGGTAGATCTTGATTGGTTTATGTGGAGTCCTATAAAAGAGGAAACGTTTTGGAGAATGGGAGATTCAGAGAGAGCAGAGAATGCTGCAGCACCACAAAGCAGAAAGTCCACCAGCCAGAGAACTTTGGAGATGAAGAAGGAAAACGCCTCCCAGGGAGCTTCATGAAACCAGAAGCCAGGAGAGAAAGCTAGCAGATGACACCGTGTTCGCCATGTGTCCGTCCAGCTGAGAGAGAAGCCCTGACTGTGTTCACCATTAGCTTCTCACTTGAGAGAGAATCCCTGAACTTCATCGGCCTTCTTGAACCAAGGTATCTTTCCCTGGATGGCTGCCTTAGATTGGACATTTCTATAGACTTGTTTTAATTGGGAAATTTTCTCAGCCTTAGAACTGTAAACTAGCAACTCATTAAATTCCCCCTTTTAAAAGCCATTCTGTTTCTGGTATATTGCATTCCGGCAGCTAGCAAACTAGAACAGTGGTGAAGTGCTTTCTTTCAACAAGTCTTCTGACTACAAATCCAATAATTTTTCCACATACATTGGTCAACAGTGAATAAGAATGAATTCACTTTGGGAGTCTCCTGTTCAAGGTAGCCATGCTTATTGTATGACAGCTACAACATTGGATCCAGCTGCCCTAAGTACATTGCCTGTGAGGTCCTTCTATGGACTAAATCCCTGGCCTACTCAGGGACAGGTTAAAGCACAAGATCAAAAGAAAGTGAAAAGACAATCCAGTTAATAGCAAGTCAATATGAAGCAGGCAACAAGGAATCAGGAGAAATAGCCAATGCTTATATATAAAATGAAAACTGGGAGGGCAATAGTTAGCAATCCAGACAGATGATCAGAGAAACCAACAGTAGGTCCTTCTCGAAGCTTCTATATTCTGTGCAAAAGCAAAAGTCCATCTCTGAGAAGCCTTGCTGGAACCCAAAAAGCCTCTGATTCAAGAAAAACACAATACCAGGCAAATCATCAAGGCAGTGACTCATTCTTTCTTTCATTCATTCAACAAGAAATTAATTAAAACACTTACTATATGTGTCAGACAATGTACAGATTAATAAAAATATTACATTGTCTCCGCCTTCAGAAGATTTAAACCAGTGAGAAAATCAGACGATCAACAATGTAATACTTTGATAAAAATATGCACAGAGCATTATGGTAGTAACCCAGAAGCCCCAGGGATTGCAAGGGTGCAAGGAGAGGTAAGAAATGGGGGCAAGATGGAAAAGGAGGATTAGGAAAGGTTTCATTGAGAAGGATACTCATTATTAATATAAGATCAGAGCAAGATGGCTTCTGGAGTGGCCTGGTCTGGGGACCAGGGACTGGTCTGCATGCAAGGACAGAAAACTGTCCTATAATGAAGGTAAGGGTGATGTTGGAATGAAAACAATGCAGCACTCTTAAAATATGATGGAACTCAAAAAAAGCATTGTATGGGATATTATTCAATAATAAAAAGAAATGAAATAATGATACATGCTACAACATGGTTGAAGCTTGAAACAATTTTGCTAAGTAAAATAAACCAGCCACAAAAGACCATAAATACACTACTGTATGACTGCATTTGTGGGAAATGTCCAGAATAAGCAAATCTACAGACAGAAAGTAGAGTGGTGGTTACCTAGAGATGGGGGAATGGGATTTCTTTTGGGGGTCATGGAAATATTCTAAAATTTGTTGTAGTGATGGCTATACAACTCTATGAATAATATTAAACAAACAATGGATCTTCCGGGTGACGTGGGAGATGACTCCCAGGGACAAATCTAGACCTGGCACCATGGGATCAACAATTCCATCCTGACCAAAAGGGGGAAAAGAAGTATAATTAATAAAGTATCAGTGTCAGAGAGAGTCCAAATAGAATCGAGAGGCTGCTCTGGAGGTGGCTCTTATGCACACTTCAGTTAAACCTTACTATCATAACCTGCTAACCCCCAACCAGGACCATTCCAGCCAATCCTAAAGAACACTTAAGGCAATTTATAAGATTCCACAAGGGTTGCCGGCACTGATGTAACCTACAACCTTCAGATGGGTCCCTGGTCCAGATAAGTTGTGAAACCCAGCCCAGCCTCTCCAGAACATCAGATAGTTCCATCTCCCTACCCCATATTAGTGACAGATCCTTCCAATATCAAAAGTTTAGAATTAGCATAGCCCAAACACTCCTAAAGAGAGGGATGGAAAGATCAAAGGTGATGGTGGAGTTATACAGAGAAGATAGGATTTAACAAATGAATATGAATGCTGAATCATTAAATTGATCATCTCTTTTAGTCTCCAATACTTTAGAGCAGCTACAAGTAAAAACCTAAAATTGTGAAATTGTAACGCATGTCAAACTCTGAAACATGTTCTACAACTAACTGTGGTGCTGAGTTTTGAAATGTATAGCGTTTGTATACATGCTATATTTCACACAAAAACAGAAGGAATAAAAGTTGATTGTGATGAAAAAAAAAATACCTAAGCCTTCTAGCCTCCTATATTCTAGAGCAGCTGGAAGGAAAAATACGAGGATTGTACGGTAGTCCATGACAAACTCTGGGATGTGTCCTGCAACTACTTGCTGAAGAGTGCTTTGAAAACTATTGCTTTTTTATTTCTTTGCTTTGTATATGTTATACCATACAACAAAGTTAAATATGAAAAAAAAAAACAATGGATCATATACTTTAAATGGGTAAATAATATTGGCATTATGAAGCCAATAATAAAATTGGTTTATCCAGCACAGTAAATGTATGGGATCTGGAACTAAGTGGAACAAGAGGCAAGTTATGGCTGTACTACCTGCTAGCGGTATATCCTTAGACAAGCTATTCAAATAATCTGAGCCCCAATATCCTCATTTGGAAAATGAAGACAGTATTCAACTTGCAATATGAGAAAAAATCAATACTGTTAGGTCGGGGATCGGGAAAAGGCACTGCAATTGAAGCTGTGGAGGCTGTGTCGCCCCTCCCAACATGGCTCCTGGAACCGCCCCTTCCGGATACCTGACTTCCGGAGAGCCGCCCCTTCCGGAGGGCACCTGACCCCGTTGCTTTAAAACCACCCACGCGCTGATTCACCTCCCTCCATCTTGGGTTCGGTGAGCTCAGCCCACAGCGCAGAAATAAACCCGCCTGCTCTAAATTTCCCGGTCTATCGTCCTTCTTTCTCACCCTTTCAGCTCCTAAACCTTTTATATATGGTCTGGATAAGGGCTCCATATTACTACCATTTTATAAGTACTATCATATGCAAAATAAATGTTATCCAGAAATTTTACATAAATATCTTTCTCCATCAGAGATACTGTCCGGAGGAATAAAACTAACATTCTAATTCAAGTTTTTAAAACCTTCATATCCAAATCCATGTCTCATTCAACTTTGCATGTCCACCTGTAAGAATACAATTAAGCTGAGCTTTCACACAAAATGGCTCAGAACGGGAGAAATGAAACTTACTAAACAAAAGGCTGCAAAACCAGCCCAGACCAGTTCCACGGTCAGGGGGAGGGAGGGAACTGCTAATATAAACTTGGGGATTGACGCCATTTCCTTATATGGGGGAAAAAAGTAGGGGCTAGGATTGCCGGAAGATGGGGAATAGGGTCAGTTAGACCTCTCGGATAAGCTGTAATTTCTGGAGTACCCAAGCCAATGGAGAAACAGGGGAGGGATCTGCCGTGCCAGGCTGAAGGAATAAATGTTGTTGCCTCATGTTGTTTGGCATGCCAGCCACCACATTTCTGTTGCACATCAGTTCTTACAAGATTATAAATAAATTATTTTCTTCTCCACGATCGGGTGAGCTTTGTTCTCTTTCAGGTATGGCTTTCTTTCTGACAAACTTTACCCAGGTGGCCAAAAGGATACTCTGGATATCAGAGGTTCTAACCATGTTTTGAGTGTGCTTACTATATTCTAGGAACTCTGCTTCCTACTTGACATGTGATGAAGGTAAGCTTTTAAACCTGGATGATTGAGTGCCATGCTTTTTCCTCTATATCACATTTCTATTTTTGGTGTTGTTTATTTGGGATTATTGTTCTTATTATTCCTCTGCCATTAAACAGGAATTACAAAAACATTAAATTAACATTACAATTATATTAAATAGAAATACATTTAAAAATATATTTCTCAGAAAAATATACTTGAATATTCAAGTATCTGTAATGGTAATATAAAGTAGTAGTTACTTAATAAGGAAACCTTATTATTTTCAACATGCAGAGCACATGCAAAGGCATGCTTGTTTCTCAAATTTTTAGCAAAAACTTTTAAAATACATGCATGATATTTCAGTCTGGTTTACTTTAATTAGCAACTATATATTTCTGAAAAACTGACATGCCTTTAGCTATTTTTTCAACCTCTTTTTGAAGCGCAATTCACCCCCAAAGAATGAGAGCTGATTTGAATGATTCAAAGTTGACTAACAATTTGTAATCAAACACATTTTTTAAATTAACATATTGACTATTCCCATCTACTGTTTTAAAGCAACAATTTAATGTATTTTACCAGCTCTGCCTCTTATTTCAGCACTATAAAAATAGTATATTCCAGAGCATGCAATTTTAAGCAATTTCAAAGGAAGGTGTTAGCACAGCAAGCCATCCACATCACACAGTTAGTTAAGATTCATAACAAAGGGAACATTGAAGATAGCCTTACCATGTCATCCGTCAGTGTCCTAATATTTAAATGCTGCAAATGAAAGAAACCAATGATATTAGTAATTTATAACAGCTTTATTTTATTTTAGTTAATAGAGTACATTTAAAATCCTGCAGCCCTAAATTGATTATTAAATTCCTGAGTTTAATAAAAAAGCATTCTATATTATTTTACTCTTTCTCAAAAAGAAGGGCAAAAGTTACCCTGAAAGGAGTAGTTTCAAATAGTTACTAAATTTCTTGGCTTTGTATACCTCATAAACTAGAAGCCTAATTGCAGTACAGTAAATATATTCATCCAATTATTGGTGTCAGTTGCTATCAATTATGTGCACTTAGAACTCAATGTATATAGATAAAAATTTATTTTTAGAAAATTTTTTATATTATAAAACAGAGAAACTTTAAATCTACCATTGCATAAAGTGTAATAGATAATGAGGTGCTTTATTAGCTTAGCTAACTTAATTCTAGTAAGAAGAAGAGTTTACCGAATGACTATTTACATCTTTAACACCAGTTTGATTTATCACATGGTAATGACAGACACTTTTTCATTTCATTGCTAGCTTCTTAAAGAACACTTTTGCTGCAAGCATAAGGCCACTTTAGAAAGTGAATAAATTACTTTCTTGCAAAGAGGAGTTCAAAAGAAAAAAATTAGTATTCAGGAAAAAAAAAGATAGAAATCTAAATTTTATAAGAGTCGAGCAAGATTTGTATTCAAGTGCCTGGAATCAATTACCAGTTTTCCTCTCTCTTATTCATTGTAGCATGAGATCCTTCAAAGGATAGAGACAGAGTCAAACACATTTTCTAAATAGTAAACTATGTCTATTATGCTAAAAGTAAAAAAGGGCATATGTCAGCCATCATCATCTAATAGAACAAGTAGCACATAGTTAAATTCAACAGGTACTGAACAGAATGAATTTAACACTCAGGTTTGTAACCTGGGGTACACACAATTTTTTGTTTATGTAGCTACCTCTATGATGATCCAGTCTCTACAGTATACAGGACCATCTCAGATTCTCCCCTCTCTTTCTTTCACCAAGATGTTCTTTCTTCTAACACAGAGTTAGAAAAATAACTGGAGGGACCCAAAACGTGTGTCTGTACACCAAAGAGAAGGCAGCCAAATGAACGACTATTATTAGCCACACCACTAAGTTCCAGAGTAAACTGCCTATTGAGTTAGAACTACATTCTGTGAGTAGGGACATCAAAAACAAGGGAGCAGGGAGGGGTAATGGGCATGGGATGGATGAGTTTTTTTCTTTTTTGGGAATGATGCAAATGTTCTAAAAATGATCATGGTGATAAATACACAACTATGTGATGATACTATGAGCCACTGATTGTATGCTATGTATGGGCTGTATGTGTGTGAAGATTTTTCAATAAAAATATCAAAAAAAAAAAAAAAAAGACTGCAGGCATACATCAGAGATACTGTGTGTTTGTTTCCAGACCACTGCAATAAAGCAACTACTGCAATTTAAAAAAACCAAGGGAGTAAGAAGGATTGACTATGACTCATATCTAATCCTGGGCTGTAAAATTTGCTTTTTATCAATATGTTTAGCCTCTGAAACTAACAAGATTGCATAGAGGTCTTTAAGTGTAAGTGTGATCCTAGACATGATTATAAAATGTCTAGGTAACTCAGGGCCAGTCATCCCTATGTCACACTGTAGAATTAAGTAGCTATTGAGTTTGCAGAGAAAAGAGTGATGGGAATGGCTGTGTGGAGCTCCCTTCCTGATTGCCTGTCATCTTTATGTTTTCCTGTCCAAAGAGTTTCCAGCCCTATTGCATTTGGTTAACCACAACTCAATTGGGTTAGTATTTCTCCAACCAGAGATACCACCCCCCACCAGTCACAATCCATATTACTCCTGAAAATGGTCATTTCAAGTTCCTGTGACAAGAAAAGAGGAATGTAGCCAACTTCTGACATAGTAGCATGCCAAGTGCCTTAATGCTTAAAAAGTAAGGCCAAAGGGATTAATGCATATGGTTTAAAAATGACCATGGTGATGAATACACATCTGTGTGAAAATACTGTGAACCACTGACTGTATACTTTGGATGGATTGTATGGTGTGTGAAGATATCTCAATACAAATACATTTTTTAAAAAGTCCAAAGAAATAAAATATAAAGCTTAAATCCTACCTAGAATAGTATGCCACAATTAAAAAGAAAATTTCTACTTATACTTCAAATATTCCCAAATGCCAGTTTGAGTTGCCGAAAGAAAATGTCATAAATCTGATGTTAAAAAAGAGAGAGGACACAATGAAAACAGACAAACAATTTTTAGAGAAATGAGACCAGGCCCCATGTCAGATTTATGGCCTAAAAGCTGCCTAGAAGATACAGAAAGTAAAGTACTAGATAGGAAAAACAGGGAATTTATGTTACAAATCCAGAAGATGTAAATTCCACTTAAAGACCTAAAATTTGGACAATCTTTTAAATTAGAGTAAGACTCATAACTTTCAGAAAAAAATACAATCATACTTGTATAAAAATAAGACATACAAAGATCCACTTTTTTGTCATAGTTTTTCTATTCTTTTCTCTATATTTTCTTTTGCTTGTTGGATTTCAGATGTCCCATCCTCCAGTTCACTAATCCTATCTTCTGCCTCTTGATATCTAACACTAGGTTTCCATTGTTTTTTTCATCTTTTCTATTGTGCCTTTTATTCCTATAAGTTCTGTGATTTATTTAATCAAACTTTCAATTTCTTCTTTTTGTTCATCCCTTGCCTTCTTTATAGCCTCCCTCAATTCGCTGATTTGATTTTTGATGAGATTTTCCATGTCTGTTAGAACATCCTGAATTAATTGTTTCAATTCCTGTATCTCATTTGAATTGTTGGTTTGTTCCTTTAACTGGTCCATATCTTCAATTTTCCTGGTATGATTCGTTATTTTTTGTGGGCATCTAGGCATTTAATTTCCTTATTTAGTTTATTCTGGAGAGTATTTTCACTCTTTTACCTAGGATTTTCTTGCTGGATGGCTTTGTTCCTTATCTGTTCTTTGACATTCAGTTCAGCTTATTCTAGACCTCTAGCATAGGTTTTGTTTAACGGATAAGAATTTTTCAGTTCTTGTTTTCCTGTTTCCTGCCCTGCCTGTATGATGCTTTTTTTTTCCATTTTCCTTAGGAGGGTCTACTTAGGTATTATAGACCCCAGTCAGATTTTCCCATACCAGACTGGCCTCCTTTCAGGAGGTAAGAGTCTCCAGCATCAGTTTTCCCTGAAGGTGAGACCTAGCAGGTAGAAAGACTTTTCTGTGAAGTCTCTGGGCTCTGTTTTTCTTATCCTGCCCAGTATGTGGTGCTTGTCTGCCTGCGGGTCCCACCAGCATAAGGTGATGCAATACCTTTAACTTCAGCATGGTGGAGACAGAGGAGAGATTGTAGGCTGGCTTTAATCACTTAAGTTTTCCAGTCCCTGGGGTTTGAACTCCTTGAGGAAGGGATTCCACCTGAGCTGGGCCCCATCCCTTTCCTGGGGAAGGCACAGGTTCCAGGAAATTATCTCCTTTCACCTGACCAGCCTCTATGTCTCTCAGGCAAATTTCATTCCGCCCTTGCCTGGGGCAGTTGGAGACTGAGAGCAACTAAATGGTAGAAACAAGGGAAAAAAAATCCCTTTCTGAGCAGGACTTCCATTCCTCGGGTTTGTTAGTCAAGAACTTAAGTTGGTAAGTTGCTCTACATATCTCCAGGTCCTATATGCCCCCTCTTTTTTTTTAGAGTCCATACTTTTTCAAGTATTTTGTGCTTTCCAATCCAAAAAATCTTTTTTTTTTTTTCACCATCAGCCCTGCCCCGTCTGTGCCAGGCCATAAACTAGTAACTTTAGCTTTTATTTGAGGTTTAGCTGAGCTGGGGGCCTATTTTTAGTAGTCAGAATTTGTTAATTAATTCATAATTGGAGCTTGGTTGCACTCAGCCCCTTCTGCTAGTAAAGTCTCTTCCCTTTCCCCTCTGAGAACCAGCCTGTGGGCGAGGGGTGCCGGCCTCCGTGGCTTGGGGGACTCACGACTCTGGGTGTGCTCGCAGCTGGTCCAGCTAGTCCAGACTGGTGTACTCTATGTGTCCAGTCACTGCCGTAGCCCCAGCAGTTGTCCTGTACTGTTCCTGGCTATTTACTAGCTGCTCTGGAGGGCAAACTAAATTCCACACCTCACTATGTTACCATTTTGTCCCACCTCTCGTCATAGTTTTTTTATATTCTTAAATCCTTTCATTGAGGTTCTAGCTTAAACTATTAAAAGGATTAACTATTTTGTTAAATGTTTAGCCTGTTTTTTGAAAACTATGTAGTCACATATATTAGTCCAGTTACAATCTATATTACAATACACAATCTTTCAAACACAAAAAAAGTATATGGTGATGACAACAGAATTATAGTGCAGGGACAGCTTACCTGGAGAAATAAGATAACTCAAGGGCATGTAGGTGTGGGAAGTAAAACGGAGTCTGAGAGAAAACAAGAAGCTAAAGTCGTGCTCATTATTTCTTCCCTTCTAGAAAACTTACCTATTGATTCTCAATACTAAGAAAAACCAGTAGGGCAAGAAATGACAGCAAAGTCAGGGGCACATGACAGTACTGGACATACTGACTCACAGAGTAAACAACTGGAAAACTGATCCATGAATGTGTTTCTATATCAAAACAGTAAAATCAGAAAATGTTCCATTTAAAGATTTAGCTTCCAGAAGAACAGAGATTACAAACGTGAAACCATTAAAACCAGTTAGCTTTAAACATCTAAATAGATCTAAGCACTAGTAATCTCCCCTAAAAACTGAAATTTCCAGTCATGATTAGCTTCAAGCAGGATCTAATGAAAAATAAAATAAACAAACACTAAATAGTGGGGCATTTGAAGGTTAATATTAAATTTATCATTAAAAGGTTTACATTATCTCAAGGTCCTTTCTGTTTAAATTATACTTCCAAAAAGATGACTATCCATTAAATTGAAATTGCTACCTAAAAAAGGGAAAGAATCCTCAGATAATTCTGTGGGGTTTTTCTCTTACCTTTATAGACACACAATTACAGGGGTAATATCCCTAATTTAAAAAAGAGAAAAACTTCATTATATAAAAATATTGCTTTTATACTGATACTTGAGGTACTGTTAAAATGTCTGGTTAACTAAGGCACTTAAAAAATGGAGAAGTACCTCTCTTTTATAGCCACCAGAAATATTCTTTACTGTCTTCCACTTGAGGAAAATAGGAATTGCACACATCAATCCCAGCTCAAAAGTAGCATTTGCTGACACCCACTCCAAGAAGGAAACAGAAACATAAAATTGACTATTAAAGTAAATAAAACACCTTATAAAACCTAATAGAAACTTTTGAGGTCACAGTTGAGCAAGGGAGAGTGGAAGGGAAAGAGGAAAGGGGGGAGGGAGGGAGGTATACAGTTTTTTGTTTATTTGTTTGTTTGTTTGTTTTTGGCATGGACAGGCTCTGGGAATCGAACCCAGGTCTCTGGTATGGCAGGCAAGAATTCTGCCACTGAGCAACCAAGGCATATAGTTTTAAACATATCAAAACTTTCACAACTAAAAATGTGACTTTTGGTAAAGCCAAAATGTAAAACCAAAGGTAAAACTATGATTCCATGATTATAATTAATGCTTTGTAACACTAGATAGAATAAAATTGAGATCAAAATATAAATAGTTCTGTACACAGGACCAACAGTAACTGGTTAAGCTGTGAAACTAGTGAGCATTGGGGCTCTTTTCTTAAGGTACCTCTCATACGCAAAGCCAAAAATACTCCCTTCTTACTGTGGCCCTATGTTTCTCAATTTGATAATCCTATTTGTTCTCTAATAAAGGAAGGAACCCCAAATGCATACAGATAACAATTTTTTCTGCTAGTGACAGTTCTATGATATATGGACAAGAGGATCACTCTGGGATTGAAACAAAAAGGTCTTTATAGATTTTTCCTCAAAAGAATACAGGATCAAAAAATAAAAAAGTAGAAACACTGAAGATAGGTCTCTATTTATTTAAACAATGCATCAGAACTTTGTGAAGATAGTACATGCTTTCGAAAAACGGACCTAGAGCTTTCAGAATGCTGTGCCAAATGCTGTGAATATCAAGCTGTCTGAAGAAAGAGTCCCTCTCCCACCCAACTTAGTCCACCTGCAGGTAACAAAGAACAGACAAATTATATAATATACAAACCGCTGAAGTCCACAAGCAATGAAAAAGATTCTAAGCTGTAGCCTAAAATATTAGCAAATTTTATGTTCTCTTTCATTGGTTAACACTTTTGAACTAGCAGTAGGGTGAAAGATCTGTCCTTTTATGTTATCAGGTACATGACAGCCTCCATCAGGTATCGAGATAGTAGTCTTGACTCAATTTGTCATTGTCATTGGAGCCAAATGTATGGTAATTTTTTAAAATAATTTTTGGATCTTACAGTTTAAACCCTTAAATGTATATCATTTAACTGGGTCACTGTGAGGGATTACAGACAAAAGGAAAACCTGTAAGATTAAAACCTAACATACTTGTCTCAGACCCAATTTTCATAGATAAGACTCTCTCCAGCTGGTTTTCAACTTTGTATTGTGTACAAGAATCACACTAAGATTTTATTTGAATAAGTAGATTATACTTCATCACAAGCAATGAAAAAGATCCCAAGCTGTAACATAGATAGATCATTTAAACAATCCAAACACAGGGATTCCAGAATAAGAATGAGTCTTTAATTCTGTATAACTTAATGCAATACCTAGATATATCCCAGAGTATATTAAGCAGATAACCAAAAAGTATTGGCAAAACCCTTATAGGATGGGAGAAAAAATATGGAACTATTAAACATCAGGGAATCCCCTGATACTGTGTCAAACATTAGGGACACCCAAATCAATAGGCCAAGCCCTTTATCTTGAGGCTTGCTCTTGTGAAACTTATACATGAGCAGAGAAGCTTAGTCTACCTATAGGTATGCCTAAGAGTCACCTCCAGAGGACTTCTTTTGTTGTTCGGATGTGGCCTCTCTCTCTAAGCCCAACTCTGCAAGTGAAACCATTGCCCTCCCCCCTATGCAGGACATGACAACCAGGGGTAAAAGTCTCCCTAGCAGCATAGAGATGAGCCTGGCCCTGGCACCATGGGATCAACAATGCTATCCTGACCAAAAGGGGGAAAAGAAGTATAACAAATAAGGTAAAAGTGGCTGAGAGACTACTCTGGAGGTCACTCTTACATAAACTTCAGTTAGACATTGCTACCTATCATAACTTGCCAAACTCCAACCAAAACCATTCTAGTCAACTTAAAGACCACATAGGGCATTATATAAGATTCTACAAAGGTTCCATGCACTAGGATGACTTTCAAGAAACCTACAACCTCCAGATGGGTCCCTGGACCAGGTAAGTCCTGAAATGCAGTGGAGCCAGACTCTCCAGAACATCAGCTAGTTCCATCAGCCTATCCTATACTATCGATAGCCCCTTCCAACATGAAAAAGTTAGAATGGGCATAACCCAAATAACGCTAACAAGTGGGAGGAAGATCAAAGGTGATGGTAAGGTTTAACAAATGAATATGAGTACTGGCTCATTACACTGATATTTCTTTTAGTCTCCAGTACTTTAGAGCAGCTAGAAGTAAAAACCTAAAATGGTAGAACTGTAACTCATACTAAACTCTGAAATCTGTTCTACAAGTAATTGTTGTGATGTACTTTGAAATTAATTGCTTTTTTGTATATATATTATTTTTCATAAAAAAGAGAAGGAGGAGTACAACAGAGAAGATAAGATTTAACAAATGAGTATGACACCTGAATCATTATGTTGATATTTCTTTTAGTCTCCAGTGTCTTGGAGCAGCTAGAAGAAAAAAAAAGAAAAAATCATGGAACAGTAACAGATACCAAACTTTAAAATCTGTCCCTATAACTACTTATTAAAATGTACTTGGAAACTTAATTTTTTTTGGTTTGATGTTATAGTCCATAAGAAAAAAAAAAAGTAGATTACAAGGTCTCAGCCTCCCAAAATGCTGATTCAGTAGGTCTGAGGTGGGGTTAAGAACCAGCATGGTTAAAGGGCCTCTCCATGATGTTGCCGCAGCTACTCAAGACCATATGAGAAACTCTGCTTCAAACACCATCACTATCAGCCACTAAATATCAACCTTGGTCTGCACACCTAAGACTTTCTTGTTGTATAATTCACTTAAAAAAAAAAAAAAGCAGATGTCCCTGAAACAATATCAATGAATGGTTCAGATAAGAAACGCAAGAGGACTTCAAGGTGGTACAACGGTAGCTCAGTGGCAGAATTCTTGCCTGCCATGCCAAAGACCTGGCTTCGATTCCTGGAGCCTGCCCATGCCAAAAAAAAAAAGGATTTCAAAGTGAGAGATAGAGGGCTGTCTAAGAGTTGGAACAGGCTTTACATGCCATCAAAAGAGAACCAAATAGAATTATTTTAAGAAAATTCATCAGTCTCTGGTATGTAGGATGAATTATCAACTTCATCATTATTCAGATGCTTAGTCTTTCTCTAAGGAACAATCATTTAATTGCATAAGCACATATGTAGTTCCTAAGTATACAAGATTTTCATTATATCAAACTATGGCATGACACTATTTGCCTGACAAATTGAGTAAATGACAGGTTACTGATGAATACATCAAAGTTCTACCTTACAAAAGCTTATATCAGTTTTCTCAGTCATAATTTGTGATTAATGATCATATATGAAAGTGCTACACTGTTTTAAGACCAGATTATTCCTTTCCACCAATACATTTATGAATATGCACTTTAACCTAATCATATTTCTGGTCTGCACAGCTGTGTTTACTTTAATTTCATCACTGACAAGAGACACGGGAATATAAAATAATATTACTACAAACCATGACACTAAACACACCTGCAGAGTCTAAGAGTCAACTCCCCAGCTATACAACACATCTATGTGTGAAAATATCATTCTTCAAGGGCTCCAGATTTAACAACATCTCAAAAGGGTCCAAAAATAACACTGAAGCTGTCATGGCATTGAGGACAAGACTAGAGGTGGCTTTTGATACTGTAAAGATAGCTTTTAAGTTGACTAGCTCTTACCATGTTATTTTTTTAAGTATGAGATGGAGAAAAGTGAGAGTAGATTTGAGGAACAGGTGAGAATTAGGGAATGCTGTCAATCTATTTTTAAAATGTTCACTTTAAAACCCTAATCCAGACTACTTCAGTGAGATAAACTAGGTCCATTATTCATTATCCAATGCTTCTCTATTCTCACAAACTCCAGAATAGAGATATCCTTTATCCATAATTCTTATACTGTGAAAGAACAGTCATCAAGAAAGATCAGCTTTCAGGAGGATGCAGCACATTCAAGCATCTACAGTAGTGGAAAAAATAAACTCACTTTTATGAAAACAGAAGAATATTTTCAAAAGGATCAAAAGGCAGCAATACTCCTGCTAAGAAACAACCTGCTTTCTAGAAAAGCCAATTGTAGAACTGTTGTTTGGAACATTCACCTAGATTACATATTGCAATGGCTGGGCATCTAGAAGGTAATTTTTCTAACAAAGTCATTATTACTAACATACTGACTAAATGTCAGTAAGCCAGAGATATGGGGGTGGGATATAGATTCTTGGCAGAAGAAAAGGAAATACCTTCATACAGATTCTGGTAGCAAAGGCATGGCTAGTTATTTGGGTTGGATTGTATGATGTGTGAATAAAATTCTTTAAAAACGAGCAGAGGGGGACTTCTGGGAAGATGGCCAACTAGAGCAGTTTGAGATTAGCCCTGCTCCACTAAAAAGTTAGAGAAGGTACAGGAGGGCAACTGAGGCAGCACTTAAGAGTGCAGCTGACCTGGGAGAGCCTTCTGCACCACATGGAGCATCCTTGGTTGCAGAGACTGAGGAAATAAGAAGCAGAAAGCTGGAGCCTGATGTGGAGACGTGGAGGTGCGGAGCTGCAGAGCCCACGGGACTGCATAGACAGGTACACGGGACTAGGTCAGACCGCATTCCTTGGGCATGCTACCCTCACCAGCGCAGCCCTGTGACCAGCAACTCACCCCACACCCCATACACCAGAACCCCCTCACCCACTCCCATTCCCCGCGCTCCAGGTGCCCCCACGCCACCAGCCCCCAGTGCATGTACCTGCCCCACACCCCCAACCCAAGTGCAGCCCAACCCACCTCTCCTACACCCCTCCTAAGCACTACCTCCCCTTCCCTGGTCCCTGCAGGCTGTTGCTAGCGCATAAAGGCTGCAGGCACTAACCTCCATATGAAGGCTACCCCCACCACCACCACCTCTAGTGTCGGACAGCTTCACCCCGTCCTCCCTGAGCTCAGTGCATCCCTTTACGGCACTCCCAGGCCCATGCATGTGTGTGCACCCCCAATCACGTCTTAGCTATGGAAACTGCACGTTACAGTCCTAGAACCATGCATGCATACACCTCTCAGCCTCACTTCCCAGCTCTGAGAAAATGCCAATATGTACAGCTGGGTTACATCTGGCCCCAAACCACAAAGGTGTAATGCCGATCTGCTGCCACAGCTCTACACATGCACACAAAGGGCCTCATGCCTTTAACCAGTGCACAGCAGAGTTACATCGCCCAGACCAGTGCACCCACACACTACATACTCCCTGGCCGCTGGGTGCCCACATTCACAAGCATCAGCATAACATCACCAACCTGCGCCCATACCTACCCTGAAACAAATCACCGCACTGAGTGCTCCACCCTGTGCCCTGCTTCCTGCTGTACAACCATCCTGCAAACACAAGGCCTTAGACTACTGAAAGAAATCAACTCCCAAAGTAAATCAATCCAGATATCTACACACAATGAAGACAGCAGAAGATCACTAAGCATATCACAATGCTGACAGATATAGCCCTGCCTAATGACCAAATTAAAACACCTGAGGAGACACAAATGTTGGAACATCTAATCAAAGATGTTCATACAACTCTACTTAATGAAATAAGCAGTAGCAAATGACATAAAGAGATCAAAAAGACAGTAGAAGAGCACAAAGAGGAATTTGAAAGAACAAATAGAAAAATAGCAGAAATCACAGAGATTAAAGACTCTGCTGACAAAATAAAAACACACTAGAGGCACACAACACCAGATTTGAAGAAACAGAAGAAAGAATAAGTGATATAGAGGACAGGATAATTGATTTCGAAGACTCAAAACAGCGAATGGCAAAAAAAGATGGAAAAAAATGACTGGGAACTCAGGGAAGAAATAGACAAAACAAAATGCACAAATATAAGAATCACTGGTGTCCCAGAAGGAAAAGAGAGGAGTAAAGGGCTGGGAGCAGTAGTTGAGGATATAATGGGGGAAAACTTCCCAACCCTCATAAAGGACATAAATATACAAGTCAAAGAAACCCAAAAACTCCAAACAGAATAAATTCAAATAGGCCTTCCCCAAGGCACATAATAATCAGTCTGTCAAATGTTGAAGAGAAGCAGAAAATCCTGAAAGGGGCAACACAAAAAGAATCTACTAAACACAAGGGAAATCAAATAAGACTGAGTTCGGACTACTCAACTAGCACCCTGGAGGGCAGTGGTATGATACATTCAAGAGCCTGAAAGAGAAAGACTTCTAGTCAAGAATTTTGTACCCAGTCAAACTGTCCTTTAAAATAGAGGGAGAAATTAAACCTTTCACAGACAAAGAAGTCCTGAAAGAATCTGTCAACAATCTAGCCCTATAAGAAATACCAAAAGGAGTTCTGCCAGCTGAAAAAAAGAAAAGACAGGCGAGGGGGTCTGAAGGAGGGCACAGAATTGAAGAGTACCACTAGGGGTAATTTAAAGAATACAAAGAGAAAGAGGGAAAAGAATATATAGATCTGACAAAATTAAAAACATAAGATGGTGGAATCAAGAAACACCTTTTCAGTAAAAACTTTGAATGTTAAAAGACTAAATTTATCAATTAAAAGATACAGATTAGCAGAATGGATTTAAAAACATAATCCAGCTATAAGCTTCTTATAAGAGACTCATTTTAGATACAAGGACACAAATAGATTAAACTCAAAGGATGGAAAAATATCTTCCATGCAAGTTGTAACCAAAAGAAAGCAGGAGTAGCTATATTCATATCGGACAAAAAGATTTTAAATGTAAAGACATCATAAGAGACAAAGAAGGATATTATATACTAATTAAAGGGTCAATTCACCAAGAAGATATAACAATCATGAATGTTTACACTCCCAATCAAGGAGATCCAAAGTACATGAGAAAGACTATGGAACTATTAAACTTTACCATTAGGGAATCCCCTGATACTGTGTCAAACTTTAAGGAGACCCAAATCAATAGGCCATGCCCTCAATCATGAGGCTTACTCTTGTGAAGCTTATGTAGGTACCATAGAAGCTTAGATTACCTATAGGCATGCCTATGAGTTACTTCTGGAGGACCTCTGTTATTGCTCAGATGTGGCCTCAGTCTCCCTAAGCCCAATCCTGCAAGTAAAATCATTGCCCTCTCCCCTATGTGGGACATGACATCCAGGGGTGAAAGTCTCCCTGGTGATATGGAGAGGATTCCGAGGGATGAATCCAGACCTGGCACCATGGGATCAATAATTCCATCCTGACAAAAAGGGGGAAAAGAAGTGTAATTAATAAAGTATCAGTGGCACAGAGAGTTCAAATAGAGTCAAGAGACTACTTTGGAGTTGCTCTTACGCAAGCTTCAGGTACTATCATAACCTGCCAACCCCCAACCAGGCCCATTCCAGCCAATCCTAAAGAACACCTAGGGCAACATATAAGATTCCACAAGGGTTCCAGGCATTAGAGTAACTTTCCAGAAACCTACCTACAACTTCCAAATGGGTCCCTGATTCAGATAAGTCCTGAAACCTAGCCCAGCCTTTCCAAACATCAGATAGTTCCATCTCCCTACCCCATATTAGTGACAGACCCTTCCAATATCAAAAATTTAGAACTGCCATAGCCCAAACAACCCCAAAGAGAGGCATGGAAAGATCAAAGGTGATGGTGGAATTATACATAAAAGCTAGAACTTGATAAATGAATTTGAATGCTAAATCATTAAATGAACTCTTTTGGGCAGGCCACAGTGGCTCAGCAGGCAAGGATGCTTGCCTGCTATGCCAGAGGACCCGGGTTTGATTCCCAGTGCCTGCCCATGTTAAAAAAAAAAAAAAAAGATCTCTTTTAGTCTCCAGTATTATAGAGCAGCTAGAAGTAAAAACCTAAAATTGTGAAATTGCAACCCATGTCAAAGTAAGAAAGAAGTTCTACAACTAATTGTGTGCTGTGCTGGGAAATTTATAGCTTTTTTGTATATATGTTATTGTTCACAAAAAAAAGAAGGAAAAAAAAGTCGATTGTGATGATAAAAAAGTATTTAAGCCCTCTAGCCTCCTATAATCTGCAGTAGCTAGACAGAAAAATATTAGAGGATCATATGGTAGCCCATGACAAACTCTGGGGTCTATTCTATAAGCACTTTTTGAAGAATGCTTTGAAAACTATTGCCATTTTATTTCTTTGCTTTGTAATTTGTTATACTATACAATAAAAAAAGTTTTTTTAAAAAAATGAGCAGTGAAGCAAGTGCTAAAGAAAATGTGGAGAAAGAAATAAACCTATTCACTGTTGGCAGGAAAGCTGAGAGGTGCAGCCCCTTAGAGGGCAGCATGGTGGTTCCACAGGAGACTAGGCGGGTTGCCATATCATCTTGCAACCCCACTGCTATGGTATGCACCTGGAAAAACTGAGAGTGGAGACAGAAATGGGCATTTACACACAAGGGATTACTGAGTGGCTGCAAGAAGAAATGAAGTTGTGAGGCATAGAACTAGGTGAATGAACTTAAGGACAAGGGCCGGTTTCAACCTGTGGTTGATCCCAGAAAAGCCATGTCCTTTAATCCTCATTCAATATTGCTGGCTGGGAACTTTTTGATTGTTCCCACGGAGATGTGATTCACATGATTGTGGGTATTAAATTTGATTAGAGGGAGATGTGACTCCACCCATTCTAGGTGGGCCTTGATTAGTTTACTGGAATCCTTTAAAAGAGGAAACAATTTTGGAGAGTTTCTTTTTGAGCCACAAGAAGCAAAGAGCCCACACAACCAGAGACCTTTGGAGATGAAGAAGGAATACGCCCCCAGGGGAGCATCATGAAACCAGAAGCCTGGAGAGAAGGCCAGCAGACATCACCATGTTCGCTATGTACCTTTCCAGCTGAGAGAGAAACCTTGAACTTTATCAGCCTTTCTGAATGAAGGCAACCTTTTGTTGGTGCCTTAATTTGGACATTATTATAGACTTGCTTTAACTGGGACATTTTCATGGCCTTAGAACTGTAAACTTGCAACTTAATAAATTCCCCCTTTTAAAAGCCATTCCGTTTCTAGTATATTGCATTCTGGTAGCTAGAAAACTAGAAGAGACAGTATGATCAATGAAACGTTACAAAAAAAAAAAAAGACAAATATTATAATGTCTCACAATTAACTATAATATAAAAAACTCAGAGAATTGACATTGAAAACATGGGTTATCAGGTGAAGCCTACTGTAAAGAGTCCTAGATTGTAAATTCTTACAGCAGTCACATATATTCAGGAATTATGTTATTTCTAAATTCTGAGATACTGAGCTATTTGTATATAACCTGGTGGTTCCCTGAAACTTCGTGTATTTTTGTGATTCCCAAGACTCGGAGTTAGAGTACTGAAGCTATGAAAGTCATCATTACCCCATTCAGCAACTGGTAAAAAAGCTGAGAACGTGATTAGACTTCAACTAGAGATATGAATGATGCTGATCTGGATAGGACTAAGATAAGTCAGAATACTGGGTAAAGGATGATATGGCCCATATTTTCAAACTTCAACTTCTGTGCAAGACAAAGGGAGAAATGTTTATTTGGTACAAAATGTATATTTTGGTGGGCGGGCAATGGTGGTGCAGTGGCAGAGTTCTTGCCTGACATACCTGAGACCCGAGTTCGATTCCCAGTGCCTGCCCATGCAAAAATATTTTGGTAGCAATTATCTAATTTAACTTATATGGTCAGTTTACTTGAACACCATAATTACATGGAATCTTGAATAGGGCATAAGATCTTGTTGGTTTGTACAGGTTAGTGTGATGACCGATATATCCCAGAGTAATTTGAGCAGAAATTTAAAAAGTATTTGGGGACTGAGGAGAAAGGAGGAAATATTCAACTTCCCCATCTGAATTTCTGACATTCTGCAAGCAGTAGGGACAACCAATTCAATATGCTGAACCCTCAATCTTGGGGCTCACCCCTATGAAACTTACTCCTGCAAAGGACAAGCTAAGCCTACTTATAATAAGAGTCATGCCCAGAGCACCTCTTTTGTCACTCAGATGTAGCCTCTCTCTCTAAGGTAATTTGGCAGGTGAACTCACTGCCCTCCCCACTACATGGGAGAGGACTCCCAGGGGTGTAAATCTCCCTGGCAAAATGAGACCTGACTCCTGGGGATGAGCCAGGGCATGGCATCATGGTATTGAGAAAGACTTCTTGACCAAAAGAGCTAAGAGAGAAATGAGACAAAATAAAGTTTCAGTGGCTGAGCGATTTCTAAGAGTCAAGAAGTTATCCTCCATGTTATTCTTACACATTATATAGAGATACCTTTTTAGTTTATGGTGTATTAGAGTGGCTAGAGGGAAGTACCTGAAACTGCTGAACTGTGTTCCAGTAGCCTTGATTCTTAGACAACTATGTAAATATATAGCTTTTACAATGTGACCAGGTGATTGTGAAAACCATATATCTGATGCTCCTTTTATCCAGAGTATGGCTAGATGAATAAAAAAATAAGGATTAAAAAAATAAATATTAGGAAGTGGATAAAGCAAGAAAAAATTGGGTAGATTGAAATACTGGAGGTCAATGAAAGGGAGGGGTAAGGGGTATGGGATGTATGACTTGTTTCTCTTTTCTTTTTATCTCTTTTTTTTTTTTCTGGAGTGATACAAATGTCCTAAAAATTATCACAGTGATGAATACACAACTATGTGATGATACTGTGAGTCACTGATGGTATACTATATATAGACTATATGTGTGAAGATTTCTCAAAAAAATATTTTTTAAAAAGACATTAATGGGGCCGGCCTCGGTGGCTCAACAGGCAGAGTTCTTGCCTGCCATGCTGGAGACCTGGGTTCAATTCCCAGTGCCTGTCCATGCAAAAAAAATAATAATAATATTTCTAGCTGGATCCACTTTGTCATGGTTCCCCCCAGACCCTGACATCAGTAACATTTGAGACTTCAGGAATGCAGCACACAGAACTGATTTGTTAAAAAATATACAACACTTAGCTAAATTATTACATAGCACCCTCTCTCCCTTCTTCTAGGTCTCCGTAGAGAAGTACAGAAAGGGAAAACCTAACTATAAAGAATCCCTAATACTCTTCCAGGGAAGAATTCTGGCTAGTCCAAAAAGGGTCCTTCTTTTAAGGTGTTGAGAAACTAGACACTGCAACTTTATTAGTATCGGTGACATTGGTTTGGAGCAAATTCAGCTCCAAGAGCTGCACAGTTGAATGCAGGAGTGGTTCCACCAATTGTCCCAATTCCTACCATATAGCAGCTTGGCCAAAGCATTCAGTTGGTGGTGGAGTCAGTCCCAATGTTCTATCTGGCATCATAGTGGAGGAGCTGGAATACAAGCTGGCAGGAGCAAGGAGCATGGCACCTCTTTTATGCCCACAGCACCTCCCATAGCCATCTGGCCTATCCGAATCTCCTGCTCTCTCACATAAGGGAAGGTTCCCTTGAATCCTTCCTGCTGTCACCACATCACTTCTTCCTGCTGCTGTCGCATCTCTTTCTCACACATCTACACTCCTCTGCCTGCCTGAGTTCCAGTTGCTTTCATTTTAGTACCTCTTGGTTGAGCTGCTCCTCCATCCTCTGAACTTTTTGGCGCCTCAGCAAATCCTGCCTCATTAGCATGACCTCATTAGCATATATCAGGTGAGCAGCCTCCATGTCCACTTCCAGCTTCTCATGAGCTACCTTGATGTTGTGGTCCACTTGGTCCTGCTGCTGCTTCTCCATTTCAATGAGTGCCTTCCAGTGTATGGCATACTCATACTCAAAAGAGCCAGGCTGTGTAAATCTGGGTGGCTGCTCTCACTCCTTGTGAACTTGCTAGGTCTTTATAACCAGCTTCTCTGGAAGTGCCTCTCCATCATCTAACTGGTCCATGGGCTCCACAGTCACAGGTTAAGGAAATGTGGTTGGCAGGAAGGAGTCTTCACTGCATCTGTCCAGAGCTTTCCATGAAGCTGGCTTCCCTGAGAACTCAACAATGCCTTTTCCAGAGGGCTTCCTCAATCATCCACAATGACTACAGCCCTCTTCACCTAACATACACAGAAATGGCCTCCACCAGCAGTTCACTGGACATGTATTGAGGGAGGTTTCTAACTGTAAGGATGCACTATGGCAGACAAAGCGCACACAGCTGCTTTCCATGGAGTGGCATGTTGTCCAGCTCCGCTTTGGCAATCTCCACTAGGGTTCATATTTCCAGGCAGAAAAGCCAAACTCTTTTCCCTTATGAATGAAGACCTTGCCTGCTTTGCCATATTTTTCAAATAGTTTCCTCATTTCCCCCTCAATGATGTCAGGAGGAAGTGTGCCCACAAACAGACAGCTACATTGGGTGAAGCTGTTTTCTCCCAGTTTCCTAAAATTCTTGAAGTCAATAGTCAAGCCCTCATGTTGGCTGCTGGCCTGTTACCCATTTGCAAGTATTAGTGGTGGTGGTGGCCGCTGCTGTTGTTGCTGCTGAGGGTGGTGATGTTGATGATGCTTCCTCAGAGTATGGTTTTACTTCTCCAGGTTAAAGGTTTTATTGCTTTGCACTTCTGCGCCCTCTACCAACTTTTTCTCCTCAGAGTAATGGCAGCCGAGTATGACCTTTTGATTAGATAGAGATGTGACTTCATCCACTCGAGGTAAGACTTGATTAGTTTATTAAAGTCTTTTAAAAGGGGAAACATTTGGAGAAACCTCAAATACAGACACTTGGAGAACAGCTGCTTCAGAGCTGACAGAGACAGATGTTTGGAGGTGCTTAGAGTGGCGACAGAGAGAGCAGATACACAGAACCCAACAGACGTCCCCTTGTACCTTACCACAAGATGCTAAACAAGCCAATACCCAGAATTGTGTCCTAGAGGAACTAAGTGAAGGCCCACAGACACTGAGAGAGGAAACCACTGGCATGAGAAGCTGGAAGAAACAGAACCAGGAACCTGCAGATGCTAGCCCTGTGCCTTCCCAGCTGAAGCTGGGAATCCTTGAATCCTTCCTACATCAGCCTTTCTTAAGCGAAGGTAGCCTCTTGATGGTACCTTAATTTGGACATTTTCACATCCTTAGAATTGTAAACTTGCAACTTAATAAATCCCCTTTATAAAAACCATTACATTTCTGGTATATTGCATTCTGGCAGCTTTAGCAAACTAATACATTAACCTAGTAATTCTACTTCTACTATCCATACTTAGGAAATAAAAATACAGCCAAATGTTTACCTGTATGGTATAGGATTATTTTAAATAGCTAGAATTGTAATCAACCCAAAACTCCCAAAACATGGTAAAGAGTAAATAAATATCGTCCTGCCATATGGACTATAATGCCATGGATAAATGTTTATCATGCAATGTTACATGAAAAATATATTTAAAATTGAATAAATCATATAATTCCAACTTCACTAAAAACACATATTTGTGGAAAAAATAAAACAGGGACAATTCTTAATTGCATATATTTAAATTGTGGGATTCAGGGCAATTTTTGCCATCTTTTTCTATAATTTCCCAATTGTCTAGAAGGAACACATTTAATTTTATAATGAGATAAGTTTTTTTTTTAATTACCATAGATAATACTTTTCACACAAGCAGAAATACAGATTAGCTCTTTTCCAAATACAAATGTATGCATTAGTCAATAAAAAAAAAGAAAATCTAATAAATACTGTGAGCATGGACTTTTTAATAGGCTGGGCTTTTTTTTGGAGACATATTTTCAAGTATGTCAGAATTTATTAAACACATTATTCATTTGTTTTCTAATTCCCATCTACAAATTAGCCAATCTCAAAGAGCTCCTTGGCTTTTTGAATTATTGATGTTGTCACCTGCTACAGACTTAATTCCAAGAAAAATATACGAATCACTACATTACAAGCACAAATCCTTTTGACACAAATTCAATTTCTGTGACAAACCATAATATATTGACTTAGCTTTATTTTTCTACTTTATGACACTTATTAATGGCAGAGATAAAAGAAATCTATCTCTTTTTTTATTGTAAGTGTAAACGATATCATGCCATCTTGAGAAACTTAAGGTAAATACCACTCACTTGGCAATCCCTTAACATAAATGAGAATGTGATAAAATATAAGAAACAGAACATGAGACCAATGATTTTTTCAGCAAGACCTAGTCTCACAACCCTAATTTTTTTTCTAATACACAATAATTATGCTGCCACTGTATGCAAGACACCACATTAAATATTTGGGGACCCAGTCCCTGCTCTTAGGAGCTTACAACCAAAACAGCAACAAGTTAAGTAAGCATATAACCAAAATGCAGGTGGTGGTATAACACCATAATGGAGGCCTTCAATGGTCAATGGAAGAAAAGGCAAATTAAACAGGGTGTTAGAAAATGATGAATACTCTGAGAAAAACGAAAAGTAGTGTAGAGCAAGGTGGGCCTGGAATGCAGGGCAGCAGGGTTTGCAAGTTGGGGAACTGGAGGAGGCTAAGCCTCAATGAGAAACTGGCTTTAGAGCACACAGTTGAAAGTAGATTCTTAATGTGTTTGATACCAGGAGATACCCTTGTGCATCTTTACCATTCCCTTTTTCAAGCTTAAAGTGGTAATAACACTGACTACAAACTCATAACTTAAAAGTTCAGGTGAGTGAGTATAAGAAACTGGGAAAGGGAGTGTGATTTCTGTAAATTTATTAGAATACATGCTTTGCTAAAGGTTTTCCACCTTTGTTTTCAAAGTTACTCCTTCAAGTATCTATTAGAAATTTAATTGTAATAGTTAGGTTCAGGTGTCAACTTGGCAGGTGATGGTACACTATTGTTCTGTTGCTATGGGCTTAAATAATCAGCATGTGAAATTCATCTATAGCTGATTACATCTGCGGTGGGCTAAGGAGAGTGCCTCCTGGAATGAGTGGCTTTAATTTAATTAGCTGGAGACTTAAAAGAGAGAGGTCAGAAGAGAACTCAACAGAGCTGAGCAGCCCAGCACACCTCACCTCAGGGCTCAGAGCTGGCTCAGACCCAGACATTTAGACATGAGAAAGGAATTGCCCAGGAAAAAGCTGTTTGAATCCAAAAGCTGTGAAGGAAGACCAGCAGAGGCCTTCCTATGTGCCTTCCCATGTGACAGAGAAAGCAAGAGGAAAGCCAATTAACTGCCTTTCCTCCAAGGAACTGTAAATTTGTAACTAAATAAATCCCTTTTATACAAGCCAGTCCACTTCTGGTGTGTTACATTCTGGTGGCCTTAGCAAACTAAAACAGGATACATATTTTTTTCACTTTTACAGATTTTTATAAGCTTTAGTGTGTACCACAACCCTTATAAATCATGCTCACAAACTAAAACCTAATGCATAAAAAAACCCATATTCCAACATGTCATTCAAAAAAAAGTCATAAATTAATTTCAGGGCAGTAACTAATTAAAGAAATTTAATTTTTAAATTACCAATAAAATTTCAACCTTTTTTAATGTAACGTCACCACTGTTTTCCTATATAATTTGAATACTATCTTTTATCACCACCTCTGAACAGTTTTGTCATTTAAAACAAGTCAAAGGAAAGATTGCTATTTCAAAAGTAATGTCTGTAAAAGGGAGGAAAAAACACAATTTCAGCTCAACATGCAGTCTGAGTTTTCTGCGTCATATGTGGGTTATAGTTTACATTTCCTTTAAAAACATTAACCAACCTGGATATATTTATTGAGCATCTAGATTAGCAAAAGCCACCAGACCAGGCACTGATACAAAGATCAATAAAATATGGCACCTTCCCTGAAGGAATTTACAATCCAGTAGGTGCTAAAGCAACAATAAATAGCTTGGGTCACTTATTTTTCCATTTTTAGTAATTAAAAAAATAATATAGCATCAGTAACTGTCCTGCCAGGGCTATACATACCAAAATGAAAGGGTTCCTTACCTTAATGCTTTCTTTTGCACTTCTTATCTAAAAGAACTGGGGGAATTTGGAGATAAATGAATGGGACTAGATACAGAGAAGCCCAACATTGACGTGCGCTTGCGCTGTCGTATGGCGACACAAAATTCAATATACAATGTTTTACAACACATTAGGTTACGAGCACACCAATTTCTATAATCAAGTTGCAAGCTCAAGCAACTGCTGCCTAACTGCCTTTGGCAATCTTCCAACAATGCCAAAAAGGAGATTTCAGCACTCATGTTTGTACAGGACTTTTAAAAGTACAGTAGTTATATGTCAATTATCAAACCACTCAAGCACACTAATAAAACAAGTCAACAAAGAATAAGGAGAATACAGAAGCTGACAGCACAGGAGATACCCAGTCATCTTAAGAACCTGGAACAAATTTCTGAGGACTGCAGATCTTCCAAGGATACAAGACTAAATCTCTCATGCCTATTTCTCTCATCACTGATGTTGTTTTCCTGTACACCCATCACTAAAAGTAGTTTCAGAAGCTATGAAGGTATATCATTTTTGCAAGATAAGATCACATTATTGGCCAGGGAAAACTGTCATAGCATCAGAGGATTGACTGAAAGAAACATTTGATTTGTAGGGGGAAGATTCCAAAAGCCACAGTAAGTCTCTTTAAACATGAATGTAGGCCTAAGTTGGTATGTATCTTTGTCCATTAGCCCAGAAAATGCAAAAAATTCACTGGAAATTATTGCCATTTTTGGAAGACTGAGGAGCCAGGTTCTTAAGCATAGAAGATTGGGATAAAAAACATGAATTCATTCAACAGCCTGCTTGGTACCTATTGGGAATGAGAGATTCAAAAACATGAAAAGTTCCTTCATACTTGATATTGTAGCAAGCCTAACAAAAACTTCACCACCTAAAGATAGAATGAGATGAGTGTGACAACAGACTTCAGTCTAGGTCATTGCAGCACCACACTGGAGAACAGGCATCCCAGAAGGGCTGCTCAACAAGCCAGGGAAGACCTCAGGTTCCAGATTCATTTCAAGTATTCGGAATGGACCAAACAATAGAGGAAAGTTCCAGATAGAAGGTAGTCTAGCTTGAAAAAATACTTTGCAATCATTCAGGGATCTGCAAGGAATTTGTATAGGTGAAGAATTGGATTTAGGTGGAAAATTTAGGAGATGGGGCTAGAAATGTGAACAAAGACAAGATCATTCAAGGGATTAAATCACATGCTAAAGAGCTTGTGGATGATGGAAGAGAGAGGATTTTAAGCAAATTCATAATCACATTTGTGTTCCAAAAAACTGTTGTGGATGTATTTGAGTAGGGCAGCAAGACAAGAGCCAAGGAAATCAAGCAGCCAAAGAAGCTACTGGAATAATCTGGCAGAAAAAAACAAGCCTTGCCTGGGTAAAGGACAGTAAGGATGGGAAGGGGACACTGTAATAAATACCTAGGTAACTGGATAACCAAATATATGTGGAAGTTATAAACCAGGAAGTTAAGAATAATTTCAAGTGGAAAATGATGCCATTCACTAAGAGAATACAGAAGAAAGAGGTTTGTACAGGAAGGAGACGACGAGCTCAAGTTGAGATATATTTGACGTATCTCTGGGCTATCCACTAAAACTGGAAGTAGGCCATTTTGAACAGAAGCTCAGAGGATGATCCTAAAGAGAGATGGTTTTTAAGGCGCAACAACATTCTAAATCTGAGCTTTCCAAAATGGCAGTAAATAGCAACATGTGGCCATTTAAATGTGATTAAAATTAAACAAAATTTAAAATTCAATTCCTCAGTAGTACTAGCCATGTTTCACGTGCTCAGCCACCTGTGGCTAGTGGCTACCACACTGGACACAGCAGAAGAGAACATTACCATCAATGCAGAAAGTTCTACTGGACAACACTGATCTAGGTTGATGATATAAAAATGGATAATCTCGTGATCAAAGGAGGTATAAAGTAAAACAAAAAGATGATCAAGGATATAATTTTAGGCACTCTAATCTGAAAGAGTAGGAAGAGGGATAAGCCACAATCAGAAGAGAAGAACATCACCTAGTTTATGGCAAAGGCTTCAAGAAGTGAGAAGCCAGTGCCAACACTTTGAAGAAGTTAAGTAAGATGAAGCTTGAAATTCAGCCACTGCATCTGACATTTATTGATCTGCCAAAGCAATTTCAGGGAAAACAACAGAAGCAAAGGCAAGGGTGAGGAGCAATTGAGAAAGTGGCTCAACACCTCCTCTATAAGCCCATCCGACCATTTACCAGTGATATGATAATAACAATGGCTGCAAGTGAAGAGCTATTTAGTGCTTCTATGTAGCCTTATTATGATACATTGAATCATCATACCTTACTTACGATACAGGTACTACTGTTCCGTTTTATAAGTGAAGAAAAAACAACAAAAAAAGAGTAATTCTCCAATGTCACACAGCTATTAAATAGGTGAGCCAGAGCTGGTATTTAAATCTAGATTAACTCTAGAGTTCTTAAAGATTGTACAACATGGGCTTCCTAGTAACATTTCGGCACACTTGGTTCACACATTTTTTTGCTACTAAATAGTCTATGAGCCTCTTGAAGTAGAGGACCAAATTGTATCCACCTGTGCTAATAAAAGTCATTAAAATATTTACCAAATAAACAAAAACAACTAATTCAAGAAATGTGATTATAAGGGAAGGAAGCAGAGTATGGTATTCAGAGGAGGCAAAGGATCAAGGGAAAAGTTGGGTAGTAGGGTTGTTTGGTTTTGTTTCTGTTGCTTCTTTTATAATAGGAGAGATTTGCGCATTCTTATAGGATAAAACCTATAGAGTGAAACATCCCTGATGGAATGGAGTTGGGTCAAGAGCAGTGGTAAATGAATTAACCTTGAACAGGAAAACAGACAGTTCTTCTGTGAATATTGGAGGAGAAAGGATGAAAAATGATGGCAGATAAAGAAGATTACAGCTGCAATAGCAGGAAATTGAACAAGCTCAAGCAAAATGGTCTTTATTTTCTCTCTGAAGAAGGAACAAAGGTGAGTGCGCAGTCAGGAGCAACTATCTGAGATACACTGAGTGAATGCTGTGGTATGCACCCTTGCAGGTAAAAAGAGGGTTGGGAGTATATTTATACATATACAGGTGATCATTAAAAGCATACAAATTAAATGAAAGACACAGTTGCCTCTGCGGGGAGAGAACCTGAACTGGTGGGCAAGGATGGCAGGGAGGCTTAGTGAATCCCACCCTACACTCTTACACTGCTGGCCTTTTTTGTCTTTTAACTAGGTGCATTTATTACATTTTCAATTAAAAAAAAATTGCAACAAAAAGGAATTAGGCTATAGAGGAGGTAAAAAGAGTGATAACGGTTTAGCATAAATGCTGAGAGAAACAGGAAAGGAAGTGACTAACAGGAGACAGTTAAAAGGCAGGGCTCTGGAGTCAGACTGCCTAGATTGACATCCAGGCCCGCCTATTCCCAACTGTGGCACCTCAGGAAAGCTACCCAGCCTCTCTCTCTTTCTCAGCTCCATAATATGCAAAACAAGAGTTATGACAGTATCTACTTCAAAACACTGTGTTAAAAGCGATTAAAACAGTGCCCAGCACACTGTGAAAGCCCAATTTAAAAAGTCATATGACTATGATTATCATTCAGCAGCTTTGAGGATGCAGCTAATCTCTGCTAGCCAGTCAGTGACCAACAGGCATCAGTTCACATAGTTGAGAGCAGTTGCTGTCAGGATGCTCCAGGCTTGAAGATCTGAAGTAACTAGACAAGGCCAGGAATATATTCCACTTTATGTGAGATATGAGAAGTCAAGGAATTTGAAGGCATTCTGGATGGAAGAAAAGGCCAAGGTTACTTTTGTGAGCTATGGGTTTGGTATAAAACATTGTCAGAAGAAAAACAGGCAAGGTCAAGGGGCTGGAAGTCTGAATGAAGGGGAGTATGTACACTGGCCAAACCTCGGTTATGTGCCCTGTTCCAACGAAGGCAGGGTGTCTGGATACAATGGGGGTGTCCAGTGGAAAAGAGAAAATGAGGCAGGAGAGAAGAGGGGAAGAAGGCAGACAAAGGTCAAAATGAAGCTAATAACTGAGATCCTGTCACATCTCCTTCAAGATAACCAGCCATAGAGACCCAAACACTACAACGTGGGGGTCTTCCCTATTTTGAATTCAATGAAAAAATCAAAAGAATATAACTAATAATAGCAAGTATGTATTAAGTACTAGGTACTGCTCCTAATTCTCACAACAATGCCACAAGTGTAGATGCTATGATTATTCCCATTTTGTGAATAGGAAAACTGAAGCACAGAGGTTAATTACCTTGCTGAAGGACATATAGCCAGCCATATTTGAATACAACCCGCAGGCCCTTTTATCACAGTGGTTAGAGACTGGGCTCCAAAGCCAAATTGTCAAGCTCCTGAAGGAGTCTGACTTGGCAGGCTCTGTTCTCCAACGACCTAGATATGTTTACAGGAGTCTTTACCTGTCCCCTGCCCTTATCTATCACTACTGGAATCTTTTTTTAAAAGAAATGGACATTTGGAATATATCAATAACATTTAAATTTAAGTCAGTCATAAAAGGATTAATGAACCAGACAGTGCCAGGTTAGAAGAATAATTCTGCAAAGATTTTCAATTAACCAAGCATTCATATTCCTATTAACGTACAAGTCTATAGCAAGCAGCAGAGAAAGTGACTTCCAAACGCTTACAAACACATGCATAAAGCAACTAAAAGCAGTTTCAAGATAACATATCAATAAGAGCAAAACAATTCTCTCAGAAAAGAGGCTGAGTGAAGATAAAACGATGGTTGAAATTGGAGACCATCACCTTTTATAAAGAAATGAACTGTCACATTGAATTTCTAAATGCAGATTATGGGCATTCCATTTTTCATATTCATTCTCAAGCTGTCAAATTTTGTATTAAAATATGAATTGTAATTGTCATTCTGAATTGAATTTTATCAAGATTTTCATAAATAAAAACCAGTTTAATTCAGTATTAAAGCCAATAATTAATGTCACCAAATTGCAAATCTTTTATTTAAAAATTGATCTTACAAAGTTTCATTTTATGACTCCCAAACAAATAGCTCACCTTGGGAAAATGCAGCAATTTCAGGATAAATTCACCATATCCTGGAAATATATTTCATAATAAAATTAACCAAATAAGTGCAGTATTATGACTCTTACAATTAAACTAAGTCATATATCTTATTAAGCATTTCAAGAATTTCCACACTATAATTCCAAAAGAAATATGCACTTCTTTTTTCACTTCTGGACTGGCCTAGAATTAGCAGTAATTTCCTTGGAGAGCTACGGCATCCTGAAAAGGTACCTGGCCATCTATAAACCATGAAGTTCTGATTCAAAGCTAGCTACTTGGGTTTACCCCATGTCCCTTAGCACACAGAATGCCCTTACTTCATATTTGACACTTTAAATCTTAGTCCCCCTTCCTTTCTAGTATTTAAAAGATGCTATGATACTTAATGATAAAGAGATTAGAACATTGACTATTAATTCCATTTGCAGCTCTATTTTTAGGAAAAAGAGATAGGAACATTCAAAACCAAAACACCGGGCAGTGCAAGGGTAGTTCAGTGGTAGAATTCTAGCCTGTCATGCAGAAGACCCAGGTATAATTCCCAGACTACGCACCTCCCCCCCCCCCAAAAAAAGCCATGTAATTGCTTACCTAAGAAAATGAACAGTAAAGATTACAAGAAGATATAGATATGGAAGGAGAAAATAGACATACTAATAAAATGTATGATGTTTCACTTCATAAGCTAATTGGTGAGTACGAAGTATTTGACAATATTTTCTATACCTCTTTTAAATGATAAATATATGATAAAATATATTTTTTAAAGATTGCAAGGGAAAGTCTCATCCTATGAAAGAGAAGTAAAGTGTCTTGAAGCACATTGTATGCATCCTGTACTACCCATAAATATTTACTAATCACTTTTTTTTTGCATGGGCAGGCACCAGAAATCGAACCCGGGTCTCTGGCATGGCAGTCGAGAAGTCTGCCTGCTAAACCACCGTGGCCCACCCTACTAATCACTTTCAACTCATCACAAATCAAAGGACTGAAGATACACAAACTTTGCTTGGTTCAAGTTTTTTTCTGACATCTTGATGAGTCATTTCAGGGTTCCTCAAACTGAGGTCTGCAGAGCCCTAGTACAGACTCTCCAGTTGAATAAGTCTTTTTAAATTTTGTATTTTTTTCTAGATTAACTTAAATAATAAAAGTAAAGTAAGCATGGGTGGTGCGACTGTGGCTCAGTGGCAGAATTCTCACCTGCCATGCCAGGGACTGGGTTTGATTACTGGTGTCTGCCCATGCAAAAAGGAAAAAAAGAAAAAGTAAAGTAAGCATAGTTTGGCCCATCTGAACAATGACCCTGACATAACCAGGCTCCATCAGACACTTTTGTTACCAGATTTGCATTTGTATTTACTACCAAGATGATGCCATTTGAAGCCAAAAACATCATGACACAGATTTTCACAAGCTCCTCCACTTAGAAAGGACTCCTGCTCCAAAAGCCTAATCATAATTCTAAAATGATACTATTCCGATAACCATGTACCCACAGCTATGGAAAGTTCAACTTCAAGAGAAACATGAATATAGATGTTGGTGGTGTTGGTGCTGATTTTTTTTTTTTTTTTTTTGCTTTCAACTGCTTCAATTTATTGAAAATTGTTTACATACAGCTATTTTATTACCATAAATAGGTTTATAACAACAGTTCACTACATCATCTACTCTCAAGTATAAACCCTATAATCTAAACAAAAATAGCAGTGTTTGATGGCAGGCCTCAACCAACAGTGTAAGGCTGAGCATTCGGATTCATCAGTCTGTGCTTATCTTCCTCAGGTCTCTGAGATTCCATTTCATCCAGAAATCATGCTAACAAAAAGGAAAACATAAAACCATATATATCTTCCCAGTCTGAAATCTAATAATGGTGACTTAATTTCAGCAAACATCATCATCAATCACATTAAATTAATGTTGTTGTTAATTTGAATTTTATTGGTTTTATGGTTTTGTTTTGGATTTTATATGTAAATCTGTTTTAATTTTATACTTGTAAGACAGTAATAACCATAAAGAGTTTATACTTAGGTTTTATATCTGAACATATATAAGTAACATTATTTTTATTATCATTCCAGTCCATCTTGAAATACCACAAGAATTCTTTGTTTCTAAGTTTGAGGTTGTTTCCATTGTAGGTTTCTTTTCTGTAAGTTTCAATTGTACTCATGTTTCACAGTTGTATGAGCCTCATTTTACAAATAAATATTTATTTCAGGACCTTGCTCTAGTCATTCAGAGTACTGCTTCTTGTCTATCAGAATCAGAATGCTACATTAGTTCTCATGTTTCCTGGCATGCCAGGATAAGAAATGGGAATAGAATGGCTCTGCCTACACTACATCATGAGAAAAAATACTCAGAACTGATTTTCTCGTCATTTTAAATAGCAATTTCCTGTCTTCCCATAACCCCCTAACCCAATAAAGATTTTGTGGTATAAGAAAGTTATATCCCTAATGTATTGTAATATCCCTAATATCATAAAGTAGAAGGAAAAAAAACAGTATTAATATTACTAACAATAAGAACAACAAGACAACAATCATATAAATGGCAAATATTTATGTGGAACTTATAATGAGCCAGGCACTATTCTAGGTCCGTCACAGATTAATTTATAATCGTCACAACAACCTCATTTTACACATGAGGAAATCAAGTATGGACAGAGGCCACGGAACTTGCCCAGGTTCAAACAGTTAATAAATGACACAGCTGGGATTCAAGCCCAGAAAGTAGTTCGTGAATGCTATTCATAATGCCTCTCCTACATAAATTTAAGAAAAGATGGCAGTGAGTCTTTTGAAGAATATAATCTATGGAAATATTTTCAAATAGTTTTCATTAACTAGCTAGTAATTTGAATATTCCAGCACCAAAAACAACTTATTTAAGCTCTTCAATTCTTCCCTAAATTAATAATGTCTATTTGATTTGTATTTGAGAAATTACTCCCAACAATCAGGTATTTCAGTGCTACCCTGCTGCTATTGAGAAAAAAGTTACCTTTGTAGATTCTGTTCAAAGAAAGCCCATGCTTTGATTCTTAACATCCCACAAAGCAAAAGGTTATGCTTAATCTATATTTTATAGATCTAAAAGTCAAATTAGTTTCTGGAAAAAACAAGCAAGAGTGTGATGGTAAGCATATTCTTTAGTACTAATTTGACTCCTAGTTTGTATGATACTATGTGCTGATTAAAGACAATTACATTAGTGTAATATGTGGCAGTTTTTCCTTGTATTATTCTGCAAGCATAAACAGGTTATACACATGTTAATTTACATTCTATGTAAAAAGCCAATTTTAAATCCAATTTATAAGGCAATAAATATATAAAGATTCTAGGACACAGCAATAAAGTTATGCCATAAAGTAGAGTTAATTCAAGACAACAATAATAAAAGCATGACAAATTTTAGCATTCCACCAACTGCACAAAGGTGTTTCAGGTAACAGCTGTTCAGAAGCAATTGCTACAAGATAGACTAGATGAGATGCAAGGTTTCACAATATAATAAATGTATGTCAGTTTGCCTGCTTCATAATTAAAGACATGAGTCTGAAAAAAAGCAATTAAGCCTTGCTCTAAATCTAAAACAATCATCCCTACTCCATCCCTTTTTACCCTCAAAAAAAAAAAAAAATCCAGAGGAACGGAGAAGTTACACTCTCTACTTTCAGCAGCTAAACATAGCACCCAAAAAAGCCACCCGACATATTTTTGTTGTTTCTTTTGATAAATCAGATATTAACAAACAAATTTTTTTATATATTCTCTATTAGGAAGGATAGAATGGAAAGAAAATCTGGGAAGATTCAGAGCAACTTACTGAATAACATGGTTTAACTTTCTATGAAGGTTTCAGTGTATGATGTGTTAGGCAGAATTTTGACATGAATAAAACTGAGGTATCCAAAGCCTTCAACTAAGAACACTATTTCTAATTCTTGACAGCTTAACTCTAGGACCAACTGAAAGCATCGTTGAAGCTAGGGCTCACAAAATAATAAATTCAAAAAAGAGTACGCTGAAACCACCTCTATCTTTTCTCAACTTCCTAGTAACTATGAAAATGATACAGCAGACTAAGATGAATAAAGCTTCTGGTTGTTACTCCAGGAGACCAAACTGTGGTTATCTTTTAGCCCCCTAAATTATAAACCTTCAAAATAAAATACCACAAGGGACTTAAATGAATTTGATGATTCTTCTAAAACACACATTTATAAACTGTTCACCAAACCTTTCAACACGGTCATCCTTATAAGTATACCTGGTTATATTAGTTTCCTGTGGCAGTTGTAACGAGTTACCCACAAAACTTGGTGGCTTAAAACAATAGAGATTCATCCTTCCACTGTTCTGGAAGAGAAAAGTCCAAAATCAATTTCAAGGTGTCAAGGTGTCAGCAGGGCTGTGCTCCCTCTGGAGGCTCTAGGGGAGAATCCACTCCTTTTCTCTTCCAGTTCCTGGTGGCTGTCAGCTTTTGGCCTTATCCAGCCAGTCTCTGCCTCTATACTCACAACACCTTCTTCATTTTTGTCATATCTCCCTCTGCCTCCATCTTGCAAGGATGCATACACATTTAGAGCCCACCCTGATAATCCAGCCTAATCTTCCCATCTTTAAATCTTTAACGTAATACATCTGCAAAATCCTTTTTTGCCATATAAGGTACCAAATATGGATTTGAGGAATTACGACATGGATATTTGTGGGGAGACCAGTATTCAGACTACCACATCTGCCTCCCAATAAACCCAAAGCACTGGGCAAGCATGCTGTAACCTCATCAGGTATACTCTGAGTTCAAGTCCACCCAAGTTCCCACTACAATAAACAAAAGTTCTCCAACCTGCCTAGAGTCAGGAAGTAAGGAATTCTACATTCACTAAAAGCATTGCTCATCATTGTTAGCAGTTCTTATTTGTGAAAACAAGCCTTAAAAATTAAAACTCTCAATAGCCATGTAGGATAATACAAAACAGTGATTACAGATATGTACTCTGGAGCCAGCTTGTCTTGGTTCAAATCTCAGCTTCACCAACTGGAAGACCTAAGGCAGTTTAGCTTCTGTTACCTCAGTTTTCCCATCTATAAAGTAGTGCAAATAATACTAACAACCTCATAAGGTTGTTGTGTTGGTTAAAGGAGTCAATATTTATAAAGCACTTAGGGTCAGTGCTTGGCTCACAGTAAGCATTCATAAAGGTTAACTTACTATTAACAATGACCAAACGTAGTAGACATACAGATATTGTTGGACTAGCACAAGGTGGAAATTAGATCACAACCAAAATTGAGGTTACAGCAATGACATAACAATAATTAATGATTTATTTAACAGAAACTATAATATTAGATGCTGTGTTTTAAATTAAAGTCTGTGAGAACTTTTAAAGGATATTCCTCTCTAAAAAGAGGAGCTACTCCCCCAAATTGGGCCATTTAGTTAACAGGCCTCCTTTCAAAGAACTAGCCCCCATTCTAGAGATGGTTACTTCCTCCAGAAGCCATTTGTCATTCTGGGTTTGGTGACTACCCCTGGGTTTACTGTGTGTGCAGCTAAGAACACAGGACGTAGGAATGAAGTGCTCAGAGTCATTTAAAAGGCTCTTCACAATGAGTAGGGCAAATGTTTTGCTTCGGGTTTCTTTGTTTCTAGAAGGGAAATGATACTGAGGGTGTGCTTAGGACAGGTACCAAGTTTAACCATCCTACTAAATTCTACCTCCATAAAGCCTCCAGTAAGGTACCTTTTTCTCCTCCCAGACTCCTCCTGTTATATCCAGTCACCCCTGTGACTAACCCCGGCATCTCAATACTCATGCGTAACATATTCTCTACTGAAACCAAGTTCCCCAGTTCAAACGACCCAAAAGGAGTGATTCATTGTGAAGCCAAACTATCATACCTTTAATTTTTACTCTCTATGGGAAAATGGTCTATGTTACACAAACTTTTAAACAGATTTCACAAAGGCTCACAACTATACATGCAGTAGAAAACAGGATTTGTTTGTCTGCTTATTTAAGGCTCAAAATAAAACTGGATGTCTGGAAATATCAGAGCTTGCACTTTCTTAAACTAAAACAGGAGTAAGTGACCAGTTTACCACTAGTTCTATTACCAGCTTGCAGTTTTGTAGAAAGACAAAAGCACCTAACACCTAAATTATCCTTACTTGTCACATCACCAACCTGTATTACTTGTTCCAGTCAAAACAGCTGCCCCAGGTTCAGATAATAATCAAAGTGACCTGAGAGATTCAGGCTAACATCATTTCACCCAAATCAAGAGAAAGCCAAGACCTGACTTAACATTCAGCAGTACAGCACCCTGAACTACAACAATCACTTTTTGAGACACTGCTGGGTTCTCCATATAGCACTAGAAATCATGCTCCACTCAGATATACAAGTTACAGGGGGCAGGGATGAAAGCAGTGAGCAGGGATGAAAGCAGAAGGCAGCTCTGAGATTAGAATACTGAACCTTGGGTCAGGAACAGGAGTTAGAGAGCTGAGACTGGATCTTCAGCTCCTCTTAAAGGTCCCAGCTCAAGAGGGAGGTGGTCCAAATCAACGGCACCCCCAGATTTCTGGTAGAAACAGATTCAAATAATCTCTAAAGAAATTCACCCCCAGTTTAGACCTCCAGATATCCTACAGGTTAAGATCAAGTGAAGAACTTATGAAGAACACCCACAGGGCATTACAGAGCAAGCCATCATGGTGAGAGTCAATCTAGACAGTCCAAAGATTGCAGATACCACAACTATCAGATAGAAAATGACAGCCAGGTGGCGGGCCACGGTGGCTCAGCAGTTAAGAATGCTTGCCTGCCAAGCCTGAGGACCCGTGTTCGATTTCCGGTGCCTGCCCATGTAAAAAAAAAAAAGAAAAGAAAATGACAGCTAGGTGTGAAATGTTCAAAAAAATAAATGACAGGTCCACCCACAAAGGTGAGTAAGAAATAAGAACTATCAGTAATGATGCAATAGATTTGAAAAAGAAACAAATGGGAATTATAGAAATGAGAAATATAATTGCTAAATGAAATATTCAGCGAACAAGTTAGATAGTAAATTAGACATAACTGATGACAGAATAAGTGAATTGGAAGACATATCTGAAGAAATTACTATGTAAGCATGAACATAATTAAATTTGTTTCAGAGATATCCAAGAATCCAAATTTCTTCTAAATTAATTACGAAGTCATGGTTCAAATCAGACACCCACATCCACCCCAAAAACAACCCTGGTATTTCAGATGTATTTATTAGTTTTAGATGTTGAAAGTGTTGTCATTTCCTCTTCACAATAACCCTTTCAATAAATGATATGCTGAGGGTGGTGCGACAGTGGCTCAGTGGCAGAATTCTCATCTGCCATGCTGGAGACCTGGGTTCAATTCCCAGTGCCTACTCATGCAAAAAAAAAAGGTATGCTGAGAAAGTCAATATGACATTTCACCAAAGACAAAATAAATAAATAAATAAAGGTTAAAAAACTGAAAACCAAATCAACAGAATGAAATTTATTTAAACTAAACCTAAATATTAATTATTTAGGTCCTGTTTTCATACTATCCTTGCTGGGAATGAGTCACAGCAAATCATACCTTTCAAATGTATTCTCGGCCACAGAAGTCAGAGACAAAATAGGATGTGACTCAACTCAGAAAGCACACTATAAAAGGAGGGAAAAAATCATTGCTCCAGTAGATTCTTCCATATTGGACAGGATCTTTCATTGCTACGTTAACTCTCTCGCATTTATTTCTCAGCTGTCAAGACAACAATCATTGAGTACATATTTGATCCTCCTGCTAAATAGGTGAAATGTCACCATTCCTGTGGCAATCTTGACAAAGAATCTAGCACAATTAGCCCATGCTATTCCTTGTTTTCTGTATTCTCATAAATCTTGGAGATCTGCTCTCAGTTTTATCCCACTCCTTTCATTTTTAAAAGTTTTACTTAGTAACTCACTCCTGGTTTACAAAGGAATGAGTTTATTCCCTTAATTTGTGAATCATGACTTAAATTCCTCACAATATTCCTTTTTCCACACAGGCTGTACTGTAAAATTTCACCTATCACGAAAAACACGCTTATCCATGCTACATAAAATGGAAATGTCAGCATTAAATTTTCAATTTTGTTGGACTCACTCAAAATCTATCAACCCACTCTGTAATTTATTTACACATACATAGATACACATATCAGAATAAAGCAATCATTACTGAGTAGTCTTTCACTATCAGTACCAACAAAAAGATTTGCAAGACGCTAAGACACTTGAGTATTAAAGTAAATAAAAGAAGTAACCAGAACAGCCAGTTTCAAATATTTAGACTTCGTTCCAAACTACACAAAACATTCTTCAGGGGCGGGCCACGGTGGCTCAGCAGGCAAGAATGCTCGCCTGCCATGCCAGAGGACCGAGGTTCGATTCCGGGTACCTGCCCATGTAAAAAAAAAAAAAAAACATTCTTCAGTAGTGATCACACGGCCCGCCAAATTTTAAAACGGAAAATTATTTCTACGTTTAGAAGTTCTGCTTGGATTAAATATTAAGAGAAGAAAAAATATCAATGCCTAAAATTCACTTTTATCTGTCTCATACTCTTTTACACTTGGACAAGAGAGAGGAAGGAATGCTACTTCAAAAATGCAGTGTTCACCTAGATGACGTCGGTCCTAACACACTTAGCTGTTTTTTCACGTCATTCTTAAGAATTTTGGGGCACCATAACGATCAGTGTATTTGTCACAGGATCCAAATAGAACCTGTCTTCATCAACCTATGAATGGATTGTCAACTCTGAAAACCCAAATCAAAATGAAGCCTCAAAAAAAAAGGAGCCTCCCAGGACCTGTGGGACCACCCTCGGCTACCAGCCAAGTCAAAGGTGAAGGGTCCCAGTGGGCCGCAGACCCTCGGCCAAGCGGGAGCTGCCCCCATCCAAGCTCCAGGTGACACTTACAAACTTCTGGCGTTTCTCCCCAGGCTCCTCGAGGCCGCCGGGCGGCGGAGGGTGCTGGGGGCCCTTCCTGCGCTGCATCTTGCTCTCGCGGCAGCCGCGGAGCGAGGCGGAGGAGGGGTAGGGAGCCCCTGCGGCGGAGCCCTGCGCGGGGTGGAGCAGGCGCGGCCGGTGTCGTTCCATCCTTCCCCGCAGCCCCAGACCAGAGCCACAAGCAGGGAGCTAGAAGATCCGCGACAGTGCCCGCGTGTCCCGCCGCAGACTGGTCCTCACGGCCCTGCAGACAACACCGCCGGCCGGGTCTGGCCCAACTGCTGCCGCCTGGGCCGCCGCCAGTACATCCGAAAACTCCCGCCGCCGCTGGCCTGCCCCGGCCGGCCAATCCCGCGCCGCCGGGTCAAGGACACGCCCGGGGCCCGCCCCTTCCGGCTTTCCCGAAACGTGATTGGCTGTGCCTCCGTCGATTTCGAGCGCTCACTCCTTAAAGCTGTCCGCGCAGCTCACCTAGAGAGCGCTGGGTGGGGTTTGGAAAACCACCTGTAACCGACGTAAGAGTCACTGCCCTGGATTTGGTTGGAGTGTGGAGTATGGGTTTCCATTAGCCTGGAAGGCAGGGGAGAGCGGCTGTGCACTGCTTGAGCTAGCAACTCTGGAATGTGAAATCATCCACTGACCCTTTCTTGGCACATCTCGTTTGGGCCCCAGTTCACCGGCTGCGTGGAGAAGCAGTTGTCGGATCTGTTTTGCAGGGCAGAGCGATGGCTCCCAAGCCTCTCCACAAGGATGCTGTCTGGACCTATTTCCTGAGCGTCTGCTGATTGCCAAACTTCGGGCCCCACTGGGGTGTGAGAGGAAGGTCAACAAAAAGTCGAAAGAGCTAGCCCTCCACCCTTTTAGAGTTCCCAAGCCTTTTCGCAAATGATGGAGTAATATAATTAGTATAGCAGTTCTTTTAAAAGTTCGTTGAGAACAAAAGTTTGTTCAGAGATTAAATCTGAAGGAGCGGAGCTGGCAAGGGCAAAAGGAGGATGTACAGGTTTTCATTAGATAGGAAATAAGTGGCGAGGTATTCAGAAAAAGGGCACCCACAGTCAAGGAAAAAATAACGTACTCTAAAGTTTCTTAGACAGTAGACTCCTAAACCGCATTTAAAATAACTAGACCTACATATGGATAAATCTCAAAAACAAAGAGAAAAAGCAAACTGCAGAATGCATATGTACCATGTGATACCAACAAAATTATATATTGCTTATAGATGCATGCACAGGTAGTAACAGCGCAAAAACACAAGGGGAATACACACATCAACTCTTACGTACATCCAGAGGGAGCATGGGGGCTGGGGTGGGGGGGGGGGTCGATGAAGGAAAAACTGTGGAGGGATAAAGCTGGAACTTAACAGCAAAAGTATTTACAAATGTTTTGTTTATTAAAAGAAAGCTCTAAAGCAAATCTAGCAAAATATTGACACATCATCTCAGTGGTAGGTATATTGGTGTCTATTATTTTATTTCTGTAATTTCTTTTTTGTTGGAAATGTTTCATATTAAAATTTTAACAAAATACACAAATTAACAGAGAAATAGGGATTTTAAAGATATCTTCTTTAATTTTCCCTATTCCTCCACAAATACTTGATTCATTGGCATTGAGACCACATGGAGCTATTAAGTCCATTTAAAGAAGAATAAAATATTTAGTTACCCTTTTGGACCACTTTTTATTTGTTTGTTTATTTGTTTGTTTGTTTGTTTGTTTGTTTGTTTGCATGGGCAGGCACCGGGAATCAAACCTGGGTCTCTGGCATGGCAGGTGAGAACTCTGCCTGCTGAGCCACCGTGGCTGACCCTGGACCACTGTCATTTCAATTTTTTCTTTAAATTCTGAGTAATAAAATCTATTCTCTCCCCTTCACTTTGTCTTTCCTCTTTTCTTCTATTTTTCCCATATCTCTTTCTCATCTTTTCTCTCCCTTTAAGAAGTGCAAAGGCAGACAGCCAAGAAATAAGGAAAGCCACTGCATTTTCCACCAGCAATTTCAAATCAAACTAATGATTCAGACCTTTGCCTTGCATGCTTTGCAAGTGGTCAGTGAATTCAAATAAGAGCCATTCAAAAACAAGGCTAATTCAAAGACTCTTTGATTTTATTTCACCACTATCTCCAGTATTTTATCACCTGACTACAGTAGAGGTGCATCTCATTATATCCAGCTCAAATTCTACCATGTTTGTACCTAAGGACAGAATTTCAGAACAATTATCTCCAACTTTGCACCTACATTTCAAAAAAACATCAATAGCAAAAGATAATAGTGTTGCTGCCCTAGCAGATCTGAAGCATGAGCCAAAAAGAAAATGCCCCTTTCTATACCCTAGCAAAGAACAGTGTGAAATGCAAATTAATAAAGCAATTCCATTCACAATAGCCTCTAATAGAAGAAAATACCTAGGAACAAACTTAGCCAAGAAAGTAAAGAACTTGTACACTGAAATCTGCAAAACCCTGCTGAAAGAAATTAAAGACCTAAATGAATGGTAAAACATCCTGTGTTCATGGATAGGAAGACTTAATATTGTTAAGATGTGTGTACTACGCAAAGGAATCTACAGATTCAACATAAAACCTATTAAAAATTCCAGTAGCCATTTTTGCAGCAGTGAAAAAGCCAGTCCTCAAATTAATATGGAATTACAAGGTGCTCCAGTAGCCAAATCAATATTGCAAAAGAAGAACAAAGTTGGAGGTCTCGTACTTCCAAATTTCAAAACTTACTACAAAGCCACAGTAATCAAAACCATGTTGTACTGTCATAAAGATAGACACAGAAATAAATAGAATAGAATTGAGAGTTCAGAAATAAACTCATACATCTGTGGCCAACTGATTTTGGAAAAAAGAGTAGTCTTTCAATAAATGGTACTTGGAAAATTGGATATCCACATGCAAAAAAAATGAAGTTGGAGCCCTAACTCACATATTCAAAAATTAACTCTAGGTGGATCAAAGACCAAAACATAAGAACTAAAACCATAAAACTCTAAGAAGACATATAAGGAAATCTCCATAATCTTGGATTTGGTAGTATTTGATATGGCACCAAAAGCACAAGTAACAACAAAAAATAAATAAAATGGATTTCATTAAAATTTAAAACTTTTGTATGTCAAAGGACATTACCAAGAAAGTGAAAAGACTGTCTACAGAATGGGAAAAAATAATTGATAATCATATAATATCCAGAATATATTAGGAACTGGTACAACTCAATAGCAAAAGATAATCCAATTAGAAAATGGACAATGGATTTGATTAGATGTTCCTCCAAAGAAAACATACAAATGGCAAATAAGCACATGAAAAAATGCGCAAAATCATTAGTCACTGCACCATTTTGAGGCTATTGTATACCCCAAAAAAGCCACATTCTTTTTCCTAATCCAGTGTTATAGAGGCAGATCTATTGTTTAGGGTAGGACCCTTTGATTAGACTGTTTCCGTGGAGACATGACCCACCCAATTGTGGGTGGGATCTTTTTTTATTAAGTTGTTTCCACAAATATGTGTTTCCAGCCTTTCAAGATGGGTCACTTACTGGAGTCTTTCAAAGGAGAACCATTTTGGAAAAAGCTTGAGAGCCAACACAGAGACACTGGAGATGCAGAAAGAAAATGCTCCCAGGGAAGCTGTTTGAAACCAAAAGACAAAGGACCAGCATACACCAGCCACAATGCCTTCCCAGCTTAAAAAGGTGTTCTGGACACATCAGCCTTTCTTGAGTTAAGAGCTCTTTCCTTGGAAGCTTTAGTTTGGATATTTTTATGGCTTTAGAACTGTGAACTTGTAACTTAATAAATTCCCTTTTTTAATAGCCAATCTATTTCTGGTACATTGCATTTCCAGCAGCATTAACAAACTAAGACAATCACCAAGGAAATGCAAATCAAAACCACAATAAGATATCACCTCACACACACTAGGATGGCTATTATTTAAAACAAAACAAAAAAAAAAAACAGAAAATAAAAAGTGTTCACAATGATGCAGAGAAGTTGGAACCCTTATACATTTTTGGTGGGATTGTAAAATGATACACCCTCTGTGGAAATCAGTTTTGTGGTTCCTTAGAAAGTTGAATATAGAATTACCATGACCCAGCCATCCCACTCCTTGGTATATATATCCCAAAGAATTGACAGCAGGGACTTGAACAGTTAATTTTTACACCAATGTTAATAGCAGCGTTATTCGTAACAGCCAAAATGTGGAAGCAACCCAAGTGTCTATTAACAGATAAATTGATAAAATGTGGTATATACATATGTTCTAATTTGCTAAAGTTGACAAAATGCAATCACAACACACAATGGATAATTTTGTGACTTCTGGCCTCAGTACGTCCTCTCAGTTGCTGTAGTTTCTCTTTATTTTCTCTGTGTCCTTCTCTCCCGGTTTCTGTGTATTTATCTCTGTCTTCAGTCTCTTTTAGCTTCCGTGTGCACTGAATTTCATCTCTTATATAGGACTCCAGTAAAACGATTAAGAACGACCTGGAACATGCCTTGGCCTAAACAACCTAATCAAAAGATGCCAACCACAATAGTTCTACGCCTACAGGCTGGATTAGCTTTAAACATGTGATCTTTTCTGGGGTATACACAAACACAAAATGGATCATTTTCAGCCCTAAAAAGGAACAAAGTTCTGATACATGCTGTAACATGGATGAACCTTGAAGGCATCCAGTTGAGTGAAATAAGCAATACACAAAAAGACAATATTGTATGATCTGACTTACATGAGATACCTAGAATAAATTAATTTATAGAAACATCTTGTAGATTACAGGTTATCAGGGCCGGGGGTGGAGGGAACAGGGAGTTATTGCTTAAAGAGCACGGAAGTTTCTGTTTCAGGAGATGTAAAATTTGGGAAATAGAAGTCAGTGACAGTAGCACAATATTATAAAAATAATAAATACTACCGAATTTTGCAGTAGAAAACTGTTAAAGAAGGAAAATTAGTTAAAAAAAAATGAAAAAAAAAGTAAATGGCCCTGCCACACTATCTGCATGCTTATCTTAGTTAAGCTTATGGTTGTTTTACATCATAATGTTAGATGGGAATAAAGCAAATTATATGCCAAAAGTGATCACTGATAAAGTCAGATAATATATACGTCTATACCAGGGTTTCCCAATCTTGGCAAAATTGACATGGGACTGGACCTTTGTTGGGGGAGGGGGTGGAGGCTGTCCTGTGCACTGTAGAATGTTTGGTACTATTTCTGGATTCTACCCACTTGATGCCAGTAACAGGCTGATCCGGTTTGAATCTGTCATGTACCCCAGAAAAGCCAAGTTCTTTAATCCTCATTCAAGTATTGCTGGGTGGGAGCTTTTTATTGTTTCCATGGAGATGTGACCCACCCAACTATAGGTGATAACTATTGATTAGATGGTTTCCATGGAGATTTGTCTCTACCCATTCAAAGTGGGGTTGCTTACTGGAGCCCTTTAAGAGAGAACCTTTTTGGAAAAAGCTTTAGAGCCACTAGAACCAACAGAAACAACAGAACCCACACAGTCCCTGGGAAGTCATTGAAGATTCCTGGAGAGAAAGTTAGCAGAGGTCACCATGATTTTTCCAGCTGAGACAGAAACCCTGAACATCATCAGCCTTCTTGAACTAAGGTATATTTTCCTGGATGCCTTAATTTGGATGTTTTCATAGCCTTGCCTTAATTTAGACATTTTCACAGCCTGAGAACCATAAACTTGCAACTTAATAAATTCCAATTTTTAAAAGCCATTCCAGTTCTTATATATGCTGGCAGCTTGCAAACTAGAACACCTGCCCACAGTTGTGACAATCAAAAGTGTCCACTCATTGCCAAATATCTTCAAGGTGTAAAAGTAGCAAAATTGCCCCCATTGAGAATTGTTGAGTATGTTAATAAGATTAATCCTCACTTGATTAGTTTTGTATTTGATTTCTTTTTTGGTAAAGTCCTTGGCAAAGATAGGTGCTATTTATCTCTTATTGCATCATATCAAAAGGCACATAAATATAGTTTTCCTATTCTTACTGGTGTTAAGAATGTTCAGTGACCTAGGGCAATATATAAGATTCTACAAAGGTTCCCTGCAGTAGGGTAACTTTCCAGAAACCTAAAAAACTTCCAGATGGGTTCCTGGATAAAATAAGTTCTGAAACCTAGAGGGTCCAGCCTCTTCAGAACATCAGCTAGTTCCACCTTCCTACCCCATATTATTGCCAGCCCCTTCCAACAGTAAAAGTTAGAATAGGCATAGCTCAAATACCCTTAAAGAGTGGGATAGAAAGATCAAAGATGATGGTGGAGTTATACAGAGAATGTAAGGTTTAACAAACAAGTATGACTGCTGAATCATTATATTGCTATTTCTTTTCGTCTCCAGTACCTTAGAGCAGCTAGAAGTAAACCTAAAATTGTGGAATTATAGCCAATACCAAACGCTGAAATCTGTTCTACAACTAATTGTTGCATGAGCTTTGAAATTTATTGCTTTTTTGTACATATGTTATTTTTCACATGCAAAAAAGTTGGTTGTGATGAGGCAAAATGTTTATTCATTCTAGCCTCCAAAGTTCTGGAGCAGCTAGAAGGAAAAATCTGAGATGATGACTGTTGTAGTTTGCTAGCTGCTGGAATGCAATATACCAGAAATAGAATGGCTTTTTTTTGACCAGCAGGATGCCTCTTTATTTTTTTTTTATTAATTAAAAAGAAAAAAAAAGAAATTAACACAACATTTATAAATCATTCCATTCTACATATGAAATCAGTAATCCTTAATATCATCACATAGATGTATGATCATCATTTCTTAGTACATTTGCATAGATTTAGGAAAAAAACTACAAAACAACAGAAAAAAATATAGGATGTTAATATAGAGAAAAAAATAAAATAATAATAATAATAAAAAATTAAAAAATATATATATATAAAAAGGAAAAAGAAAAAAACAAAAGACACAAACAAACAAACAAAGAAACAAAAAAAACTATAGCTCAGATGCAGCTTCATTCAGTGTTTTAACATAATTACATTACAATTATGTATTATTGTGCTATCCATTTTTGAGTTTTTGTATCTAGTCCTGTTGCACAGTCTGTATCCCTTCAGCTCCAATTACCCATTATCTTACCCTGTTTCTAACTCCTGCTGGTCTCTGTTACCAATGACATATTCCAAGTTTATTCTCGAATGTCGGTTCACATCAGTGGGACCATACAGTATTTGTCCTTCAGTTTTTGGCTAGACTCACTCAGCATAATGTTCTCTAGGTCCATCCATGTTATTACATGCTTCATAAGTTTATTCTGTCTTAAAGCTGCATAATATTCCATCGTATGTATATACCACAGTTGGTTTAGCCACTCGTCTGTTGATGGATATTTTGGCTGTTTCCATCTCTTTGCAATTGTAAATAATGCTGCTATAAACATTGGTGTGCAAATTTCCGTTTGTGTCTTTGCCCTTAAGTCCTTTGAGTAGATACCCAGCAATGGTATTGCTGGGTCGTATGGCAAGTCTATATTCAGCTTTTTGAGGAACCGCCAAACTGCCTTCCACAGTGGTTGCACCATTTGACATGCCCACCAACAGTGGATAAGTGTGCCTCTTTCTCCACATCCTCTCCAGCACTTGTCATTTTCTGTTTTGTTGATAATGGCCATTCTGGTGGGTGTGAGATGATATCTCATTGTGGTTTTTATTTGCATTTCTCTAATGGCCAGGGACACTGAGCACCTCTTCATGGACCTTTTGGCCATTTGTATTTCCTCTTCTGAGAGGTGTCTGTCAAGTCTTTTTCCCATTTTGTAATTGGGTTGGCTGTCTTTTTGTTGTTGAGTTGGACAATCTCTTTATAAATTCTGGATACTAGACCTTTATCTGATGTGCCGTTTCCAAATATTGTCTCCCATTGTGTAGGCTGTCTTTCTACTTTCTTGATGAAGTTCTTTGATGCACAAAAGTGTTTAATTTTGAGGAGCTCCCATTTATTTATTTCCTTCTTCAGTGCTCTTGCTTTAGGTTTAAGGTCCATAAAACCGCCTCCAGTTGTAAGATCCATAAGATATCTCCCAACATTTTCCTCTAACTGTTTTATGGTCTTAGACCTAATGTTTAGATCTTTGATCTATTTTGAGTTAACTTTTGTATAGGGTGTGAGCTATGGGTCTTCTTTCATTCTTTTGCATATGGGTATCCAGTTCTCTAGGCACCATTTATTGAAGAGACTGTTCTGTCCCAGGTGAGTTGGCTTGACTGCCTTATCAAAGATCAAATGTCCATAGATGAGAGGGTCTATATCTGAGCACTCTATTCGATTCCACTGGTCGATATATCTATCTTTATGCCAATACCATGCTGTTTTGACCACTGTGGCTTCATAATATGCCTTAAAGTCAGGCAGCGTGAGACCTCCAGCTTCGTTTTTTTTCTTCAAGATACTTTTAGCAATTCGGGGCACCCTGCCCTTCCAGATAAATTTGCTTATTGGTTTTTCTATTTCTGAAAAATAAGTTGTTGGGATTTTGATTGGTATTGCATTGAATCTGTAAATCAATTTAGGTAGGATTGAATCTTAACTATATTTAGTCTTCCAATCCATGAACACGGTATGCCCTTCCATCTATTTAGGTCTTCTGTGATTTCTTTTAACAGTTTTTTGAGGTTTCTTTATGTAGGTTTTTTGTCTCTTTAGTTAAATTTATTCCTAGGTATTTTATTCTTTTAGTTGCAATTGTAAATGGGATTCGTTTCTTGATTTCCCCCTCAGCTTGTTCATTACTAGTGTATAGAAATGCTACAGATTTTTGAATGTTGATCTTGTAACCTGCTACTTTGCTGTACTCATTTATTAGCTCTAGTAGTTTTGTTGTGGATTTTTCCGGGTTTTCGACGTATAGTATCATATCATCTGCAAACAGTGATAGTTTTACTTCTTCCTTTCCAATTTTGATGCCTTGTATTTCTTTTTCTTGTCTAATTGCTCTGGCTAGAACCTCCAACACGATGTTGAATAATAGTGGTGATAATGGACATCCTTGTCTTGTTCTTGATCTTAGGGGGAAAGTTTTCAATTTTTCCCCATTGAGGATGATATTAGCTGTGGGTTTTTCATGTATTCTCTCTATCATTTTAAGGAAGTTCCCTTGTATTCCTATCTTTTGAAGTGTTTTTAATAGGAAAGGATGTTGAATATTGTCAAATGCCTTCTCTGCATCAATTGAGATGATCATGTGATTTTTCTGCTTTGACTTGTTGATACGGTGTCTTACATTAATTGATTTTCTTATGTTGAACCATCCTTGCATACCTGGGATGAATCCTACTTGGTCATGATGTATAATTCTTTTAATGTGTTGTTGGATTCGATTTGCTAGAATTTTGTTGAGGATTTTTGCATCTATATTCATTAGAGAGATTGGTCTGTAGTTTTCTTTTTTTGTAATATCTTTGCCTTGTTTTGGTATGAGGGTGATGTTGGCTTCATAGAATGAATTAGGTAGCTTTCCCTCCACTTCGATTTTTTTGAAGAGTTTTAGGAGAGTTGGTACTAATTCTTTCTGGAATGTTTGGTAGAATTCACATGTGAAGCCGTCTGGTCCTGGACTTTTTTTTTACGAAGCTTTTGAATGACTGATTCAATTTCTTTACTTGTAATTGGTTTGTTGAGGTCATCTATTTCTTCTTGAGCCAAAGTTGGTTGTTCATGTCTTTCCATGAACCCGTCCATTTCCTCTAAATTGTTGTATTTATTAGCATAAAGTTGCTCATAGTATCCTGTTATTACCTCCTTTATTTCTGTGAGGTCAGTGGTTATGTCTTCTCTTCCATTTCTGAGCTTATTTATTTGCATCCTCTCTCTTCTTCTTTTTGTCAATCTTGCTAAGGGCCCATCAATCTTATTGATTTTCTCATAGAACCAACTTCTGGTCTTATTGATTTTCTCTATTGTTTTCATGTTCTCAATTTCATTTATTTCTGCTCTAATCTTTGTTATTTCTTTCCTTTTGCTTGCTTTGGGGTTAGTTTGCTGTTCTTTCTCCAGTTCTTCCAAGTGGAGAATTTGCCTCCACTTGGAAGAACTGGAGAATTCCAGTTCTAATTCCTGAATTTTTGCCTTTTCTTCTTTTCTGATATAGGCATTTAGGGCAATAAGTTTCCCTCTTAGCACTGTCTTTGCTGCGTCCCATAGGTTTTGATATGTTGTGTTTTCATTTTCATTCGCCCCGAGATATTTACTAATTTCTCTTGCAATTTCTTCCTTGACCCACTTGTTGTTTAAGAGTGTGTTGTTGAGCCTCCACATATTTGTGAATTTTCTGGCATTCCGCCTATTATTGATTTCCAACTTCATTCCTTTATGATCCGAGAAAGTGTTGTGTATGATTTCAATCTTTTTAAATTTGCTAAGACTTGCTTTGTGACCCAGCATATGGTCTATCTTTGAGAATGATCCATGAGCACTTGAGAAAAAGGTGTATCCTGCTGTTGTGGGATGTAATGTCCTATAAATGTCTGTTAAGTCTAGCTCATTTATTGTAATATTCAAATTCTCTATTTCTTTATTGATCCTCTGTCAAGATATTCTGTCCATTGATGAGAGTGGTGAATTGAAGTCTCCAACTATTATGGTATATGAGTCTATTTCCCTTTTCAGTGTTTGCAGTGTATTCCTCACGTATTTTGGGGCATTCTGGTTCGGTGCGTAAATATTTATGATCGTTATGTCTTCTTGTTTAATTGTTCCTTTTATTAGTAGATAGTGTCCTTCTTTGTCTCTTTTAACTGTTTTACATTTGAAGTCTAATTTGTTGGATATTAGTATAGCTACTCTTGGTCTTTTCTGGTTGTTATTTGCATGAAATATCTTTTCCCAACCTTTCACTTTCAACCTATGTTTATCTTTGGGTCTAAGATGTGTTTCCTGTAGACAGCATATAGAAGGAGCCTGTTTTTTAATCCATTCTGCCAGTCTATTTCTTTTGATTGGGGAATTCAGTCCATTGACATTTAGTGTTATTACTGTTTGGATAATATTTTCCTCTACCATTTTGCCTTTTGTATTATATATATCATATCTGACTTACCTTCTTTCTACACTCTTCTCCATACCTCTCTCTTCTGTGTTTTCGTATCTGACTCTAGTGCTCCCTTTAGTATTTCTTGCAGAGCTGGTCTCTTGGTCACAAATTCTCTCAGTGACTTTTTGTCTGAAAATGTTTTAATTTCTCCCTCATTTTTGTTGAAGGACAATTTTGCTGGATATAGAAGTCTTGGCTGGCAGTTTTCTCTTTTAGTAATTTAAATATATCATCCCACTGTCTTCTAGCTTCCATGGTTTCTGCTGAGAAATCTACACATAGTCTTATTGGGTTTCCCTTGTATGTGATGGATTGTTTTTCTCTTGCTGCTTTCAAGATCCTCTCTTTCTCTTTGACCTCTGACATTCTAACTAGTAAGTGTCTTAGAGATCACCTATTTGGGTCTATTCTCTTTGGGGTCGCTGCACTTCTTGGATCTGTAATTTTAGGTCTTTCATAAGAGTTGGGAAATTTTCAGTGATAATTTCTTCCATTAGTTTTTCTCCTCCTTTTCCCTTCTCTTCTCCTTCTGGGACACCCACAACACGTATATTTGTGTGCTTCATATTGTCATTCAGTTCCCTGATCCCCTGTTCAATTTTTTCCATTCTTTTCCCTATAGTTTCTGTTTCTTTTTGGAATTCAGATGTTCCATCCTCCAATTCACTAATTCTAGCTTCTGTCTCTTTAAATCTACCATTGTAGGTATCCATTGTTTTTTCCATCTTTTCTACTTTGTCCTTCACTCCCATAAGTTCTGTGATTTGTTTTTTTCAGTTTTTCTATTTCTTCTTTTTGTTCAGCCCATGTCTTCTTCATGTCCTCCCTCAATTTATTGATTTGGTTTTTGAAGAGGTTTTCCACTTCTGTTCGTATATCCAGCATTAGTTGTCTCAGCTCCTGTATCTCATTTGAACTATTGGTTTGTTCCTTTGACTGGGCCATATCTTCAGTTTTCCAAGCGTGATTCATTATTTTCTGCTGGCGTCTAGGCATTTAATCAGATTTCCCTGGGTGTGGGACCCAGCAGGTTGAAAGATTTTTGTGTGAAATCTCTGGGTTCTGTTTTTCTTAACCTGCCCAGTAGGTGGCGCTTGTGGCACTCGTCTGTCTGTGGGTTCCACCAGTAAAAGATGCTGTGGCTCCTTTAACTTTGGAAAACTCTCACTGTGGCGGAGGGTCGCCGGTTTCCGCAGCTTGGGGGACCTCCGATCCAATTCTCCCAGCCGGTCCGGGGGGCCACGCATGGGGGAGGCACCAGCCGCCGCGGCTTGAGGAGAACACCTGTCCAATTCTCACAGCTGGCCTGGGAAGGAGGGATGGAGGGACTCCGTCCACCAGCTGCCCCGGCACGGGTAAGCGCGTGCCCCTCGGTGATCTCACCGCAGCGGATTCTCCCTGACCATTCAGCCATTCCACAATGGGGTACGCTGTCTTTTTGGTCTCTGCTGTGGCTCCGGGAGCTGTTCTGTACTGTTTCTATTTCTTTAGTAGCTGTTCTGGAGGAGGAACTAAGACCCGCGCATCTTACTAAGCCGCCATCTTTTCCCCTTCCCGAATGGCTTTTAAAAGAGGAATTTAATAAGCTGGAAGTTTACAGTTCTAAGGCTGAGAAAATGTCATAGTTAAAGCAAGTTTATAGAAATGTCCAATCTAAGGCATCCAAAGAAAGATACCTTGGTTCAAGAAGGCTGATGAAGTTCAGGGTTTCTCTCTCAAGTAAAAGGGCACATTGCGAACACAGTGTTTCTCTCTCAGCTGGCAGGGCACATGGCGAGCAAGGTGTCATCTGCTAGCTTTCTCTCCTGGCTTTAACTCCCTGGGAGGCCTTTTCCTTCTTCATCTCCAAAGGTCGCTGGCTTGTGGGCTCTTTGCTTCTCATGGATATGTCGTTCTTCTCTGCTCTCTCTGAATCTCTATCACTCTCCAAAATGTTCTCTCTTTTATAGGACTTCAGAAACTAATCAAGACCCACCCAAATGGGTGGAGACATGTCATCACCTAATCCAATTTAACAACCACTCTTGATTAAATCACATCTCCAGGGAGATGATCTAATTACAGTTTCAAGCATACAATACTGAATAGGGATTAGAAGAAACAACTGCCTTTATGAAACGGGATTAGGATTAAAACATGACTTTTCTAGGGTACATACATCATTTTAAACCAACACATTCCACCCGCTGGACCCTAAAAGAGACTCGTTTTCCCCATATACAAAATACATTCATTACATAACAATATCAGAGAACCTTAAACTATTTCAGCAACATTACAAATACAATACAAGGTTAAAAGCAGTACAAAATCTCAAAGTTAGTTACAAGCATGGTCTGTCTTAAGTCAAAATTATCCTCTGGCTTTGGACCTTTGAAAACTCGTAGCAGGTTATTTGCTGCCAACATACAAAGGAGAAACTGTCATGGGATACATATACCCATTTCCATAAGGAGGAAGGAACACAGGGGTCACCAGACCCATACAGTTTTGAAAACTTGCAGGGCAAAGACCATTAGATTTCAAAGTCTGAGAGTCATTTATCTCCAGAGCTTTAGAAAGTGGCAGTCCCACCCTTTCCAAAGGCCTATGCAGAGGCCTGCCTCTCTCTGAATGCAACCTTGGGGGACATTGGGGAGACCACCTTTTTCTTGGCTCCACCCTCTCCAAACATTGGGGCTGCGCCTGGGCTCTCTGCCATCTGCGGGGCACATGCTCAACCCCACCATATGGTGGCAGTCAGGCTCTCCCCAAACCCCAAGGAAGGTGCTTCTCCCTCTCCAAAGCCTGAGGAGGCATGACTCTTCCACTGCAACCAGGTGGAAGGCCCATCCTCTGCCTTCGGGGCAAACTCACCCTCTCCACAGTCTTGGGTGGGTCCACTCTACTGTCCTGAGGCTTCTTGTCTTCAGACCTCAGCCTCCATGGCTTTGCCTCTGAAGTTATTTTTCCTCCAGTGTGTCCCTTCTCTGAACCCCCCAGTCCAGGCTGGCAGTGGCTCTGTTTATACAGGTCCCACAGCACTCTCATTGGCTTTCTATGCAGTAGCCTTGGATCACGCCCATCAGACATAAGGAGTTTCCACAAATCCTTCCTGGATAACTCCATGTCCAATCCTGGCTTTCTCTGAAATGGCTGACTGGTTCTACATTTGGCCAAGACCTTATGTGGGTCACTATTCTCTGGGGTTTCCCTTCCTGGAGGCCCAGAATTTTCCAGAACTTCAGTTTCTGGTTTCTTTGTACCCAAGAGTTCTGTTTTCAGTTTATCTCTTTCCCATCACATTTCACTATAAGCTGTGAGGAGAAACCAGGCTGTACTTTCCACATTTAATTTGGAGATCTCTTCTGTTAAATATCCAAATTCATGGCTGTTAAAATCTGCCTTCCAGCCAAAGCCACTAGTCTATTTTGCCAGATTATCTGCTGTTTTAAAACAAGGATCGCCTTTCTTCCAGTTTGCAATAATACGTGCCTTATTTCTGTCTAAGGCCTCGTCAGAGGTATCTTTAGAGCCCACATTTCTACCAACAGTCTCTTCAAAGCATTCTAGGCCTTCCCTATCAGGCTTCTCACAACTCCTCCAGATTCTTCCCCTTATCCATTTAAAAAGGCATTCCAACATGTTTGGTATTTGCAAACTGCAGCAGCACCCCACTCCTCAGGTACCAAAATCTGTTCTAGTTTGCTAGCTGCTGGAATGCAATATACCAGAAACAGAATGGCATTTAAAAGGGGGGATTTAATAAGTTACTAGTTTACAGTTCTAAGACCAAGAAAATGTCCCAATTAAAGCAAATCTATAGAAATGTCCAATCTAAGGCATCCAGGGAAAGATACCTTGGTTCAAGAAGACCGATGAAGTTCAGGGTTTCTCTCTCAAGTGGAAGGGCACATGGTGAACACAGTCAGAGTTTCTGTGTCAGCTGGAAGGGCACATGGCAAGCAAGGTGTCATCTGCTAGCTTTCTCTCCTGGCTTCCTGTTTCATGAAGCCCCCCAGGAGGTGTTTTCCTTCTTCATTTCCAAAGGTTGCTGGCTGGTGGACTCTTTGCTTCTCATGGCTATGCCATGCTTCTCTGCTCTCTCTGAATCTCTTCGATTCTCTAAAATGTTCCCTGTTTTATAGGACTTTAGAAACTAATCAAAAGGGTGGAGACGTGTTGTCACCTAATCCAGTTTAATACCATTCTTGATTAAATCACATTTTCCAGGGAGATGATCTGATTACAGTTTCAGGCATACAATACTGAATAGGGATTAGAAGAAATGGCTGCCTTTACAAAATGGGATTAGGATTAAAGCATGGCTTTTCTAGGGTATATACATCATTTCAAACCAACTCCAGGATCTGTACTGTAACTACTTGTTGAAGAGTGCTTTGAAAACTACTGCTTTTTTTCTTTATTTGCTTTGTATATATGTTATATTATACAATTTAAAAAGTTAAAAAAATAAAAAGAATACTGTATTAATAGTATAGTAATAGCCTGTCCCATCCATTACAAAATTCATAATTCAAACTGATCTTTTCAGTATTATACTTTTTAAAAATTAAGAATTTCTTGATGAAGAGTCCAAGTTAATTATCCTTCCAGTTTAAAATTAAAGCATCAAGACAATGTTTGTCTTAGGGTTCCAGCTATGATTATTTATTCTTTAAATCAGGAGTCAGTACACTACATCCCATTGACCTGCCACCTATTTTTTAACAGCTTTATTGAGATATAATTCACATATCATGCAATTCACAGTTTATAATTCTATGGTTTTTAGTATATTCATACTAAATGTTCCATATATCTATCACCATAGTCAATTTTATAGTACCTTCATCACCTCAAAAAGGAACTTATATCCTTTAGTTATCATAGCCCTATCCCCTTACACCCCTTTCCAGCCCTAAGCAAACACTAATCTCTTTTTCTGTGTATAGGTGTTTCCCTATTCTATACTGTCACATAAATGGAATCCTATAATATGAGATCTTTTGTGACATAATGTTTTGAAGGTTTTCCATGATGTAGCGTGTATCAGAACTCCATTCTTTTTTACAACAGAATAATATTCCATTGTATGGCTAGATCACATTTTGTTTATCCATTATGATGGATGTTTGGGTTTTTTCCACCTTTTGGTTATTACAAATACTGCTACTATAAATACTTGTGTACAACTTTTAGTGTGGACATGTGCTTTCAATTCAATTGGGTAAATACCTAGAAGTAGAAATGCTTGGCCACATGGCAATGACGTTTAACTATCTGAGGAACTGCCTGACTATTTTCCAAAGTTGTTAAACCATCTTACATTTTCACCAGCAGTGTAAGTGGGTTCCAGTGTCTCCACATCTGGCCAATGATTGCTATTATCTAGCTGTCCTAGTAGTATGTTAAGTGGCATCTCATTTTGATTCTAATAGATGCCTATTTTTGTAGATGTTATTTTTTTAATTTATTTATTAATTTAAAAAAATAAACAAAATAAAACAACATACATAATCAGTAATTCACAATATCATCACTTAGTTGCATATTCATCATTTCTTAGAACATTTGCATTAATTCAGAAAAAGAAATAAAAAGACAATAGGAAAAGAAATAAAACGAACACAGGAAAGAAGAAAAAAAGATTATACCTACCATACCCCTTACCCCTTACTTTCATTGATCACTAGCATTTCAAACTAAATTTATTTTAGCATTTGTTCCCCCTATTATTTATTTTTATTCCATATGTTCTACTCCTTTGTTGACAAGGTAGATAAAAGGAGCATCAGACACAAGGTTTTCACAATCACACAGTCACATTGTGACAGCTGTATCATTATTCAATCATCCTCAAGAAACATGCTACTGGAACACAACTCTACATTTTCAGGCAGTTCTTTCCAGCCTCTCCATTACATCTTGAATAACAAGATGATATCCACTTGATGCATAAAGAATAACCTCCAGGATAACCTCTCAACTCTGTTTGGAATCTCTCAGCCATTGACACTTTGTCTCATTTCCTTCTTCCTCCTTTTGGTGGAGAAGATTTTCTCAATCCCTTGATGCTAAATCTCAGCTCATTCTAGGGTTTTTCTCAATCTCTTGGTGCTGAGTCTCTGTTCATTCCAAGATCTCTGTCCCACGTTGCCAGGAAGGTCCACAACCCTGGGAGTCATGTCCCACGTAGAGAGGGGTAGGGTGGTGAGACTGCTCATTGTGTTGGCTGGAGAGAAAGGCCACATCTGAGGAACAAAAGAGGCTCTCTTGGAGCTGACTCTTAGGCCTAAATTTTAAGTAGACTTGACTTATCCTTTGCTGGGTTGTTTCATATGAACAAACCCCAAGACTGGGGGCTCTGCCTATAGCTTTGGTTGTCCACCCTGCTTGTGAGAATATCAAGAATTCAACTTGGGGAAGTTGAATTTCTCCCCATTCTCACCACTCCCCAAAGGGGGCTTTGCAGATACTTTTCCACTCATTGATCGAATCACTCTGGGATTCGTCGGGGCATCACTCTGGACAATCCTGCAAAATCTCATGTCCTACCTGAGATTTCAAGTACTTATGGCATTCAATCAAACTATCTACAGAAGTTATATTAGGAAATGCACTAGTCAATATATAAATTTTGTAATAAATAAACATTTTTTGCTTTAGATGTTATTTTTATTGGAATACTTTTCTTTCACATATTGTCTACAGGGGCTTTTGCACTACAATAGCAGGGTTGAGTAGTTGCAACAGAAACCAAATGCCCAAAAAGCCTACAATATTTGCTAACTGGCCCTTTACAGATAAAGTTTTTAAATCTTACTAAATATTTTTTTCCCTTCTGGTGTATCACAATTACTTATTTTTTCAGTTTTTCCTTTTTCTCCAAAGAGAATCATATTCTATTAAGTAGCAAATAATAATTTTAGACAAATGCTTGCTGTGGAGCTAGATATTCCCCTTGCCATATCACACACACACAGGCTTTAACACCTTTATTTTTAAAACCGTTTAACAAGTTCAAGAAGATCTTATCACCATAGCAAATCACTGTGGAGAAAAAGTTGATTTAAGGAAGGTATGAAAAACAAAATTATTACATGGATGTGTGATTCTTCTTAAAATACAGTTAAGTAATTTGTGCTCTGATAAGTTTTCTCCAAGGTCTTACGCTGTAAGCTCAGATAGAAATTCTTCATAGGGAATGTAATTAGTATAACACAGTTTAATGTCATGCTGAATAGTTTCCTAGAATGTTTTGATTAGAAAATTAATCTGCCCATGTTTGTAGATGATATAGCCATTTAAAGGAGAACAGGAATATCCACATTAGTGTGAGACACTTAACTAAAGTTCAGTTGAAAATGTTAGATGTCACTGCCAGATCACACTTTCAGTATTTGAAATAAACAGAAAAGAAAGGAATTAACTAACAATTAAAACTGTTGCAAGATTAAGGTTTAATTTCTTCATATTAAACCACAATTACCAAAGACTAAATCAAATTTGCTGAGTCACTTTGAAAATAATTTGTCTGGCAATAGCAAACAGTAACTATGTCATTCAAAGCTAAAAATAAATGTAAAATAAGCCAGAAGAATTCTATGGTATCCAACAGACATTTTCACATTTTCCTTTTCTTTCATCTATGTCTCTATCTCATCACCATATATATTTATCCTTTTTTATCCTCAGGTGAATTGCTGTGCTCTGGACATTCTGTTAGATCAAATTACATAAAACCCATCTTTATTGAAGTCTCTCCTAAAGGCATCCAGTTGTTCTAATTCTGTAGCCAAGCCGATCTTAACGTAATAGACTAAAAACTGATTCTCAATTTGCTGTGATTAATGTATTGGTGTTTCTATTCAGGGCGTGAAAGATTAGTGCACAAACAGTTGCAATAGTTAGCAAACTTAGCATCCTTACCTTTTTGTGGATGATGTCTGAAACATGTACAATTTCCTGTAAAACCAAGCCCTGCCCTCACACATCCTAAAACTGCAGTCAGAAATCACCAGAGAATTTCATACTGTCAAATCCTCATTCTCAGTCCTTACTCCTCCAATTGCCACTATCGGTTACAGAATCCTTCTTAAACATCTCACTTATTTCTCCCGCTATCTCTCTCAACATTCTCTGCCCTCTGCTCTGGATTTCTTTCTCTTCCTTCTTCTAGTGTGGTTGTTGGCCTCATCTAGTGTGCCTCTGAGTGGAAGGCCTCATTCAGTTCTCTCCATTCTGTAGGCGACTCCCAAATAACAAAATGACCAGAGAAGTTAGTGCTTACATGTTACTTGCCTGTCTTTAACTTATCTGCAAAATGAGGAGGTTAAATTGTCCTCCTCGGCACTCGAGCTAAAAGCTCTAAGCTTTCATGTCGGTACCTCCAGGGCCAGTGCAGAAGGTGAGGGTAAAGCATCCAAAAGGACCTTCACAGCAACATTTAAACCAACAACTGCTTTTACGTGTCGTGCGTATTACTGTTCAACATCAGGTAAAAGGACTCTGCAAAAAAGGGAAAAGGACTAAAAACTTTATTAAGTGAGATAGGCTGTAAACCAATGTTTCCCAACCTTTTGCTTTTCATTATCACCCCCTTAACAAGTCTTTTAAGACATTTTGTTCTTAATTGCCCCTCCCCATGAAATTTTAACACCTTAGATTTACTGTGTATTTGCTTATATACTATATGTAGATCTGTGCTTTATACATTGAAAAAAGAGTATGATTTTTGCCCCCTAAGAACCAATTTTCACCTCCTTGGAGGTGATATCACTCCTGTTGAGAATACATTCTCTAAATAATCCACTAGAAGAACTGGGTGGCTTTAAGTTGCTCACTCATCTTTACTTACCCTCTGAGAATCTTTATTTCCATTTTACAAATGCTTTACAGGAGAAATAATTTACAAGCATATTATCAAGATTAATTGAGGTAACATATGAAAGGACACGAGCAAAGTAACTAGTGCATAGTACATGCTTCATAAATGTTAATTTTCCTTTAATTTGAAAGTCCTTCCCAGTTTGACATCCTATGAAACACAATTCCATGTGGATGTTCTGAGTTTAAACATTCAAAAAATGGAACCTCTCACAATCTCATTCCCATTACCTTCTCCCGATTTCCAATGTCTGCCAGTATCACAATATTCTTCAGTATTCCAGGAAGAAAACCTGTTAATTCACTTTGACTTTTCCCTCTCTTTGAAGAATTTCACCCAATTCAGTGAGTGACACCCCAAAATCTGGAAAGAAGGAATGAAATGAGGTTAACCTGCTGAGAATTAAAATAATTAAATTAACATGTAATGAGAAGAAGGTTTTTATTTTTTTAATTAAGGTACTCTTGAAGAGTCATAGTTATCAATACTTTAGAAACATTGAACATTGCATAGCTGAGAAACATTCATCAAAATTTAAGGTCAAAATTGAAAAAAAAAAGGAAAAATGAGACTTTCCTACAGACATCTATAATTCAACACATACAAAAGTGAACTCAAGTTAAATATTGTATAATTCCACTTATAAAAAATATCTAGAATAGATAGGTTCATAAAGACACGAAGTAGCTTACAGGTTAAGGGACTGCGAGGGAGGGGTAAGGAATTGTTGCTTAATAAATATAGAGTATCTGTTTGGGGATGAAAAAGTTCTGGAAAGAGTGGTGATGGTTGCTAACATTATGAATGTATTCAATGCCGTTGAACTGTACACTTAAAATGGTTACAATGATAAAACTTTAATGTGTACTTTATTACAATAAAAAACATTTTTAAACGAATTTAGCATTTTCCCTCCCCACCTGCCTATCACCAATAAGCCTGCTCAATGAATAGCAATACTACCTTCCCAGTTACCCAAGCAGAAACCTGCTCCATTTTACATCTATACTCTAAATCCTGTCGATTCCCAGCCCTTAATACCTCTCAAATCCATTCTCTCCACATCATTGCCCTTGTCTCAGACCAGACTTTGCCCCTGCTCACCCAGATAGCTGAACCAGCCTCTGATGGCTTTCTCAGATTCCTCTCTGATCCCTCCGATGTATTCTGCAGGCAGCTGCTGCAGTACTTTCTCTGAAAAGGACATCTGATCATCTACATTATTCCTTGGGTTTAAAAACCAACTACTCCACCTTCACACTCCTCCTTCTCCACCCCACCCTTGTAATAGCTTTCAAGATCAACTTTAAATTCTCCTGGATTAGACAGAAATCATGTCCAGTATCCACCTTCATCTACTGCCACACTCCTCCCTTCATCGCTGCTATTATACACCTTTTATTGAGCTTCTTGGAGTCTTCCCAAATTCATTATCTGATGCTGTCATCCTTCAGTTCCTCTTTTCCTATGCTTTCTACCTCCCCATGCTTTCGAACACTCCAAAACCAATACTCTTTACCAAAACATCTCTGATTTTTCTACCTTCTTATCTAAATTGAGAGTTCCAGTCTTTACACTGGGCCGTTAGTGAGATTGTGCAGGGAGTCTGGGAACAATGTGGGAAGAAGTAGCAAACCTCAAATAGAGACCAAGGAAAGAGGTATAGGAGACCCTTATGGCTGCAAAGCCATGGACTCCTGAAAGCCACCTAGAACCCATAGGAACCCTGGAAATGGGAATTTAAAGTTATCAGGATCCTATTCAGGCTCTAAATGGTCCATTTGTTTTTTCTCTCACAGGGCAAGTCTCTGCATGTCTAGCCACCAACTGTGTTGGGCAGATAATTCTTTGTTTCATGGATAAATCCAATGCACAACAGGACATTTTGTATCCCTTGCCTTACCACTAAATGCCAATATTTCTCTCCAGTCTTTATGACAACAAAAATAAACTTCTGCTTATTTCCAGACTTCTCCTGGAAGGTGAGGTGGTACTGCCCTCAGTTGAAGACTGCTGTTCTAGTCTGTTAGCTGCTGGAATGCAATATACCAGAAACAGAATGGCTTTTAAAAAGGGAAATTTAATAAGTTGCTAGTTTACAGTTCTAACACCAAGAAATGTCCAATCAAAGGCGTCCATCCAGGGAAAGACACCTTGGTTCAAGAAGGCCAATGAAGTTCAGAGTTCCTCTATCAAGTGTGAAGGCACATGGTGAACACAGTCAGGGCTTCTCTCTCAGCTAGAAGGGCACATGGCAAACACAGTGTCATCTGCTAGCTTTCTCTCCTGGCTTCCAGTTTCATGAAGCTCCCCTGGAGGCGTTTTCCTTCTTCATCTCTAGAGGTCGTTGGCTCGTGGATTCTCTGCTCTCTCCAAATCTCTTTCATTCTCCAAAATGTTTCCTCTTCCATAGGACTCCAGAAACTTATCAAGATCCGCCCAAATGGGTGGAGACATATCTCTACCTAATCCAGTTTAACAACCACTCTTGATTAAGTCACAGGAAATGATCTAATTACAGTTTCAAACATACAATCCTGAATAGGGAGTAGAAGAAACGCTATCTTTACAAAATGGAATTGGGATTAAAACATAGCTTTTCTAGGGTACATACATCATTTCAAACCAGCACAACCACTAAGTCTGTTCCTTCTTTATTCTCCCATCCAAATTCCTGAGGGACCCAATCTTGAGTGAGTGCTCCAGAGAGCAGTCACATTTCCTATAAACAGAATAAGAAAACACCCCCCTTAACACTAACCATGTATTTAATGATTAGACACACTCCCTGAGGAAAAAAAAGAACAAATTGAGACTGTCAACTATTATTTTAAAATTAATCACATCAAGATTCATGTGCACTTTTCTTCAGAAATACAAATTTTGCATTATTGCAATAATTACAGTGATGGCTGCAAAGTTCTAGTTCCAGCCTTCTGATTAAGATGAGTTCAGATGTCTCAGAAGAACATCTGCAGCAGAAACCAGTGTGGTAATACAGCTTTACTCGAGAAACCTTTTGACTAGTTGCTTGATTTCGTGAAATGTCTACCTTCTGTTGACCTTAAAAGAATCAAAGTTGGGTCTTATCTAGAGAAAGAGGTGACTCATGAATTTAGCAAATTTTTAATACAATTAACCAGGGCCACCAATATACAGACACTTGTGCTGGTTTGAAAGGATGTATATCCCCTAGAAAAGCCATGTTTTAATCTAAACCCCATTTCATAAAGGCAGAATAATCTCTACTCGATACTGTATGTTTGAAACTGTAATCAGATCATCTCCCTGGAGATGTGATTTAATCAAGAGTGGTTGTTAAACTGAATTAGGTGACGACACATCTCCACCCATTTGGGTGGGTCTTGATTAGTTACTGGAGTCCTATAAAACAAGAAACATTTTTGGAGAATGAGAGATTCGGACAGAGCAGAGAATGCTGCAGCACCATGAAGCAGAGTCCATGAGCCAGCAACCCTTGGAGATGAAGAAGGAAAACGCCTCCCAGGGAACTTCATGAAGCTGGAAGCCAGCAGAGAAAACTAGCAGATGATGCCGTGCTCACCATGTGCCTTTCCACTTGAGAGAGAAACCCTGAACTTCATCGGTCTTCTTGAACCAAGGTATCTTTCTCTAGATGCCTTTGATTGGACATTTCTATAGACTTGTTTTAATTGGGACATTTTCTCGGCCTTAGAACTGTAAACTAGCAACTTATTAAATTCCCCTTTTTAAAAGCCATTCTGTTTCTGGTATATTGCATTCTGGCAGCTAGTAAACTAGAACACATTGTTATGTACACTTTAAGAGGCTGTTTGCTTTTCTTCTTGGATGTAAAAAGAGGTCTGCATTTTAAAAGTAGAAAATTCCCTCTTTATTTTCAGTGTCAAAATGTTTTTGGTTAGTGTTCATGAACAACTTCTTTGGGTACTCTGCTCACCTTGTCAGTACTTTTCTATTATTCCTATAATTAGGAAGCCAGTTTCATACTATTGTATTGTTTAAGTTACTATTTATTTTCTTTCTTCATTTTTCTAGTTTTAATTTTACTTCAATCCTCTCCAAGGGGATTTTACTTCTAAACTTTTCTTCAGTTCAGAGCTCTATTGCCATCTTTCTTTCTTCTCTTTTCCAATAAATCTTTTCTTTTACTTCAGTTTGTGTCTTCCTAAATAAGTTTCCAACATTTTTCTTTTCTTAAAAGCAAATGCTAAAACATAATTATCATCCCACCATATGGGTTTCTCTTCTCTTCTTTATTCCTCAAAACTATCACACAGTTCTCCTGCAATTGCTATCGAAATTCATCTGACCTCTCCCTGTTATATTTACACTCTTGTAAACTTACCATCTGCTGTTGTCCTTCAGACAGTTACTAAATCCTGAATTCATTTTATGGTCTTGTCACTTCTATAAGTATGTCTCACCTTTCCCACTTCTATGATTCTCTAGGCTTAATTTCTGATTCTGACTATGAGGAGAAAGTGAACTATGGTAAACAAACAAAAAAATCCTCTCTTCACTTACATCATCACAAGACCTGCACCTCATCTGTTCCCTGAAAAATGGTTTTGAGCAAGGACAAGCTAGAAGAGCTATCAAGGACCCTGAAAGGACAATTCTTCTGTACCAAAGGCCCTGTTGAAAACCTCGGGGGAGACGAAAACCTAGTAGACTCTAGGACAGAATATTTTTGACACTAAAATTGCAAGAGTTGGAGAGGATGGGGTTGCTCTCCTTCAAATCCATGTAAAACCTTAATGCTCAAGCTTAGTCTTATTTTGGTAACTGTTTATTCCTCTATTCAACAAATTTACTATTACAAATGTTTCCAAATGCTTTTTAAAGTTAAGGAATCCTGGGCAGTGCAACGGTGGCTCAGTGGCAGAATACTCACCTGCCATGCTGGAGACCTGGGTTCCATTCCCGGACCCTGCCCATGTCAAATAAAAACAAAACATAAAATTAAGCTGTACTGCTAGTTTGTCCTACCTTTCTACACTGAAGTTTCAGAGAGTAAGACCTCACTCTACTTCATTTCAGAAATTGAAATATATGTTCTTGTTCATATAACTAAAGATATGATTTGATACATTTGATTGTACCTTCCCTTCATCTTCAGTCTTGCGGCTGGAGAGGTTCCCATCTTTGAGCTCTGTCTCAATACAGCAATACTCGATCCCCTCAATTATTCTGATGGCTCATATCTGGATTTTATCTACTTTGCTACATCATTATTAACATATGATAGCCAGAACTACAAACTGAGTTTCAGATGTAGATAAACCATGCTTTTATATGGCCATGGGATAATGTTTTCAAAATATTCTAATATGAATATTGTTTACCTGTCAATGGCCCATTGGTTCTGTTCAAAATAGAGACCCCCCTTAAAGCAATATATTGTGTGTAAAAGCATTTTGTAAACTTGGAATCTCTCCAAAATATAAATTATAATTTTCTCCGGGCACACATTTACTGCATGTGTTATATATTTATGTTTTTATTTATATTTATATATACATACCTTTTCAAATATGTATTTTTCCTTAGAATGTTGTTAACATCAGTTTTCAATCCATGAACCATCTAATTGATGTTGTGAAGCTGACTGAAAGCACAACAGATGGCGGGAAAATAGCAGTTAGTGTTAAACTGTGTCATAAATCATTCATAAGTGAATAATTTATCCTTCCTAGATAATCAGAGGTTTATGGTATCACAACTGGAGATTGGTGGAAAGTGCAAGTTTGGAAATTTGTTTGTCAGGAGTGTTTGTATTTTAACTCACAAATTCTCAACTCAGACTAGCATAAGTGCAAAAGAGCATTTCATTTTCTAAAAAAACTGAAAAAAACACTGAGGAAGTTCACATGATAGAATAAACTAGATCTCAGAAGCTGGTGTTAGAAATCAAGACTGGCCACATGATTTGCAAATTGAAAAAGCAAGATGCCATGTTCAAATATTATGAAGAATTTCAAGATGGCTAAAGCAGAGCATTAAATCAAGTGTGGGGCCCTTCTAGGTGCCAAATCCCATGGGATTGCACAGCTTACTTGTCCACGAAGGGGGCTCTACCTTCAAGTAGATTCAAGTTAGCTAGGACTTTCTCTCCTTCTCTCTGACATCTTTCATATCCATTTTTCTTTTTTCTGTTTCTTTCTCTGTTTTCCTCGTCCTTTCCTTCTGCAGAGAGGCTTAGCCAGTCTTCTTTGCTAAATCAAGCAATTAAAGTCCCAGAAGGAGCTCTGAGGGGTCAGTCCTGAATCTGTTAAGGGCGCAGAGGTGGGAGAGGCAGAGTTGCACATGTAGGGTAATGAAATTGACAAATACATCCAAACCATAAAGACTGGGGGAGCAGTTCTTCCAAGGGAATTGGGGTGCTCTTACCAGTAGAAATGGAAAAAACAGTTTTCTGGGCAGGCAAAACTGAAATTACTACATAAAATGCACTGGGTTTCACTTGTCACCTTCCTGGTTTTAGTTTTTAATCCTTTTTATCCATAGTTGTGAAGATTAAGGGAGATGTTTAACACTACATTATAGGCATTCAATAAACATGTTCCATTTACATTTTATAATGTAAGTGCAGACCCCAGGGCATAAAAGTATTTGATCATTGATCTTGGGCAGACATCCAGATTTCAAATGTATATGAAAAGGTGAACTGCACAGTGATTCTGGCTAGCTCTAAGCCTTTTCTGCAAAACCTATAGAGAATGGTTGGGAGAAATCTGGAGGACAAGCAGTAGGGCAGGTGACAAGAATCCTGTTTCCGTTTACAATATGGGGACCATGTCTCTTTTTTTCCAAGGCAGGTTTTCACAAGTAGTGACAGTGCAGAATATCCGTAAAGATTTTATCTGTCCCTTAATTTCCCTCAGCACAGACAGACAGGCTGTAATGGTAAACAAAGCTCTCCTGAAGATTTGGGGGGTAACAGGAGGGAATTAAAAGAAAATGTACCAAACATAATTTTTCTAAAAATCCTAGGGCAAGGCCTTTTGTAGAGACTCCCTACTGGGCAAGCACCTATTCAGGTATCCAGCCTGCTTTATTTCTACACCTCTCTTATTCAACTTTTTGAACTCTAACCCATAGTTTCCTTTCTTTTACGCTAGAGTATTCATGCATTATTGAAAATATATCAAAGAATAGAAAGAGGCTCTCCACATCCCCAGAGGGAAAGAAATAAAATCTAATTTCTAAGAGGAGCTGCATAGGGGATTTATTATAAAAAAGAGAATTGGTTAAAGAGAAAAATAAAAAGTAGAATCAACATTTTGGTTTTTGTTATACAGGGAGAGGAAATGGTGAGTTGACTGCTCACCAATAAAAGGTGACAATTTTCTTAAAAGTTAAAGGTTTTAAACATCATAAATGCAATTAATGCCACTAAATTGCACAATTAAAGCCACTAAACTGTATAGTTAAATATGTTTAAAACGGCAAGTTTTGTTATATATATTTTACCAAAATAATTTTTAAAAAAATAAATGTTTTGAAAATGATCAGTTTGCCTTGATTCTTTTTTTCACTATATTTGTGTTAATATGAACCATACCTTCAGAAACAAGAACTAAATTGTTTGAGTAAAAAAATTTTGGATTAATGGTGGTGGTTTTTAATTGGGTTGTTGCAAAATATAATACATAACAAAAGATATTATAAAGTTATTTTTTTATGCACTGATATATAGAACCTCGTCTGTAAATATTCAATCAATTCTCTTTTTTTTTCATGAAGAAAGCTTATTAACTAGTAAGTGCATGACTTAGGTCTTTTTTTTAAAAAAGCATGAAAAAACAAACTGTGGAGTCAAAGCCTTTATGAAATTGCTGGAATGCAAGAGTCATTGCTGCAAGATAACTTTTCCTACACCATCTTCAGAGATAGCTGGAAACAAACAAATAATCTATTTGCCTTAATTACCATGTGTAAGACCAAACAGCAGATGTTCTCCTATAGGTGATTTGCCAATTTATTTTATTCTTTCTGTCTATTTACATCAGCTATTCTGAAAACTAGCAATGACAAAGTAGAATTGAATCCTCTGCCTCTCTTGATAAACAAAATCTAATTTTTCACAGTAACATCAGCCTTCAATACCAAAACTCAGTGAGAAGAAACAATGCTGTTATCAACCGCAACCTTACATCACATGCAAAATATTCACACTATTCTTTAATCCCACACAAATTAGTAAAATGCATTTTTCTAGAAACAGCAGAGTAAACAAGTGTTCTAGTTTGCTAGCTGCCGGAATGCAATATTCCAGAAACAAAATGGCTTTTAAAAAGGGGAATTTAATAAGTTGCTAGTTTACAGTTCTAAGGCCGAGAAAATGTCCCAGTTAGAATAAGTCAATAGAAATGTCCAATCAAAGGCATCCAAGAAGATAACCTCGGTTCAAGAAGGCCAATGAAGTTCAGGGTTTCTCTCTCTAGTGAGAAGGCACATGGTGAACACTCTGCAGGGGTATTTGGCCATTCTAACTTTTTCATGTTGGAAGAGGCTGTCAATAATATGGGGTAGGGAGATGAAACTATCTGATGTTCTGGAGAGGTTGGGCCCTCTAGGTTTCAAGACTTATCTGATCTGGGGACCCATCTGGAGGTTGTAGGTTTCTGGAAAGTTACCCTAGTGCATGGATCCTTTATGGAATCTTATATATTGCCCTAGGTGTTCTTTAGGATTGGCTGGAATGGTTCTGTTTGGGGTTTGGCAAGTTATGATAAGTAGCAATATCTAACTGAAGCTTACATAAGCGTGACCTCCAGAGTAGCCTCTTGACTCTGTTTGCACTCTCTCAGCCACCAATACTTTATTAGTTACACTTCTTTCCCCCTTTTTGGTTAGGGTGGCATTGTTGATCCCACCGTGCTGAGACTGAACTCATCCCTGGGAATCATCTCCTATGCCATCAGGGAGACTTTCACTCCTGGATGTCATATCCACGTAGGGGAGAGGATAATGATTTCACTTACAGAGCTGGGCTTAGAGAGAGTGAGTTGGGCTTAGAAAGAGTGAGGCCACATCTGAATAACAAAAGAGGTCCTCCAGAAGTAACTAGTAGGCATACCTATAGGTAGGCTAAGCTTCTCTTCTGCCTACATAAGCTTCACAAGAGTAAATCTCAGGATCAAAGGCTTGGCCTATTGATTTGGGTGTCCCTAATGTTTGACATAGTATCAGAGGATTCCCTGATGGTAAGGTTAATAGTTTCATATTTTTTCTCCCATCCCTCAAGGGACTTTGCCAATACTTTTTGATTATTCTGATTAATATATTCTAGAATGTATCTAGGCATTACCTTAAACTATACAGAATTAAAGGCCCTCATTCTTATTCTGGGCTCCCTGTGTTTCAATTGTTCAAAAGAGCTATCCAAATAAATTGAGTTAGACTATGTGCTACAGAAAATTTAGGTTCCAGACAAAATAAACCTTTCTTCCTTGGTCTCAAAGAGTAGGTGCGGTTCTCATGTAGAGACAATGTCTTCCTTACCCCTGTGTTCTGAATTATCTTAATCCTTACCTAATTGGCTTCATTCTTATCTCTAAAAACCAGGTAGTAGATATATAAAACAGTCTCTCAAAATCCATAAATAATAATTACCACTCCAGACTAAATATGTCTTCTATAAAACCTTACAATCTAGGCCCCTGTTTCCTTATAAGCATTTTCTAAAGGAGTCCATACAATAATTGTTCTTTCGTTTTTGGCTTGTTTTGCCTCACCAAATGTCCCACTCATTCATTCAGATGGTTTCGTGCTTCATGACTTCATTTCTTTTTGTAGCAGCACAACATTTGTTCATATGTATACACGTTCACCAATCTATTTCTCGGTCAGTGCATCCTTCAGCTACCCGCTTATTTTTATCTTTAAAGGCAGATTTAAATGTGGCCAGTTTTGAAAGAAATGAAGGACTATTATTCAACATCAAGCATGTTCTAGAAAACCTTTTAGATTAGGATCCATTTTTTTTTCTGTCTACCTAATACTGGTAATACTAAAGTGCCTTGGTCCACTTAAGGAGGGAACTGACTTGGTTTTCCATTATCTAGTGTAGCTGACCAGTAGAGTATTTTAATTGGTTTCAAATTTTAGGTCAATGTTCTCACTGCTGTCCTGCTACTTGTCTGAATTCCTCTTAGTATTTTATGGTTTTAGACATTACTGTCTGCACAATGATCACAGAAGTTTAAAATGTGGTACTACCTTTCTCCTCACTAGTACTGCCACTAAACTCCACTCTGTAAAGAAAAATGATCACGTTATTTACTTATTTAATGTAGATTATTACAGTATCAAATTATAGTGCCTTGTGTGATACTTTATTTATGACATATATAATCTGATTATAAGTACCTAGAGGATATGTACTAAATTTACCATTTTTCAAAACTGTAGAAGTAAGATAGGTATGGAAATAAAACAAATCCAACATTACAGAAGATTTTAAAGTGCCAAGTTAAAATCTCCCACTTTTTATTCCTACTCCGGCCTGGCAGACATAATCATATTTGTCTGTTTCTATTTCTAGTTCTTTTCATCATTACCTCCTAATTCTGAATATTATACATATGTCTCATTTCCTGTATGTATTGCTGTTCAATAGTACCTGTTATGATACTACTATTATAAAAAATATTATGGAAAATGAGGAATTATGAAAAATGAGAAAATTAGCATACTATCTACTCCTCCTGTCATCGCCTTCTTGTCCTCCCAAGTTTATTAATTCCATTTTTGTTTATTTATGCTTAATTCTTCCTCATGCAATTCAGAAGCACAGCTCCTCCCCAGTAGACATATTTTAACTTATTAAGAATCCTTCCATATTTCTCCCTTATTAAATAATCATATACCATCATACATGTAATACACACAGACATATATGCATATACAGACAGTCCTCACTCTGCACAGTTTCAATATGCATGAATTTCAGCTACCACAGTTAAGTTAAATAAGACCAGTCCCCCAGCAACACAGCTAAAATTTCAATGGCCAAAGTGTATTAACTGTGAGGAATTGTAAAAGTATAAACTTTGCTGCTAGCTTTTCAGTTCATAGATTACTACGTAAATAACAGATACATATCATGATCAGTGACACATCACATCACTTTAAAAAATCTTTCAGTGTTTGTCACTGAGGATTTTTTTTCAGTTCACATACAGGCAGCAAAGCATGTAGTTATGTTGCCTCCTTGTCTCCCAGTCCTAAACCCATGTGATATTTTACCAAATGGATCATCTAAAGAGGGAATTGGCCGACAAAGATGAAAGTACAGCAAAGAAATGAAAAGTGACCAAGCAGGAAGTAAATTTCGAATGGAACATAAATGGAGCTGCAGAAGAAATAGCTCGCCATGGGAACCTGGACTCTGCTGGCCAGTCAAGAGACTGTAGCTAAGCAGCCGGGGGCACTTAGTGAAGGTGAACTTATCTACATAAGGAGCAAAGTGATGACGTAGAAGATGTCCCAGAGAAAGTGACGCCAACAAAACATTTCCCACTAACCAAACTTTTGAAAATACTTTGCAACATTGAGAGCACAAAAGATAAAATGTCAGTAGCTAATCCAAATTTAGAAAGAAAAGTGGTAATTTGCCAAGACTTAGAAAAGATGCTTGTCCCATGTATAGGTTATATGTGGAGAAGAAAGTAAGCATTGTTCAAACTATTATTGTTGTCTTTTATTTGTAAGTTTTTTTTTTTTTTTACAAAAAAAGACATTTTCACAATGCTTTAATGTTTTGAGTTACATTGTATTAAATAATATTAGTTTTACTATTTTTATTTCTCCATACATTTATAACTGACAGTAAGATAGTTTCTAATGTTTTGACTAAAATGTTTAAAGGTCCAACACCATGGTAGTTGGCCCCATTAATTATTAAGATCACTCTGCATGGTTTCAGTTTGTTTGGCTGCTACATTTTCCTGCATTTTGCTCTCCTCACTCAACAATTCCCTGTGAAAATCTCACTGGTATAGTTTTAAGGAATTATTTTTAAATAGTTTCATATTTCATGATATGCCTGTACTGTAATTCCTTGATCCTTTCCTTTAATAATGGATGTTACCAATCCTTCTGCTTTTGTGCCACTATGAACATTGCCTCAATAAACATCCTGTACAAATGTTCTTAAATACTGCTTAGTTTATTTCTAGGGTACAGATACGCATGAAGGAGGACAATCGCAAGGTCGAAAAGTATGCATGTTTTTAATTGTCTTAGATGTCATCAGATAGATTAACAATACACATTTATAGCAGTAAGATAATGAAGTTTCTTTCCCTTGCATCTTGACCAAAAATAGATATTAGAGTTCTTGAATTGTTGCTAGTCTAATAGGATAGGATTATATCTCATTGTTAATAGGATATTGTTGACCATGAGAGAATTTGAACATAGTTTTATAAACTCGTTGGTCATTTGGACTTGCTTTTTTGAAAATAACCTTTTTGTGTCCTTTAATCATTTTTTAAATTGAGCTGTGTTTTTCTTGTCTATCTTATGCTCTTTGTACATTATAGATTGAATAGCCAATAATTATAGGAAAGAGAAGTAATTTGGATGGGTTCAGAACTTGCTTGACTATGTAGCAAAGCATGAACTCATCAAATCAATACGATATTGGCATAGGAATAGATAAATGGATCTGTAGAACAGAATAACCTCAGAAACAAATCCAACTTTACATGATAATTCATTAAATTAAAAAAAATCTATTCGCTTAAGTAGGAAAATGGTACACTGTTTAATAAAGTTTGCCTACTGACTGGCCATGTGGGAAAAGTACAATTACAACACTTTTAGAAAAAAAGTGTTCCCCATGGTTTAAAGTCAGAAATGGAAATTGAAAAAACTTCTTACACAAAAATCTAGGCTAACATATGTACAATCTATGGATAGGAAAACTAAAGTCTCTGAAAGAAAAGATAAAATATTCAAGTATAAAAACTTGAAATTTTCATATGGCAAAATTTGTTTACAAAGTCAATAGACAAATTATATATTTGCATATATATGTATATATATGTGTGTGTATGTATTTATTATCTATTGCTGCATAAATAAAGTACCTAAAAACTTAGGAAAGTAGACCTACAAATATTTATTATCTGTTTTTTTGGGTAGGAATCTTAGCATCACTTAGTTGGGTTCCTCTGGCTCAAAATTTCTCATGAGATTGAAGTCAGATTGTCAGCCAAGACTTCAGTCTCACCAAAAGGCTATTCTGTGGAGGGATGAGTTGCTTTTAAGCTTTGTCACATGATTGTTGGCAGCTATATCCACAGAGTGCCTCACAATGCTTCCTCTAGGGTAAGTGATTCAAGAGAGAGAAGACGACACTCAAGCCAGAACTTAGTTTTTTTCATAGCCCTGATCTCAAATGACATCATATTACTTCTGCTGTATCCTATTCCTCAGAAGTGAGTCGATAAATCTAGCCCCACACTCAGGGGAGGGGATGTGAAACTGTCATTTACCACAGAAAAGCCATGCTCTTTAATTCTACTTCAGTATTACTGGGTAGGATCTTTTTTATTGTTTCCATGGAAATGTGACCCCCCAATTGTGAGTGGTAACTTTTGATGAGATGGTTTCCATGGAGATGTGTCTCCACCCATTCAAGGTTGTTGCTCACTGGAGCACTGAAAGGGAACCATTTGGAACAAGCTTCAGAGACAACAGAACCCACACAGCCAGAGATTTTTGGAGATGCAGAAGGAAAATGCGCCCAGGGAAGCCTTATGAAATGAGGAGAGAAAGTTAGCAGATGTTGGCATGTACCTTCCCAACTGAGAGAGAAACCCTGAAGTTCATCAGCCCTTTCTTTGAAGTAAGGTATCTTTCTCTGGATGACTTAATTTGGACTTTTCTATGGCCTTAGACCTGTAAACTTGCAATTTAATCAATTCTCCTTTTAAAAAAGCCATCTCAACATTCGGTGAGGAGAAAAAAAAATACATTCCATTTCTGGTATATTGCATTCTGGCAGCTTCAGCAAACCAAAACCGGGGGTTACAAAAAGGCATGATTATCAGGAGGCAGAGAGCACTGGAGGTCATTTTAGAGGCTACCTACCACAATCTGTTACATTTATAACTTTAATATACATACTTAAATATTGTTTCTTATTTCAACATCTTTAGATAACATTTCAAAACTTCCTACCATCAAATGACAACATTAATTTCCTCTGCTTTCTGTCTGCAGTCCCCACCTGCCATTTCTATTAGCTAGATTATGATGTTTACATTGTCAAAGTTTATAATGTTGACCTACAAATATAATTAAACCTATCATTGGTCTTCACTTTAGGTACCTGTTCAAGGAATGGACAGAAACCGTTTCCTCTCTCACTTTCCAATTTGAGGAGAGTTTCCTGAAGTAGACACACTAGAAAATTTAGCCCTTCCCTGGAAGATTAATCCATTTATCATTTTTTGGGGTGTGTATGTGCATGGTCCAGGAATTGAACCCGGGTCTCCCACATAGAAGGGGAGAATTTTACCACTCAACTACCTGTGCACCCCTCCATTTATTTTTAAGCTGGGGATAGGGAAATGAAGAAACCTACACAGCTGATCTATAGATACATAATCACCCTAATTTCTGTCTCAATTTCCATTCCCAAATTCTGAACTTGCCAATAAGGAATCTGAAGTCTCCCAGAACTTGGTGGGGTATAACTGCACTCATGCCCACTGTAAGCTCTTCTGTGCAGGTTTTGGCCTGCAGATTTCTCCATTCCAGATTATACATCAGTATGCTTGTTTCTACTTCCTTCCTTCCACGAATTCATTACAACTTCTTATCGACTAGTATTTCCACTCCTTGTTTCTTTTATGAATGTCTTCTATTTCCTACCTAACCAATATTCAAATGGAATTCTGGGAAGAATGGGAGGTAAAAATGGCCCAGTTTGCTTGCCGTCTTGGAACTCAAACACCTTAAACTAACCTTATCTGTTTGCAAGGCAGCTAAGGCATGCGTATATGGTTAATAAAGCAATAAATTAAGTAATGACTTGAAATAAATGCAATTGTACTAGCTTTCTATTGCTGCCCTTACAAATGACCACAAACTAGGTTTAAAGAAAAACAAATTTATTGTCTTATAGTTCTGGAGGTCAGAATTCAAAATAGGACTCAGCAGCTAAAATCAAGGTGTCCATAGGACTGTGTAACTTTCTGGAGACTCTGGAAGTTATTCGCTTCTTTGTTAATTCAGGCTGTTGACAGAACTCAGTTCTTTGTGGTTGTAGACTGAGATCCCATTTCCCTGCTAGCTGTCGGGTGTGGCTTGTTTGCAGCTTCTAGAAATTACTCACATGTTTTGGCTCATCACTCCCTCCTTTATCGTCAGAGCCAGCAATGGCAAGTCAAGGCCGTCTCATGCTTTGAATCTTTTCTGCCTCTTCTGTTGTTGCATCTCAGTGACCTACCCTTCAGCCTTCCTCTTCTGCTTTTAAGGACAGTGTACTTGCATTGGACCCAGACAGATAATCAAGTATAATCTCCCTATTTTAAGGTCAGCTGATTAGCAACCTTAATTCCATCAGTGCTCTTAATTTCCTTTTGCCATGTAAAGTAACATATTCACAGGTTCTGCAAATTTGGATGTGGATATATTGGGGTGGGGTTAGGGATCTGTCTACCACAGTGACCAATTTACTGGAAAAGGCAATTGTTCAATTCTACTTATTTGGGAAAGGTTTACAGAAGAAATCGGACATCTGAAAGACTTTGGAGAAGATGAAAGAATACTTGACTGTTTCATTTAAAATTACATAGCAGTTCAGTTATGGCCTTTCTCTCTCTAAGCCAACTCAGCAGGTGAACTCACTGCCCCTCCCCACCTCCATGGGCATAACTGCAGGGCGGTAAATCTCCCTGGCAATGTGAGACAGAGCGCCTAGGATGAGCCGGGACCTAGCATCATAGGAATGAGAAAGCCTTCTTTGACCAAAAGGGGGAAGAGAGAAATGAGACAAAATAAAATCTCAGTGGCTGAGAGATTTCAAACAGAGTTGAGAGTTTATCCTGGAGGTTATTCTTATGTGTGATATAGATAACCCTTTTTGGTTTATGGGGTATTGGAGTGGCTAAAGAAGCAACTGAAATTATTGAACTGTGTTCCAGTAGCCTTGATTCTTGGAGATAACTATATAACTATATAGCTTTTACAGTGTGACCATGTGATTGTGAAAACATTATGCCCGATGCTCCTTTTCTCCAGGGTATAGACAGAGGAGTGAAGAAATAAGGAAAAATAAATAAATAATAGGGGGGGATAAGGGGGAAAAACAATAAGGTAGAATGAAATACTAGTGGTCAATGAGACGGAGGGCTGAGATGTATGTTTTTTTTTATTATTATTTCTTTTTCTGGAGGGATGCAATGTTCTAAAAATGATCATGGTGGTGAATACACAACTATGTGATGAGATTGTGGGCCATTGATTGAATATTGTGGATGGACTGTATGTGTGTGGACATTTCTCAATAAAAATATTTTTAAAATAATAAATTAGGTACCAGTAAAAAAATAATGAAGCATAAATTCTCAGTCACAGAGGTAGAATGAAAAACTGGGGCCAGAATGTCCTTAGTATCAGGTCATTCCACTTATAAGGAACTTAATTATTTTTATAGTAGCACTGTTTTTTAAGGCAAATAGTTAATTCAAAAAATGTGTATTACTGGAACTAAAAAAGGTGTGGGCAGAAAGAGATTTGGTAAAATTTGCAAATATTTTTCTGGTTGAACTGACGGTATTTGCAGTAAAACTACAATGAACACTGAGATTTCAAAATGTTTCCTTACAGAGTCAACATATGTAATGAAGGCAGTAAAAATAAGTTTACTGGCTTACACTGAAAATGATAATGTTGCATAAGTTTAACTATCCCCTAAAATCTGAAAACAAAATCCTTCATAAAATCCTTGTTTCCTTATTTACCGTGTGATAAAGCTAAATGTCATGCTCTGTAAAGAAGTGAATATCGTTTTCTCTATCATAGAGGGAAAAAAGGTATCCTTTCACAGAATAATATCCCTATTGATAAAGTTTTGAGGATTTCATTGCTAATGTATGCAGACTAGCACTGGAAGGAAACTTGGCAAAGTTTCTTAATTTTTCCTAAGGGGTGGCAGGTGCATTTTTCTCTTCTTCATGGTATAGGGAAGAATAAACTTTTAAAAGTCACTTTATTGTTGTTGCTGTCATATGTGATTAATTATATAAGTATTAGTAAATAAATTGGAAGTTAAATTGCATGTTTCCAACTCTATGTATAAGCAGGTCACTAATTGATAACTTTTCTAATGCCAGATAAAGTACAATAGAACTAAAGGATAGTGTCAGACTTTCACCTGAAGGTTGACTATATGCCAGTGTTGGTGCAATATATAGCCTGTTAAATAAATAAGCGTGATATATATTTTACTGATAAACATATAGGTGAATACAATTCATCCACAGTGCTAAGGTGGCTACATATAGTGTCTATTGAGGTAGGATATTGCTAAAAGTGACCCTTTAACATGTCCAATATGCATATAAACGTTGAAAACTGAACTAAACATAAATGTGTTAACGTTTTCCACAAATCGAAAAACACAATGTATTAAGTAAAAAGTAAATGCAACTCATCAGCTTTAAGTATGCATTTAATGCTCATATTTACTGCTCACAAATGCAAGAGCTTTCCAAGGTAGATGTCAAAATCTTTGGAAAAACTAATTTCATTTAATAAAATTTTTCTATCTAATTTCTTTGTTCATGATGGAATTTCTAGGTAATATTCCTTTTTAATGACTACAATATCATCCTGACATCAAATGATGGTTGGGTTTATGAACACTTTTATAATGTCAGAATTTTAATATTTTAATAGTAAATTCTTCATAATGTGAATTCATTCTTCTGTGTTAATTCTGACATCTTTGCTTTTACAAGGGAATATGTAATTTTACTTTAAGCAGCACAGTGTCAGTATTTATGCTCTTAAAATTACAATTTGTTTCATTTTGCGCCTTTTACAAAGGGTGTTAGATAATTCAGAATGCTTTTAGGCTGTTTAAGGGATTTATCAGGAAGAGAAAAATTACTAACTCTCTCTTTTTTTCTTTCCAGTTGTTCATTTCTTGAAAAAGTCTCTCATGCGTCATCTAAAATATGACAAAAGTAAAATCCTTTGAGAAGTCTCAGTTTTTACATTTTATAACCTTAGTTTTTCAGCTAAATGGGCTCTTATGAGATCTTTGCAAATCCCCCAATTTCTAAATAACCATTACAATGCATAAAAATTTGTTTAACATAAAATGTGTGTAAACCTTAATATTACCAAACACAAAGCTTGTTTGAATGTGGATATAGAATGAATGGCCAGCCTTGTTCCCTACCTAAGGAACAGCAACGTTGTGGCACAAAAAACTAAAAGTAGCACCCCCAGAAAAATTACAAATTACTATATGGCTTAAAAATTTTGGGTCAAACACAATTAGTCAAAAGTGGGAATATCAAATATGTAAACACTTGAGAACAATTTACTATGTATGATTTCACATAGTGAAAGTTTATAACCAATAATCTTTCTCTTAAAATCTTAAGATTCAAATGGAGAGGGACTCTCTCTGAATGGTAAAGAAGGAAGTAGAAGCCTATAGGAAAGAGTTGAGAAATTTGGGTCAACAAGAGAATAGTAGTGGCACCATAAGTTGTACCAGGGAAGCCCTGTAGTATATTAGAAGTTGGAACAAAATTCCAATTACTCCACATCACTTCCTCTTCTAGGCCTTGTTTTCTCTTCCATTAAATAAAATATTGTACTCCACCCTTTGAACCACATTCCTTTACAGAGCTTTAATGTGCTAAGAATGCACCAAGACACCAGCAAAAAGGTACAAAACCTAACATGATGATTTGTTAGGATTTATGCGTGTCATCAGAGGACACCTGCATTTAAGATTTGGCAAGAGGAGCTAGGTTTTGAATTGGCCTAACCACTGCTGTTTATTTATTCTTTGTATCAAACTCTTTCTTTATTGTTCTGATTCACATCTGCACTATCTCCTCTAGAGCACTGTTCCTCTGACTTTTGGCTTTGCCTGTTCTCAAAGACACCGTACATACAAAATGAGTTTCACAGCTATTGGCTTGTTGTTTGTATCATTAGCTTCTGTTCACCATTCTAGATCCAGTCTTCACCCTTCTCCACCCCTCTCTGTTGCCTAGGAAATTGACCTGCAGAGACTACATCTATGAATTCCCATGTTTCTGGCTTTCAGTTGAGTTCAGCCACAGGGACCCTTATTAGGATAGTGAAGACAAGTCCCCCAATGCTGTGAAATTGATATTTAGGGGCAAAAATATCTTAGCTATTACAATGGTTTGGAATTTTCCAAAGTGTCACAGTATATTAACAGATGAACACTAAATATATGGTATTAAACTTTCATAAATAGATACACACTAAATATGTGACATTGAACTTTCACAGGGGAGAGGTAATTAAGAATAAATCATCTATATTTAGAGCAGCATTATTAACAATTACCAAGGGATGGAAACAGCCAAAATGTCCATCAACAGTTGGCTAAACAAACTGTGACATTTACATAAGATGGAATATTATGCAGCTGTAAGACAGAATAAAGTTATGAAGTATGTAACAACATGAATGAACCTTAAGGACATTATGCTGAGTGTGATTAGCCAGAAACAAAAGGACAAATACTGTATGGTCTCACTGATATGAAATGACATTAGTGAATAATCTTGGAATATTTCCTTGGTAACAGAGACCATCAGGAGATAGAAATAGGGTAAGATATTGGGTAATTGGAGCTGAAGGGATACAGATTGTGCAACAGGACTGAATATAAAAACTCAGAAATGGACAGCACAATATTACCTAACTGTAATACAATTATCTTAAAACACTGAATGAAGCTGCATATGAGAATGATAGAGGGAGGAGGGCTGGGGCATAAATGAAATCACAAAGAAAGATAGATGATAAAGATTGAGATGGTGTAATCTAGGAATGCCTAAAGTGTATAATGATAGTGACTAAATGTACAAATTTAAAAAATGTTTTTGCATGAGGAAGAACAAAAGAATGTCATTACTGCAGTGTGCTGAAAATAGATCATACTTAATATTTTAAAATTTCAACTAATGTGTGAGACTAAAGCAAAAAATGTTTATTTGGTACAAATCTATACTTTGACTAGTGCATCTCCTAATATAACTTATGTAGATAGTTGATTGAACACCTTAAGTACATGGAACTTTGTATAGGACATGAGATTTTGTTGGTTTGTCCAGGTGATGCCCTGATAAATCCCAGAGTGATTTGATCAGTGAGTGGAAAAGTATTTGCAAAGTCCCCTTTGGGGAATGGTGAGAACGGGGGAAAACTCAACTTTCCCAAGTTGAATTCTTGATATTCTCACAAGCAGTGGGGACAACCAAAGCTATAGGCTGGGCCCCCAGTCTTGGGGTTTGTTCATATGAAACTTAACCCCACAGGGGATAGGTCAAGCCTACTTAAAATTAAGCCTAAGAGTCACCCCCAAGAGAGCCTCTTTTGTTGCTCAGATGTGACCTCTCTCTCCAGCCAACACAGCAAGCAGACTCACCACCCTCCCCCATCTACATGGGACATGACTACCAGGGGTGTGGATCTTCCTGGCAGCGTAGGACAAAAATCCCAGAATGAGCTGAGACCCAGCATCAAGGGATTGAGAAAACCTTCTCCACCAAAAGGGGGAAGAGTGAAATGAGACAAAGTGTCAATGGCTGAGAGATTCCAAACAGAGTCGAGAGGTTATCCTGGAGGTTATTCTTATGCATTAAGTAGATATCACCTTGTTATCCAAGATGTAATGGAGAGACTGGAGGGAACTGCCTGAAAATGTGAAGCTGTGTTCCAGTAGCCATGTTTGATGATTGTATAATGATATAGCTTTCACAATGTGACTGTGTGATTGTGAAAACCTTGTGTCTGATGCTCCTTTTATCTACCTTGTCAACAGACGAGAGGAACATATGGAATAAAAATAAATAATAGGGGGAACTAATGTTAAAATAAATTTAGGGGCGGGCCGCGGTGGCTCAGCGGGCAAGAGTGCTTGCCTGCCATGCCGGAGGACCCCGGTTCGATTCCCGGCCCCAGCCCATGTAAAAACAAACAAACAAACAAAATATAATAAAAATAAGAAAATGTTTAAAGATGTTTCCCTTTCTTCCTCCTTTCCTTCCTTCTGTCCGTCCTTCCTTCTCTGTCTGTCTTCCTTCCTTCCTTCTAAAAAAAAAAAATAAATTTAGTTTGAAATGCTAGTGATCAATGAAAGGGATCAATAAGGGGTATGGCCTATAAAATTTTTTTTTTCTGTTTGTTATATTTTTCTGTTGTCTTTTTATTTCTTTTTCTGAATTGATGCTAATGTTCTGGGAAATGATCATGATGATGAATATGCAACTATGTGATGATATTGTGAATTGCTGAGTGTATGTGTTGGGAATGTTTGTTTCTTGTAATTTTTTTTAATTAATAAAAAATTTAAAAAAAAAAAGATATAATGGAGAGGCTGGAGGGAACTGCCTGAAAATGTAGAGCTGTGTTCTAGTAGCCATGTTTCTTGATGATGATTGAATAATGATATAGCTTTCACAATGTGACTGTGTGATTGTGAAAATCTTGTGTCTGATGCTCCTTTTATCTACCTTGTCAACAGCCGAGTAGAACATATGGAATAAAAATAAATAATGGGGGAACAAATGTTAAAATAAATTTAGTTTGAAATGCTAGTGATCAATGAAAGGGAGGGGTAAGGAGTATGGTATGTATAATCTTTTTTTTCTCTGTTACCGTTTTATTTCTTTTTCTGTTGTCTGTTTATTCCTTTTTCTGAATTGATGCAAATGTTCTAAGAAATGATGAATATGCAACTATGTGATGATATTGAGAATTACTGATTATTTATATAGAATGGAATGATATGTTAATGTTTTTGGTTGTTCTTAATTTTTTTAAATTAATAAATAAATTTAAAAAAAGAAGAAGAAATCATCTATAAAGGCTCCTTAGGGGAATGGTAATGAAACACTGCCTTACATAATCCTCATGACCTGGCTCTATTCCCTAACTCCAGTCCAGATCATCAGGCCATGCTCTCCACAGTCCCCTCTTTCTGCGTTCTGGAAATTGCTCTCTCCCTGACATGCAGGACCAGTGTAATGATTGTATACTACTGTGCCTAATCCTGGGTTCTGCACTCTCTCTGTGGCATCCTGTCTACACCTTTTTAAATACTCTCTTTTTAAAAAAACTCTCCTCAAATTTCCTAATTTATGTGAGTTTTCAGTTTTTCTGCCAGTATCCTGCTGGATTGAAGTATTATATTTCCCTCTCTCACATTTGAGAACTAACCACGTCAACTGGACCTTAAGACATTTACCTGTAGACAGCTGAAGGATTCAGCCTTTGGTGGTGGGGGGGGGGGTGTGTGCCTACAGCTCTGCCTCTTTATTTTATTTTGGCATGGAGAACTGAGCCACAGGCATTTTCTACTAAAATTTCATAAAATAAGAAATGATAGACAAATTTCTCTGAAAACAAAAAATTAAGGTGAACCTGAAATTATTCTTGGTAATGAGGATAAGAAATATAAAAATACATAGTTTTTCTCAAGAATTTAGCTTGAACTAGAAAAAAGGAATTGAAAAGGTTATTATTACCTACAATTCCTTCCCTAAGCCCAACCCTATCCTGTCCTTGTCTGCTATTCTGAGAGAATGGAGGAAAGGGAGAAAAGGCAGATGGTAGGAGGGAGTTGGGGAGCATGCTCGACCAACTTTAAACTTTTACTTTAAGCAAAGAAAATTAAAGCTTCCAGGGGAAGAATCAGAATGTCTCTCCCTCCCTTTCTTATCCTCTTTTCAACCTTGATTCCTGTACCTTGTCTTATTTTAATTTATATACTTTTCCCTACACCAAACCTTTACCTGTAAATGAATTAACATCACCTTTTCTGATCCACTACATAAACAGAGTTTTAATAAAGATGAGTGTCTGTAGGGTGTGTTACAATTTACATAGCTCTTTCAATGAAATACTCTTATTTCACTCCCAAAATGTTTCCTCATATCATCACTTTATCTGTACGTGAAGACACTAGACACAGATCATTTAGGCAACCCAACCAAAAATCACAGCCAGTAAATAACTGTGCTAAGACTCAAACATTTTAAAAATAGATTTCATGCTTTTTCCATTTCAGCATGTTGCCTCAAGTTATTTGCTAATAACTACTTAAGTAGAAATTGTCACACATAGAGAGAAAATCCCAAAATCCAAATAATTCTCAGAATGAGTCATTATATTCTTAAAATAGTCCTTTGATTCTTAAGTGATTCAACCAAAAGAGGTTGAGGACAATGTCTGTCTCTCTTTTTTTTAAGGCTTTTTAAAAGATGTTTTATTGATGAAATTTAAACTAGAACACTGTTACTATGGGTGCAAAAACTTATTGACTCCAATATAATAGTAGAGATTTGATTATATAACAACACATGAAAATCATTTCAAATAATCCAAGAATTCAGAGAAAAAAATGTATTAGCATCAAAAAGGATGGAAGAAGTATTCAGTCAAAAAGATTTTAATTAAAATCCAGCATATCAGTTAACTTCTCTAGGAAGGAGGACTCTGTAAAACAAGTGGTTGAGTACATACTACTAAAAGATTTTCTGACAAATAAAATGTGTGGGAAATGAGAAGATAACAAGGAAGCAAAACGAATATATCAGATCAGAGACAAGACTTTAGTTGAAAAGATATGTTTGCAAGTAAGCACATATTCTAATAATATAAAGGATTAACACTAATCAGTAGAGTGTTAATGAATATATCAGAGAAGGAGATACAAAAAAAAGGAAGTAAGTTTGCTAGTAAATGAGGACAAGCATGAAATTAATTATGTCTCTGAAACGCCTGTGACACTGAAGTCTTTTTTAAAAAATCTTTCTTTAACAAGAAAAATGAAGAGAAACTTGTGCAATTTAGAAATAATAAAGATCTTGCCAAAGTAACAATTGATAACAAGCATGATAAGGTATTCTGGACATACATAAATCAACAAATGCAAACAACAAGCAGGAGAGAGATGAAAAGCAATTAGACAGAGGGCTTACGGGTTCCTTGCAAATTTGATTGTTAAAAGCTAGTTGATATCTTTAAAAAGAACTGGTTGAAAAGAAGTTTGCACTGCTAAAGGTTTTTAAAAGGTCAAGGAATCAAAACGAAGCGAATGACCATCTGAGAGATTGAGAGATATACTGTTAACTATTAGCAAAACGGTGGTGTTATCACTGCAGGAGCAAAATTGTATGGGAGTAGGGGGTGGGGAACTGGTTCCAAGAAAAATGAATAGCAACACATTATTACGATTAAAAAAATTCTCATTTAGAATTATCTTTCTTTTGTGTAGAATTATCAAGAAAATGCTTAGTATTTTAACATTAATGATATTTTCATGCTGTTTTCCTAGACTTTTTGTTGGACAGAAGTGAATTTTACTTAGATTGAACGTGGTCAAGAGGAATCAAAGCTTTGTGAAAGTCTGCAGTGAAGATTAGAAAGATGAAAAGACATCAGATATTTTTTACAAGCTACTTGGACTGAGACTTTGGAGAAGCTAGAGCAAGAACAGAAATGGCCAACTGTTTTATGGCCAATAAACAGGAAAAGATGAATTACCTGACTAAAAGTCAAAGATATACGAGTTAAAATATCATTTCAGCAGTCTCTTGCCAGAGATCTGGGCTAGGGCGGCGGCGCACAGGTGGACCCACCGTGGAGGAGGCGCCCGCCAGCTTTGGAAAGAGCTTCTGCGCAGAAAGCCGGCCTCAGCCTGCTGGAACAGCCTGGAGAACCCGCGGGAGAAGGCCGTGACTGACATCAGGTCCTGGTGGACAGGGGCTCCCGCCAGCTGGGCTCCTCCTAGACTCAAGGCCTCCACGTCCAAGCGGAAACGCGTGTGCATGAAGCTGGTGCCCCTGGGGACTGCGGACACAGACATTTTTGACGTCTGCCTAAGCGGGAAGACCAAGACGGTGCTTGCATTCCTGCGAATCGGGAGCGGTTCCCCAGAGCCGACGCGGTCCAGACCCGGCTCACGCACGCCCATGCTGCCCAGGAATGACTCCTTCAACTAGGCATCCATGGCATCTCGGCCATGGCCAGGTTCCCGTCACACTGCAGCCCCGATTCGAGGGCAAGGGCTGCAGCCTGACCTGAGCAGCAAGTCGCTGGCGGACATCGAGTAGTACAACCACTGCTTCGTGGTGGAGAAAACAGCCGCTGCCCGCCTGCGCCCCAGCATTGTGGAGCCCCTCACCCGCCCTGGGAAGAGCCCCTGCTCAACACCCTCAAGTCAGCACCCTCAGGTCAGGGGCCACCGCCCCCCTCCCTGCTCGCACGGGGCAGTCCGGGCCTTCGGCGTGTTCAGAGGTCCAGCCCCAGAGGAGGGGTGACTGAGGCCCAGCGTGGAGAGGTAGGGGCTCCACGGGGAGTCAGTGCCTTCCAGTCTCCCGTGACACGCGCTCTCTGTGCCCGCGCGGGAGGCGGCCTGGGCATCCTGGCAATAAACGAGGTCTCCAGTCCCTGATCCCGATGCGGCTCGTGCGCACCCAGCAGCCTGGTGAGATCGCTGAGTCCTGGCCGCAACCTGCTGTGGGGCCCACGTTAGAGGGGAAACCGAGGCTCAGGGAAGTTCCCGGCCCGCAGCCCACAGAGAGAAAGGACAGGAGCTGACTTGGCGTTGGCTATGTGTCCGAGAACGTCCTGGAGTGTCCCTTCATTTCTTCAACTGCCTGAGGTGGGAAGGAAGCCCGGTTCTTTCTGCATTTCACAGATTGGCAAACGGAGGTAGGGGGCAGTGTTGGGTGCCTGCCGTGGGGTGCCCCTGGGCCATGTGCACGTGTGCCCGCTGCCCCCCTATTTGTGCTCCCAGGCCCTGCAGGCACGAGCAAAGACTAGTTTTTCCAACACACCATGCACGCGCAGCAAGCTGGCAGGTGGGGGAGAGCTGTCTGCGGGAGAAAGCCTGGAAGGCCCCACCGGAAGTACCTCCCAAAACTGCGCTTACAGCCGGCTGAAGGGGTGTTTTGAGGCGGAGGGGCTGTACGCCCCACCCAGGAGGTGGAGATCAGGAACTTGCTCTAAGGTTTGATGGGGGAAACCCGGCCCTGCCCTGGGAAATCTAAGGGGGGTTGGGGAGCAGGCACGGCGCTGCAGTGGGGAGTGGATGGAGAAGGCCCTAACCTTGGTGTCTGACGCAGAGTACACGGCCGTCTCCTGAGGTCTGAGGCGGGGCAACATGGCCTGTTTTGAGGTCCTGAGAGTGGTTTTGCGGGTGGACAGTGGAAAATGCCCACCCCAAACTTCAGCAGTGTGGTAAATCGTGCTCCCCCCCCCCCCAAAGTCATGTTCTTGTCCTAATCCCCACCTGTAGCTGAGAACTTGTTTGTAAATAAGACCTTTGAAGATCCAGTTTGGGCAGGCTGCATTGAATCAGAGTGGGCGGTCATCCTTAGGAGAGGAGATTTGGAGGGAAGCAGTCAGCCAAGAGGCCCCAGTGGCAGGAGACAGATGGCCATGCCAGGCTCCAGAAGAAAGCCTGGCCAGCGCATACCTTTTTGTTTTTTTTACATGGGCAGGCACCAGGAATCGAACCCGGGTCCTCTGGCATGGCAAGCAAGCATTCTTGCCTGCTGAGCCACCGTGGCCCACCCATTTCTTTTTTTTTTTTTTCCGGTGCATACCTTGATATTGGACTTCTAGCCTCCAAAAACCATGAGCCAGTGAGTTCTTATGTTTAAGTCCACCTAGAGTGTGATAATGGTCCTAGCATCCCTGGCAAACTCAAACTGCCTTGGGAAGGCCAGACCTCGGTGCTAGGGCATAAAATGTGTGTAAGACTGCTTCTGCCTGCAGGGGTCTGCGCATCCCTGGCTAACCGTGAATCTTCCCCTGGCTGAACCCCACCCTGCCTGGTGTGAGACATGGAATCTGACCTGGCCTGGTGTCATTTCACCACCCCTGAAACTAGCCGTATTTACTTTCTCAGGGCATCTGCTGTGTGACCAAGGGCCTCAAGGACCAGACACTGGACCAGGCCCAGTGGACCAGCCATTGTCATCTGGCCAGGTGCTGCTGCAAAATCCCAACCCTGGATGTCCCATCCAGCCTGGCCCACCACAATCTGAACAGCCCGTAGCTCCTACAGTTCTTTGCTCCAGGCTGAGTGTAAATCATCTCAGGCTACAGAGGGCAACCTGAGGCCTTCAGCAACTATGGCTCTTGGCCCAGGAAGGGAGTCTGTCCTACCTACCTTTTGCTGGGTCCCTGCACTGTGAGTGAGGCATCATGGGGTCACATATTCGTGAGGGCCATTCCTGGAGAGAAGATATGGGCTCCACTGCTCCCTAGCTGGTGATCCTGAGCCAATAGCCTAAATGCCCTATGCCTTAGTTTTCCCATTTTTTCACGTCCTAGGCTACTCAGAGAGAGCACCCTGCAGACTCCTGTCTTTCACCGGCTATTGGAGAAAGTGCTTCCAGTCTCTGAAAGGCTTTCAAAGCTGGAGTTCAAGCAGGGCAGATAACAGTGGCTTCTGCAAATGGTAATTATAACACTCGTTTTCAAATGTTGGGGCCACCCATGGGCCCCTTCTAGTCCATATTCCCGCTGTTACCTGACTCCATCCCCTTCATGGTTCTGCTTATTCTTGAGCTCAATAAGAATGCATGGACCCAATCAGTCCTCTGCTCTGTCTGGCTTGTTTCATTTCCAACTCTGTCTGTGATATTTCTTGTGTTGCTGTATATATAATTCTGTTGTACTGATGGGCCACAGTCTGGGCATCCTTTCACCTGGTGATGAACATTTAGGTTGTTCATAGTTTTTCACTACCATGTCCAAAACTTCTCTGAGCACTTTCGTACATGTCTTTTGAGGAATGCGCACTCATTCTGAGGCAGGATAGAGCAGAGACCTGAGAGAGGAGAGAAGATATTGTGAAGAATCCCTTAGCAGATAGGTGATAAAGGCCAGGACAGCCTGTCCTACACAGATATTCTGCCTGGGGCTATCTACTTGTGTAAAAGACTCAGTGGTAGCCAACCCACCCAAATGTACCATCTACCACCAGGTACCACCCTGGAGAGAAGGGAGAATAGGAGAAAGAGTGCTGGCTTATGAGATATGTTTTTCAAAGACCTGTTTTGCGAAGATAAGACCTAATGGAACTGGTAACAGTAAATTCTTGTTAGGCCATAAATCCCTTCGATCTAACAAGGAGGTAGAAGGAGAGTAAGTAAAGATAACCAATAAAAGAAGATTGTTCCAAGGTTGCGTGCCTGTCTCTCTTCTTTTGCAAGAGTGCCTGCATGTTCCTCTTGCATGTGTACTCAATAAACTTTCTACCTGCTTGCTCAATCTGTGCTGTGCCCTTGAATTCTTTCTCATGGCAGAGCCAACAACCTAGAAAGTCAACGTCGGCAACAGTTCCTGCTGGGTAAAAACCCAGGAGTAGAATTGCTGGTAGGTGGAGGTGGCTTTAGCAGATGCAGCCAGGCAGTTTTCCAAAGTGGTTGTACCACTTTACTCTCCTACCAGCAGTGTATGAGAGTTGCATTGCTCCATGTCCTTGTCAATACTTGGTATTGCTAATTTCAGGCATTCATCTCACTAGATTTTGAATGTCTTAGTGGGCACATACACATAGACACTGAAAAGAAAACACCCTTTTCTCATCCTACTTATCCATCTACCCTTTTTATTTGTCCTAAGACATTAAACAGCTTGTAAGATGGTCACCAATGGTCCTGGTCTCCTGCTATTCATGCCTGTATGATCCGCTACACTTGAGTATGGGCTGGACCTAGTGACCCACTTCTAACTAAGAGAATGCAGAGAAGGTGATGGGCTATCACTTCCATGATTAGGTTATACAAGAATGTGACTTTTGTCTTGCTTGCAGATTCTTTCTTGCTGGCTTTTGTTAAGTAAAATTAAATGGCTGCCTGTATTGAGTGTTGCTGGGAGAAGACCCCTTCTCAAGAAGGACTTTTCCAGAAGACAAAAATTATTGACCTCTAATGGTTTTCTTAGAAAACAGAACATACCCTACAGGTTCCCTGATAAGGAACACATGGTGATAAGACTATATTTCGTCCAGTAGAAAGAGCTTATCAGAATGGACAAGAATAACATATTAATGTCTATCTGCTCCCCAACATTTTAAGATTTTCCTATGTAAAATGGAAACTTAATGTCAGCCAATCAGAGCATTTCCTTACTTGCTTCAGCATTGCCCTCTCTGAGCTTCCTCTTTCCACACTTGGGTAACTCCCATCTATTTTCTGAATGGGGTGCTGTCCAATTTATGAGTTGCTCAATAAAATTGTGAGATCCTGAAAACAAAAGATAAAAACAGTTCAATATGATTTTTCATCTATTAAGAGAATAAAGAGAAAAGACTAAGGTTACATTTGGACAAAATGTGTATAAACTAGGACTTACAAGTACTGTTATAAAGTTGTAGGTTTATAGAAAAAACATAAAATTCAGAGTTCCCATATACCACCTGTGTGTCAGCTTGGCCAGGTGAAGGTGCCTAGTTCTATTGTGGTGGACATGAGCCAGTGGCATGTGAACCTCATCTGTTGCTGATTACATCTGTGTTGGCTAGGAGGCGTGCCTGCTCCGATGAATGATGTTTGATTTAATTGTCTGTGCTTAAATGAGAGAGCTCAGTGTAGCACAGCCAAGCAGCTCAGCATACCTCATCTCAACACTTGTAGCTCAGCTCAGGCCTTTGGAGATGCAAAAAGAAATCACGCTGGGGAAAGTTGTTGGAACCCAGAGGCCTGGAGAGAAGACCAGCAGATATCACCCTGTGCCTTCCCATGTAAGAAAGAACCTAAGTTGAAAGTTAGCTGCTGTTCTTCTGAAGAACTGTAACTAAATAAATCCCCTTTTATTAAAAGCCAATCCATCTCTGGTGTGTTGCATTCCACAGCTAGCAAATAAACACCACCCTATTTTTAACACCTTGCATTATTGTGGTATATCTGTCACAAATCATGAAAGAATGTTTTTATAATTGTACCATTAATTATAGTTGATCTTTTACAATAGGGTTCACTATTTATGTACACATTGTCATTTGTTTGTCTTTATTCTAATGGCATATATACAATCTAAAATTTTCCCTTCACTGGTGTATATTTGAAAGAAAAATTGGTATAACCAAAGGGATGTTTCCTCTTTTTCTTTAACCTTGAAAAAAATCTGATAACATTTGGCAATGCTTCCAGATCTCTAAAATATGCTTACCCTTGACCTAGAAAATCTGTTCCTAGGGCTTTTCCCTAAAGAAATACTTATGTCACTGATAAAAACATATGTACAAGAATATTCCTTTCTGCCTTTTTTATACTGGTAAAAATTTGGCACAATCAAAATGTTCATCAAAAGGGAACTAGGGGGGTGGTGCACTGGTGGCTCAGTGGCAGAATTCTTGCCTGCTGTGCTGGAGACCTGGGTTCGATTCCCCCAGCTTTCCCATGCCAAAAAAAAAAAAAAGAAAGGGAAATAGATAGTGGTTCAGTGATTGAATGCTCACCTTCCATGCAGGAGACCTGGGTTTGTTTCCAGAACCATGAACCCCTCCCCCCCCTAAAAAAAAGGAATTAGGTAGATAAATTCTGATGTAGCCATATAGTAGGATATTCGGCAATAATTAAAAATGTCGATGGAGGTTTACATGAACAGGAGTAAACTGTGGTAATATCAACCTATGCTCTCTCCCCACCCCCCACCCCCACTGAATCAGTGCATTCCTTGACTCAAGAAGAGAACAGGTATAATTGAAAGACTAAAATGTTTGTGAATGAACTTTTAAACTTAGATTGAGAAGCTTTAGATTTCTTAGAGAACTTTTGAGAAAGAGATGTTTAGTTTCAAAAGTGAGGCTTTAGATATGAAAACCCAAAACCCTGAACCAAGCTGAACAGACAATAGAATTGGAAGAATTTTTGTCTGGCCAGTTTTTTACTCTTTCTGGACAAGGAAATGGATTTATTTTTCACAAACAGAAAGTAAAGTAATATTGGCTTCAGATGGTGGTTTCTGAGATGGAATACCATTTTCTGCTACCTTGTAGACCAAGTTTTGGAGTTGAGATGGATGGAGTCAAGGCTCGGCTTCCTAGCTGACAAAACAAATCCCCAACAGTGGGTTGGCTTAACCAATGGAAATTTATTGGCTCATGCTTTTGTAGGAGAAATCCAAAATCAAGATATCATCAAGGCAATGCATTCTTCCAAAAGAATGGTAAGTGGAACTTTACAAGTGTGATTAAGTTAAGGCTTTTGCGACGGAGTGTTAATCCTGGGTTATTTGGGTGAACCAAATGGATTCACAAAGGTAGGCAAAGGAGGCAGGTGGGTCACAGTAGAAAAAGAGATGATAACATGAGCAGAGAGACTAGAAGATGCTGCACTGCTCACTCGGAGTTGGAAGAAAGGGCCATAAGTGAAGGAATGTAAGTAGCCTTTAGAAGCTGAAATGTAGGCAGTACCTAGATGCTTTCTCCCCTAAAGCCTCAAGAAGGAATGCAACTATGCCAACACCTTGATTTTAGCCAACTGAAACTGAATTTGGACTTCTGACCTCCAGAATCTAAGATAATTTGTTGTTTTAAGACATTAAATTCCAGGGCTAGTGATTCTTGGTCCTTGACTTTTTTATCACATGGCAATCCTGTCATATGGCACTGCACATGGCAGCCTCTCCTGCCTTCTGCTTTCTCTTCAGGGTTCTGTTGACTTCCAGCTTCTGGTCATCCCTATGGTTTTCTCTTTCTCTGTGACCTTCCTAATATGGCCTTCAGTAGAGGATTAGGACTAAGCTTGATTCAGCTGGGCCACAACCTAATTGAAGTAACATCATCAAAAGGTTCAACTTACAAGGGTTCATATCCAACAAATGGATTAAGTTTAAGATATGGTTTTGGAGTACATAGCACCAAACCACCACAGGACAATAGAAATCTCATTGAGTTGGGGTGGGGAGGTACCAATGAAGAGGGGACTGTGCTTCCTTCCCTAGGTGTAGCTCAGAAACACTGCAGGCCTTTCAAGAAACTATTTTCAGCAGGTGTATTAGTTTAATATTGCTACTGTAACAATTTATTGTGAATTTAATGTCTTAAAACAACAAATTATCTTAGATTCTGGAGGTCAGAAGTCCAAATTCAGTTTCAGTTGGCTAAAATCAAGGTGTTGGCATAGTTGCATTCCTTCTCGAGGCTTTAGGGGAGAAAGCATCTAGGTACTGCCTACATTTCAGCTTCTAAAGGCTACTTACATTCCTTCACTTATGGCCCTTTCTTCCAACTCCGAGTGAGCAGTGCAGCATCTTCCAGTCTCTCTGCTCATGTTATCATCTCTTTTTCTACTGTGACCCACCTGCCTCCTTTGCCTACCTTTGTGAATCCATTTGGTTCACCCAAATAACCCAGGATTAACACTCCGTCCCAAAAGCCTTAACTTAATCACACTTGTAAAGTTCCACTTACCATATAGGGTAACATATTCACAAGTTTTTTTTTAATATCCAGCCTATCACGGCATGGTACATTAAGAGTAGACTAGTGTGCTGGTTTGAGAGGATGTATGTCCTCTAGAAAAGCCATGTTTTAATCTAAATCCCATTTTTGTAAAGGCAGCCGTTTCTTCTAGTCCCTACTCAGTATTGTATGTTTGAAACTGTAATTAGATCATCTCCCTGGAGATGTAATTTAATCAAGAGTGGTTGTTAAGCTGAATTAGCTGGAGGCATGTCTCCACCCATTTGAGTGGGTCTTGATTAGTTTCTGAAGTCCTATAAAAGAAACATCATGGAAAATGATGGAGATTCTGAGAGAGCAGAATGACATAGCCACGAGAACTACCAGCCAGTGACTTTTAGAAATGAAGAAGGAATTCATGAAATAGGAAGCCAGGAGAGGATGCTAGCAGATGACGCCGTGTTTGCCATGTGCCCTTCCAGATGAGACAGAAACCGTGACCGTGTTCACAATGTGCCTTTCCAGATGAAAGAGAAACTCTGTGTTCGCCACGTGCCCTTCCACTTGAGAGAGAAATCCTGAACTCCATAGGCCTTCTTAAACTAAGGTATCTTTCCCTGGATGGCTTAGATTGGACATTTCTATAGATTTGCTTCAATTGGGACATTTTCTTGACCTTAGAACTGTAAACTAGCAACTTATTAAATTCCCCTTTTTAAAAGACATTCTGTTTCTGGTATATTGCATTCCAGCAGTTAGCAAAGTAGAACAATGGTGTTTGAATAAACTAACCATACAAGTTATATTAGATAGTTTGCTACAGAATATTTAAATTTTGCACCAAATAAACATCTCTTCCTTTGGTCTTACACGGAAGTTGAAGTTTTTAAGTACAGTCAGTATCATCCTTTACTTTATAATTTACCTTAGTCATAATTAGATCAGATTCATTCACATCTCTAATTGAAATCTGATCTCTTTTTCAACTTTTTTAGTAGTTACTGTATGGGGTAATCCTGACTTTCATAGCTGCAGAACCTTAACTCTGAGTCTCAGATGTCACACAGATACTCAAAATTCCAGGGAATTCCAAGGTTATATACAAAGAGCTCAGCATCTCAGAATGAAGAAATAACAATTGCAACTCAGGAATAGATATGACTGCTATTAGAGTTTAAAATCTAAGAGCCTTTACAATAGGCCTCTCCCCTGGTAACCTATGGTCTTGAATTCAATTCTCAGAGTTTACACATTATAGTTAGTCCATATTAGTGAGGCACTATTAGTCTTCTTTGCATTTCTGGCCTATTTCACTCAACATACTGTCCTCAAGGTTCATGCACATATTTGCATGCCTCACAACTTCATTCCTTCTTGCAGCCACTCAATATTCCACTGTATGTATGCACTCCAGTTTGCCCTTCTGTTCATTTGATGTACCCTTAGACCACTTCCATACATGCCATAAACACAGTATGAAAATGTCCATTTGTGTTCCTGCTTTCAGTGATCATATTCTTTTAATCCATTCCTGTGGATGTAACTCTCTTGTGGGTGTGACCCTTGATTAGGTTATTTCAGGTGACGCGTACCCCAGAAGTATCTTAATCCTAGTAGTGGAGTCCTTTATAAGAGGATAAAAGATAGAATAAAGCCCCAGAGAAGCTGAGAGAAAAGCCACTGAAGCCACAAGCTGAAAGCAGCGAAACCCAGGAGAGAAGGACCAGCAGACTTCACTATGTGCCTTGATATCTGAGAGAGGAGCCAAAGCTTGCTGGACCTGGTATCCAGGGAAAAAGCATTGCCTAGTCATGCCTTGAAGTAGACATTTTCATGGTCTACAACTGTAAGCTTGTAAGTTAATAAATCCCCTTTGCAAAAGCCAACCAATTTCTGGTATATTGTATTTTTTCAGCTTTAGCAAACCAAAACAGCAAATCACATATTTATGGACCTCATCTGTAAAGTGAAGATACTAATGCCAGCCCTACTACCTCAAAGTGGTATCATGAGCAATGCATTGGGCTTGACATTAATGTGTTAATTCATCCTCAAAACTACTCTTGATTGGCCTATTATTACCCCCACTATGCAAAATCAATTATAAAGAATATATTCAGCTCTTTGAAAAGCCTAAGGTAAACCTAAGACATTCCTGCAACGTAATCTAGAGAAATGTTTACAGAGCTGAGCTTAGGTATCAATGCCACGTATAGCTTTTTAGAATATCATACAGATAAATTAGTTTTCAGTTTGAATAGCAGGCTCCTCTAAAATGTTCAGCAATTTGAAGAGAGATCTGTGGATTCTTTGCTTGAATGTATCCTCTTTAAAATCAGATGACATTTCACTGGAACTCTTTCCTATCCACAGTCACAGACCTTGATTAAAGCTATACCTCTGAGAAGTAGATCCTTGAATGAAATTATCAACTATAAACCTGTTTTTACTAAACTCAAGGTGTTTTCCATGGCAGCCATGGGTGTGTGGATTTGTGCATATGTGCATATAAATATATGTTTTATATATATGTATATATATATATATGAGTATACATGCATATCATCATTTTAAGTGCTTATCATTAATTGCCTAGTATTTTGGTTAGGACATATTATAAATTATGGATATAGATGAGGAAACTAAGATTAGGAAAACAGGCCAAGTATAATGCCATATAAAGTAAAACTGTCTGGTACAACTACATATAACCTAAAAAGAAAAACTTGTACAAATTCACACCCCGTTATCTAAAACCTTTGAGGCGAGAGGTGCTTTAGAATTTAGAATTTTTTAGATTTCAGAAAGGTAATACAATGCATATACCTTATGTTTTGTACTGATATACTGTATTATATAATACCCCCAGGGGTCTGAGACAGTGTCTTGTAATCAATCACATTATTATTTCTGCAGAGAAATGAATGATTATTCATACTAAGCGGGATAAATAAAGCCTTTAAACAGCCTTATATCAGTCCAGGTTTTGCTGCCAAATGAGTTTGCACCAAACTTAGGGGAAATTTTTTCATGCAATTCAACTCTATAATGAGAAATGAGGTGCTTCTCATTTTTTTTCCAAGTCGTTTTCAGGTTTTCATTGTTCTTCCTTTTTCTACTCTTGTTGACATGCTGAGAAAGGCTCACAGTTGCAGAAGGAGATAATGTGAAGGAACAGTGTTGATTCTTATCCGAGGCTTCATTGCAAATGGTGATAAGAAAGTTGTCTATAGGGAGGGAAGTTTTCCTTAACAGCATCAATGTGCACACTCTAGATAAATAAAACATAGCCATGCCAGTGGATGTAAAGTGTTGATAGCGTTTCCTATGTTAAAGCTTTTATAAGCCTTTAAAATTTGTTTGAAAACCTAACTCTTGACTTCTGCTCTCTGGACTTCCGCTAATGGTAATGCTTGATATCTGTTTCAAGTTCTGATGACCTTGTTGTAATTATTTGTAATGTTGATACACTTAGCCAGGACTGTAGGTACTTTCATAATTGAGTGATTATGTGAATAAAGTGAGTAAAGGGTACATTTTTCCCGAACTTTGGATAAAATATTTCCATTAGCAATAGGTCAGACATAAATGGTAAATTATGAGTGGAGAAAAGTTTTTAAGCAGTGGTTCAGAAACCTTTCTGGTTCAAAAAGAAGCAGGTACCTAAACATTGATGTCAATACTTAGAATTTAGTGATAGTGTATATCAGCCAGTAATTGAATGCCTGTCCTGTGAGACATTCTATAATTTTTACTTTTTTATTTTTTAATAAGGAGAAAGAGCCTGTCTCTAATGTGCCCCCTCACCCCCATCTCCCAATCTTCCGGCTATTCTGGCCTCATAGAGTCAATGTGACTAAAGAAAACAGGCTGGTAGCATTTGTCAGTCCAAAAGGAAGGAACCACACAACTGGAGGTTTAAAGGAGCAAAAGTCTGGCAGACCCCTTCAATGACCTTTAAAGGAAAGAATTACCCTCTTCCTATCAATTGGGTACTGATGCCCAAACAGGTTAAGTCAAGACCATATAGACTTAATAATAGAGCCTTACCATGTTCAAAACCTGGAGTCAGAGTGACGATATATGCAAACAAAAGGAAACAACTTTACTTCATAAACTACATAACAAGCTTCTAGTACATATAGCCATGTTTTGTTAAATTGTTCCTATAAGTATGTATTCTTTGGGTTGCATTTTAAAGCATAAGAATGGTGGCCGTTTATGATCAGGAGAAAATTGACTAAGATAGAGGAAGGAAAACCCATTAACTGATTAAAACAAAGCAAACTGTTTCCTCAGCATCTGTACTGCCAGCGTGAACATTGTTTCTGCAGGTCTGGAGTAGGAATAAATTGAATAACTGTGTGCAGTACCCATCCAATGTGACAAGAGAGTAGGAGATAAAAACCTCCTAACACAAAAGGCAGTTTTGCTTCCTGTGACAGTACAAAGAGCCAAGCAAAATCTCGCATGCCAGCCTGTTTAAATTACTTTCTTGAGACAGACATTAAGAGTAATTTGGTTCCTAATCTGTGGTAGCAAAAATACATCTCTCTGCCTCTGTGTGTTTTATTTATTTTTCCTGCATTTAAACTCACACATCCAGATCTACCACCCACTCCTACACACATTTCACCATACAAAGTATATGTGGAACAGGTCTTTTCTGGATCTAACCACAAGTAAAACTCGTAATGGAGAAAGTCCAGGCATTGTAAAAGTCCTGTGGGGAATGTTTTCCCGTCAAATGTTCTAATTAGATCTTATGCCAACTGGTCCTCTTAATCAAAAGGTTGGACCTATGGAGAATTCATAAAGTGTTTTCATAACACTGCCTCTTCATGTACATGGTAAACAGCATTACTTTTTGAAAGTACATATTAGTTAAATTGTTATATTCCCATTTTAATGTCTGCCTGGGGTGAAAAAGTCAGGGAAAGTTGGAGAAGGTATTAAATTAAGCATGTAGTATGGTACTGAATGAGTGACACTCAATGGAGCCATCAGCAAGATCTCAGAGGAATGAGAAAACCTTATGGATCTGATGACCCTGATATATATTCCTAGCTTAGTATAATTAAAACAAATAAATATACAAGCAAACAAGAAAAATTGGTCTGGGAGACAAGGAACATAAGTTTGTTATTAATTAGATTTATGACCTCTTTTTTTCTCTATCACTAGAGGATAAATTTTGTATGCCAACAGGAGAAAGTTGCGAGAAAATTATGATAAGAGAACTGTTTTTAAAATCATACTTATCTTCTCTCTTCTCTGTGTCTAAAATATATTGGTATTTATGGACAATGAAAAATTACCAGATTAAAATACACTGGTCTGAGGGTTACTATTCTAAAGAGCTCATTATAATTGATATGAAAACACTGAGACCCCCATATGAAAATGTGCAAAGAGATGAACAAACAGTACATACCAACAGAGATAATTAGTCAAACAAACATATGGGAAAATGTTTAACCTTGCAAGTTATTAAAGAAATATAAGCTAACATAGCATTGCTTTAATATCTTACACCATTTAAATGTGCAAAATGAAACTATATTCTGGCAAATTCTACTAAACATTCAAAGGAGAATTAATACCAATCTTATAGAAAACCTTTCAAACAATAGAATACAAACATTTTCCAATTCACCCTATGATGACAGTGTTACCCTGATACTAAAAAGCCAAAGACATCACAAGAAGAGACCACAGATAAATTTCCAATATGAATATAGATGCAAAAATCCTCAACAAAATACTAGCAAATGAGATTCAGCAACATGTGAAAAAGCATTATATATCATGACGATTGGAATTTATCCGAGGAATGCAAGGTAGGTTTAATATACAAATAAATTTGCTGATTGGCTTTATCTTTTCTGCAAACTAAGCTATAGGAATTTTGGTTGGGACTGCATTGAATCTGTAAATTCATTTGGGTAGAATTGACATCTTAATGATACTTAGTTTTTCAATCTATGAACATGGAATGTCCTTAAATTTATTTAGGTATTTTTAAAATACTGTTAGCAATGGTTTGTAGGTGTGCCATTAAGTCTTAGATTTTAACTCTTTCTTCTTTTTTAATATAGGTGTTTAAGCAATAAAGTTCCCCTCAGCACTGACTTCTTTGCATCCCGTAAATTTTGATATGTTGTGTTTTCATTTTCATTTGCCTCAAGATATTTACTGAACTCTCATGTAATTTCTTGTATGATCCACTGGTTGTTTTGCCTCCATAAATTTGTGAATTTTCCAGTCCTCTGCCTGTTATTTATTTCTAGCTTCATTACATTATGATCAGAGAAAGTGCTTTGTCTAATTTTAATCTTTTTAAATTTAATGAGACCTGACTTGTGGCCCAACATGTGATCTATCCTAGAAAATAATCCGTGAGCACTTGAGAAAAATGTTTATTCTGCTGTCCTGGGATGTAATGATCTGTAAATATCTGTTAAGTCTAGTTCATTTATTATACTAGTCAATTTATCTGTTTCTGTATTGATCTTCCATCTAGATGTTCTATCTATTGATAAGACTGGTGTATTGAAGTCTCCAGCTCTTATTTTAGAGGTGTCTGTTTCTCCCTTCAGTTTTGTCAGAGTTTGCCTCATGTATTTTGGGGCACCCTGGTTAGATACATAAATACTTACTATTCATTTCTTCTTTGTGGATTGCCCTTTTTTTAAAATATATAATGTCATTTTTGTCTCTTTTAGCAGTTTTGTATTTAAAGTCTCTTTTGTCTGGTATTAGGATAGCTACCTCAGCTCTTTTAGGGTTACTGTTGTATGAATGCCTTTTCCCACCTTTTCAATTTTAACCTGTTTATGCCCTTGGTTCTAAGGTAAGTCTCTTATAGACAGTATATGGACAGATCATATTATTTTTTATCCATTCTGTCAATCTGTTTCTTTTGATTGGGGTGTTTAATCCATTAAAATTTAATGTTACTACTATAAAGGTCATACTTCAACCATTTTATTCTTTGGCTTTTATATGTCCTCTTATTTTTTGTCTCCTTTTTCACCTGTTTAGTTACCCCTACTCACATTTTTCATTTCCACACTCTCCTCCAAGCCTCTCTCTCATGTCTTTTCCTTTCAGCCGATAGAACTTCCTTTAGTATTTCTCAAAGGGCAGTTATGTTGTTGATGAACTCTTTCAGTTTCTGTTTATTTGTGAATATTTTAAACTCTCCCTCATTTTTGAAGGATAGTTATCAGAGAAAGAATTCTTGACTGGCAGTTTTTCTTTCTCAGTGCCTTAAATATATCATACCACTGCCTTCTTGCCGCTATGATTTCTGATGAGAAATTGGAATTTAGTCTAATTGCGCATCCCTTGTAAGTGATTAATAGCTTTTCTCTTGCTACTTTCAGAATTTCCTCTTTGTCTTTGGCATTTGGCATTCTGATCAGATGTGTCTTGGATAGGGCTATCAGGATTTGCTCTGTTTGGAGCATGTTGTGCTTCTTGGACATGTACATTTATGTCTTACATAAGAGTTGGGAAATTTTTAGCTATCATTTCCTCACATATTCTTTCTGCCCATTTTCCCTTCTCTTCTCCTCTGGGTCATTCATTAAACATATATTTGTATGCTCCATGTTGTCATTCAATTCCATTTTCATTCCACGCATTTTCCATTCTATCTGTTCTTTGGTCTGTTAAGATTTCAGATTTTCTGTACTCTACTTCAGTGATCCTTTCTTCTGCCTGTTAAATCTGCTGTTTTATTACCCTAGTGCATTTTAAATTTCTTCTATTGTGGCTTTCATACCCATAAGCTCTGAAATATTTTTTACATACTTTCAAATTCTTCTTTATGCTCACCCAATGTCTTCTTCTTCTTTTTTTTTTTTTATAAAAACTTGTTTATTTTCTGACAACCTTATTTCCACTTTTCGTTTACGAGCCTGTGGAAGGATAGCTTATGACCACTCAGTGGCTGTTCCTACCCATTCAGTGGCCTGAGCGGTGGGAGCTGCAGACCAGTCTTCAGTTGTAGGCTGAGCACTCCAGTCTTCAGTAGGGAACTGCTGAATAGGCATAGAAGGGGACCTGCACTCCTTCAGGCCAGTCTGCAACCTTGGGTTGAGTAGAAATAAGTTCAAGAGCTGGAGCAGTCCATTCACCCTGAAATTCCTCCTTGGTCACAACTTTTTCAGCAGCAGCCTGCTCTTCCTTTTTGATCTCTTCAGGATCTCTGATAGAAGTAGAGATCAGGCATAACTTCCCATGGGTCCTCACGGGAGATGATGCCACGCATGTGCAGATCTTCCCGGGCCAGCATCCACCACATCAGACCCACTGAGTGAGCTCCCTTGTTGCATGGGATGGCAATGTCCACATATTGCAGAGGAGAATCTGTGTTATAGAGTACAATGGTGGGCAGGTTAACACAGGATGCCTCTGGTGGTCAGTCCTGGGATCAGTCACCACCAGAAGACATGGCTCCCAAAAGGCTGCCTCAATCTAGTTGATGATAATTCCAGGAGTGAAGAGCCCAGCAATAAGAGTGGCTCCACTGGCAGCAGCAAACTTTAGCACAGCCCACTGGCCTGTATTCCTGGAGGACATAACACTGACATCAGTGGCTTATCAGTGGCAACAATGGCACAAGCTGCCAGCAGAAACTTCTCCCATATCCTCTTCAGATTTATAATGTAGATGCCATCACTTTTCGTTTTGTAGATGTACTGTTCCATTTGGAGGTGAAGGTTCGTGCCACCTAAATGGGTTCCTGCTGCAAGGAATTTGAGGACATCCTCCTCCTTCACCTGCAGGACATCAAGGGCTCCAGACCTTGTTTAAATTTCCCTTTAAGTTATGATGGGAACTGAAGACAACGCCATATGGACCCCTTTCTTGGTTGCATGGAAACGCATCTGGTGTCTTCCTAATATCTTTTATCTCTTGCCATATTTTCCTTCATATACTTGAATTATTTACAAGATATGTTTGAACATCGTTGATTAGTTGTTTTAAAGCTTATGTCTCCTCTGAAGTTTTAATTTGGTTCCTTTGATTGGGCCATATCTTCCTGTTTCTTAGTATGGCTTGTAAATTTTGTCTGGTGTCTAGGTCTGGTTTTCTTGATGAGTTTACTCTAGAGGTCAGATTCTCTCTCTTGCCTAGAGTATTCCTGTTGACTGATTTTGTGCTAAAGCTCTTTGACACTTGGTTTAACTTATTCTATACCTTTAGAATAGCTTATATTTAACTGATTAGATTTTTTTTCATCTCTGAATTAGTTTGTTAAAGCTGCTGGAATGCAATATACCAGAAATAGAACAGCTTTTAAAATGGAATTTATTAAATCTCAAGTTTACAGTTCTAAGGCCCTGAAAATGTTAAGATTAAGGCATCAACAAGATGTTACCTTCACTCAAGAAAGGCTGATGCTCTCTGGAACACCCTGTGAGCTGGGAAGGCACATGGTGACGTCTGCTAGCTTTCTCTCCTAGCCTCTTGTTTCATAATGCTTCCCCAGGGGTGTTTTCCTTCTTCATCTCTACAGGTTCATCTCTGGTTGTGTGGACTCTAAAGCTTTTTCCAAAATGGTTCCCTCTTGAAGGACACTGGTAAGCAATCTCACCTTAAATAGATGAAGAGACATGTCCTTGGAAATCACCTAATAAAAAGGTACCACCCACAATTGGTTGGGTCACTGCTGCATGGAAACAATAAAAAAAGATCCCATCCAACAATACTGAAGTAGGATTAAAGGACGTGGTTTTTCTGGTACACAACAGTTTCAAAGCAACAAAATCTCTTATTCATCTGTTTCTTGCATGGATACATGGTACAATTTTTGTGATTGCAATTGTTTCACCTGCTTTCTTTCCCCTGTTCCTCCTCCTGTTCTTTTTGTTCTTTATTTTTGCACTGCTTTCATTATCTTTAGCTGCTTTTACCTGGAGGGCTAATTCTGGGAGGAGGGGCCACCCAAAAAGAACTTTCCCAAGTCAGTTTCTCCCTGTCGAAACAGGACCATAGACCCATAAAGGGGGTATAAATCAGTTCCAAAGTGCCCTGGAGAGGAAATTAGAAAAGGTGCCAAGAGCTTCTCTGATAACTCCTGAAAGCTAAACTTTCCTGTCCTGCCCAGCAGACCACTCTTCAGTCAACTATTCCCCACATTCCTAAGGTGTGATACTGTGCCTTTAGTTCTCAACTAACTCTGCTTCTACCAGGGGCATGGTTGAGATAGAGGCTGCCAGCCACTTTTGACGTATGTTAAAACTTTTGCTCAGATCCTAGTCCCTGAGATCTAAATTCTCTAATCAAAAGCTGCCAAAGAACCCACACCAAACTCTGAAATCTAGTCTACAACTAATTGTTGTGGCATGCTTTGAAAGTCATTGCTTTTTTGTCTGTATGTTATTTTTCACAAAAAAGAAAGAAAGAAGTCGATTGTGATGATAAATGCTCAGCCATGTGATGATACTGTGAGCCATTGATTGTACACTTTGGATGATTACATGGTATGTGAATATATAATATATATATATATCAGTAAAATTGCTTTAAAATAAATTTTTAAAAAGCTGCAAACTGTGCTGGCCCATGTTTTTTTCTTGGGAAAGAGTTGCCCTTCAGCAAATGGCTCACCACCATGCCAAGAAGGTACGGTGCTCTAATTCAGCCCCACTTTCTCTCTTGCTGGGAGTGGAGTTGAAACAGAGGCTGTGGCTGCTTTCTGTCCTGGGCAGATTGGGACTTTAACCATCCTTGGAGCTAGAACCCAGCAATCCAAATTCACTAATCAAAAGCCACGACTGGAACCCCCATGCCCCGTCGCCCAGTGCCTCCCCTTCTTAGGAAGAGGGCATCTATTTACATCTGGGTAGTAGCTCCCAAGGTGGCCTGCTGTGCCAGTGGATGATGGGCACCAGCCGATGTAATGTGGAGAGATCTACTCAGATTTTCACCACAGTTTATCACTCTCTTCCTTCTGCTCTTCCCTCAATGTTGTATGGTCTCTGGAGCCCCCATACAGTTGTTTCAGGCAGTTCCTGGTGGTTTACTGACTTCTCTGGAACTGAATCCTAGTGCTCCCTGTTCTGCCACCTTGGCTTTTTCATTGCCATTATGGTATTGCTATAATCTGTTTCCTAGGGAATTTAGAAAGGTTAGTGACGTCCCTTTTTTAACTTTTTTTTTTTTTGTATTAGTATTATATATATACAAAGCAAAGACATTAAAAAAGCAATAGTTTTCAAAGCACTCTTCAACAAGTAGTTACCAAACAGATCCCAGAGTTTGTCATGGTCTGCCATTCCATCTTCTCAGATTTTTCCTTCTAGCTGCTCCAAAACATTAGAGGCCAGAAGGAATATATATGATTTCATATATTTATAAAATCATCACAATTGACTTTTTTCTTTCCTTTTTTTGTGAAAAATAACATATACACAAAAAGCAATAAATCTCAAAGCACATCACAACAATTATTATAGAACAGATTTCAGTTTGGTATGAGTTACAATTCTGCAATTTTAGGTTTTTACTTCTAGCTGTCTAGGGTACTGAAAACTAAAAGAAATATCAATACAATGATTTAGTAATCATACTCATTTGTTAAAACCCTCCTTCTCTGTGTAACTTCACCATCACCTTTGATCTTTCTCCCATTCTTTAGGCATATTTGGGCCATGCCATTCTAACTTTTTCATGTTGGAAAGGGTTGTTGATAATATGGGATAGGGGGATGAAACTAGTTGATGTTCTGGAAAGGCTGGTCCATTTAGGTTTCGGGACTTATCTGGTCCAAGGACCCAGCTGGAGGTTGTACATTTCTGGAAAGTTACCCTAGTACATGAAGCACTTGTAGAATCTTATGTGTTGCCCTAAATGTTCTTTAGGATTGGCTGGAATGGTATGGTTGGGGGTTGGCAAGTCTTGGTAGGTAACAATGTCTATCTGGTGCTTGTGTAGGAGTGACCTCCAGATTAGCCTCTCAACTCTATTTGAACTCTCTCTGATACCTTATTTGTTCTGCTTCTTTTCCCCCTTTGGTCGGGATAGCCAGACTCATCCCTGGATGCCATATCCCATGCAGCCCACCCCTCAAGGGACTTTTCCAATACTTTTTTGTGACTTTCCTTTTAATTCAATTTCATTCTGATGTAAAATAAGTGTGTGATTAAATAAACTACCTTAAAAGGAGAAAGCTTGAAATAAAAAGAAAAAAAGTCTTTCCTTAAAAGGATTTGGCCTTAGACCATAGTCAGCTAGAGAATTGTTACTTGTGAATAAAGGAAATGGGCATAGGTTTAGGTCAGTCTCTAGGGCTGCATGAAATTCAGTGGAGGCTAGAGACGCGGCTGAAAAGTAGAGGGAGTGGCCAGCTGGGAAAATTGCAAACTTGAGAAGGGCTTGCTGGGAGCTCTGGTGCTCAGCAAAGCCCTTTGGATTTCTGGGTTGGAGGTGTTAGCACAATTTGACTCCAGTGGTCTGTTCTGTTCTACTATAAAACTATCTCCCCTGTTTCAGGTTGAAGACCAGGTTAGTCTCTGGTGTGAGTTATGAGGAAAAGCTTATATTACAGTCAATGCTGTCAGCAAGCTGCTCTTTGCAAACTCCAGGCTTGCAGAAAACAGCAGGAGGTCTTTGGTCAGAAAAGAATAACAGATTCCTAAGAGCTGGTAAACAATGTTTCAGAGCTTGCTCTGGAAAGATGTCAGAGGTTAGATTAAGTTAAATAATAATAGAATCCTAATAATATTATTATTAATCTAGATCTGTTATTATCTAATACGGGAGATAGGGGCAGGAGTTTCCTCCCTCTGTATCTGGTGACCTTCTCAGTGGTTTAGCAAAACCTCTCTGCAGAGCTTAGCAGACTGACTATTTCATAGAAAAGTAAGGGAATGACTAACATGAATCTATAGCAGCTGGTAGGTAAGCTTGCTGGCTGCTTGCCAAACTTTCTATTGATTAAAAAAAATTGCCTTCTGTTTGTCATAACTAAACATATTAAAATATATAGAACATAACTTGAATGGTTAAATAATTTTACTTTCTCCATAATTAAAGTTAAAAACAAAATTATGTTCTAGTGTAAGTTAGCACTCAGTCACTAAGATCTGTGTACTTTGGGCAAATTACATTTTGGAGTCCAAGTTTACTCAACTGTAAAACTATGAGCTTGAATTAAAGGCTCTTTAAAGTGCATTTTTAAATGCTAACATAATTTTTTGTTATATCAAATCATGTAGAAAACCTAGAAACACAGTTCCTCTCTGACGTCAGGCTTAGCCGTATATTAGCATTGACCTCAGGATCCAAAAATTTGACCTAGAATGACTAGAATTATATTCTGCTTGAGTTTGGGTTCCAGATTTGGAAATCACAATGTACCTTACTGAAGAAGCAAAATAGCAATCACCTCTTAAAGAAGAATAATGAGACCCTGTCCAAAGAGTGGTCTTTTGGGTTTAGATAGAGAAAGTGCCAAATGTCAGATAACATTAGATTAATTTGAGATCCAGAGAACATTCAGGTCAGGCTAACAAATTTATCTTTATTTGCGCTATAAGCAACCTGTATACCAGGTGTTTATTACTCTCAGACAAGTGCCTTCTGTTTATCTGGGAATAGTTCATTGAGACATGAGTCTCCATTATATAGGTGTGACAGTGATAGAAAATGGGCATGCCAAGCCCGTGTTCTAAGGGACCATGTTTTATTAGAAGGAAGAGTTCATGATTAAGAATTTCATTGAGTCCATGATTGTGAATTAGACAAATTAATTACTCTACAATTAAAGTAGAATTAGAACTAAAATGATTAGGGATTAAGTCTTAAAATGTGCAGTATCTATTGGGGACGATGGAGAAGTTTTGGTAATAGATAGTGGTGATGTTAGCATTACATTGTGCACATAATTAACAGCACTGAATTATATATTCAAATGCACTTAAAGGAGAAATTTGAGGTTGTTATGTATGCTAGTAAAATAAAAAATTTAAAAAAACATGAAACTGCACAACACAATAGTGAAACCTATGTTAAATCATGGATTATGATTAATAATACAATTATAAAAATGTGCTTTCATTAATTGTTACAATGTACCACACCAGGGTGAGGTGTTAATAATAGGGTAATATTGGAACCCTATATTTTATGCATGGTTTTTCTGTAAACCCATTACTTCTCTGATAAAAAAAGATAGAAAAAATGCAATAGCCAGTGCTGGCAAGGATTGGGAAATGTTGGCTCATTAATTGCTATTTGAGGCTGTAAAATGGGACATTTCTTAAGGACAAATTGAAAGTGCTTTAAAAAAAAAGGAATTTTCTAAACAAAACATGGGTTAGACTCATGTTTAAATTGTCCCTGACTATATGAAGCACATCACTAGAGAATATATATGGTCATCCTCCATAGACTTACACATATTGCAGACAAAATTATTTTTTATACCTGTCCTTCATCTTTGGTGACCAAATATACAATAACCATCAGTCAAGTACTGATGCAAGGCATGGAAATTCCATTTTTAATTCTCTTCTACAGGAAACACAAAGATCCTCCTATGTAATCTCTGGGCTATTGTCATGCAGTATGATTTATGTATTTCTTATATGTTTCTTTATTTTTAAATCTGAAAGTGTATTCTTTTGTTTTACTGGGCTATTTATTCTCTTGACATCTTTGGAACCATGAGTTAATGGAACCATGATGAAAGGATAGAGAAGTAGAACAAACAAGCCTGATGGTATAGATTCAGGACTGCCTGGCAGCTGGCAAGGACAGGAACAAAAGATAAAATGACCTGACTCATGTGCATTGGAATGGTCCAAATAAAACCAGTGTTCAAAGTTTGCACAATGTTGTAACTCTGAAAAATAAATGACATTAAGATTGGGTTTTGATAAAGAGATTAAGAGGTGTTCTTTCTCCTTTAACATCATTTTGTTACATACAACTTAGTCAAGAAGCCTAGCACAAAGCTTTGCACTAAACTAGAAATTTAATAAATATTTATTGAATAGAATCAGGGAACAGAGCTCATGGATGTGAAGAGGAGGGGATGGAGTGGAGATTTATTGTTTCGTCTGCCTAGAAGAGCACATACACTTCCTGGCCATGCTCCATTCATGTGTCTATGAATGGAAGCTGCCAACTTCCTCCAGGTCCTACTGCTGTGATTTGTGTAGAGATGGAAACCCAAACTAAACAATTATAGTGTCCTCTCCACCAACCCTGGTAACTGGCCCAGAAAAGTACATGTAACTCAGTCTGAGCCCATCAGAGGGCTACTTCAGTATTTTTTAAGTTAGAACCATGGGAAGTCATGAATTCATGAGTGATAAAGCTGAAAGGATGTAAGCTTGAGGACTTCTGGTAGATGCTCTTCCATACTCAAGAGGAAATGAGTCTGACATGGAGAAGTCAACCTAAAGGTAGAGACGAAAAAGCAGGGTGAGTCATGACCACTTTTGTCCTTGGTTCCACCTGTCTCCCAGGCCCTGCTGTTTTTCTGTCTTTCATGATATTTGGTCACTCAAGTCATTACTGCCCCCAAACACAAGGGACAATTAAAGCAGAAGTAAGAATGTTTGGGAGTAATCCAGAATCTAAGCAATTTGAGGTCAAGGACCGTATCTCTTCACCTTTGTGATCTCGGTGTGTAAAACAGTGCTTGGTCCACACTAGGAATTCATTAATTGTTCAGCCATTCAAAATATATTTATTGTGTGTTCTAGAAGTCTGCTAAGTGCTGAGAATGAAGTAGTGAACAAGACACATGCGGTCCTTGTGCTTATGCTTTAGATTAAGTGGAGAACACAGACAAGCTCACTAGCAATGGTAATAAAAAGTATCAAAAATACATTTTTTGATAGGAGACTGTATTAATTATAGTTTGGGGTTGACCAATACATAAGCTAGCTAATGCAAATAAAAAAGGGAATTATTAGACATTAAGGTGTTTCACAGACCACGAGGACAAGGACCAGGAACTGAAGAGTCATGGACTACTTACCAGGGAGGTTCTCTTTCTGACTCACCTTCCTGCTTCTCTTTATCTTTCTCTGAAGACTGAATTCTTTTCTCCTTAGTCTGCATGCTGTTGCAAAGTGGGTCACATTTTTCAAGTACAGACCTGTCAGGAGATAGACAATTATATTCAACAGAATTCCCCTAAGGAGGAATACCTAGTTTGGAAGTAATATACTGTTAAGCTGATTGGTTTAGTAGGTGAGCCCTCAGGGAATGTTCAAGTTACAAAAGATGATTGCTCTAAACCACCATGCATGAAACAAGGAGAGCAAGGAGAGGAATTAGTGTGGCTCAGGAGAGAGACAAAAAGAGGAAGGAGAGGGAGGAGGAAATGAGTGAATGACCTCCCTGGACTCCACCCCACTTAAAATCCAGACCATAAACATTATAAGATACTTGTGGTGACTGCATTTTATAATGGAATCTAGTGAAACAACTGAGTTCTGGCTGGGTTGGAGCAAAACTAGACAGCACATTTTTAGGCAAGGAGCAGGGACATAAATGCTCAGTTACATGGAAAGACTGACTCATCCTTTTTTATTTTTTCATTAGATAAACTGTGGGTTTACAGAAAGCATGCATAAAATACAGCGTTCCAATATACCACCCTATAATTAACACCTTGCCTTGCTGAGGAACATTTGTTACAATTGTTGAAAGCACATTTTTATAATTGTACTATTGTCTACAGCCCATGGTTTAACATAGAGTTCACTCTTTTACTTGACTAACATATATACAACCTGAAATTTCCTTTACAACCTCATTCACATGCATGGGTGTTAATTCTATTCCCAGTGTAGTGCTACCATCCCACCACCCATTATCCGAAACCCTGTGTGTTTCACACCTTCACTCTCTACCCCATCCCCATCCTGCCCCGTAACCTACATTCTAGATTCTGACTCTATGAGCTTGTTTTTTTAAAAAATTATTTCATATCAGATCAGTGATCAGTGAGATCATACAATATTTTTCCTTTTGTGTCTGGCTTATTTCACTCAGTTTGATGCCTTCAGGGTTCATCCACGTTGTTGCATGTATCAGAACTTCATACCTTTTTATGACTGAATAATATTCCAATGTATGTATATACCACAGTTTATTTATTCATTCCTTGGGTTGCTTCCATCTTTTGGCAATTGTGAATAATTCCACTGTGAACATGGGTGTGCAAATATCTGTTTGAGTCTCTGCTTTCATTTCTTTTGATTATATACCTTGAAGTGGGATTGCCAGGTTATATGAGTTCTATACTTAACATTTTAAGGAACTGCCAGATTGTCTCCCACAGCAGCTGCACCATTTTACATTGCCACCAGCAATGAATGAGTGTTTCTATTTCTCCACATCCTCTCCAATATTTGTAATTCAGAGCTTTTAAATATCAATATTCGTGAATGTGAAATGGTATTTCATTGTGGTTTTGAAGTGCATTCCCATAATAGCTAATCATGTTGAGCATTTTTTCTTGTGTTTTTTGCCATTTGTTTATTTTCTTTGAAGAAATGCCTGTTCAAATCTTTCCCCAATTTTTAATTGTATTGTTTTTGTTGTTGGGGTGTAAGATTTCTTTATATATTCTGGATATTAAACCTTTATGATATATATGGTTTCCAAATAGATTCTCCCATGGGATAGATTGCCATTTTATTTTCATGATAGAGTCCTTTGATATACAAAAGTTTTAAATTCTGATGAGGTCATTTATTTGTTTTTTCTTTTATTGCTTGTGCTTTGTGTATAAAGTTTAAGAAACCACTGCCTAAAACAAGTTCCAGAAGATACTTCCTTATGTTTTCTTCTAGGAATTTTTAAATTCTGGCTCTAATATTTAGGTCTTTGATCGATTTTGAGTTAATTTTTTGTATACGGTATGAGATAGGGGTTCACTGATCACTCTTTTGGTCACAATTTCAAATTCCAGGGAAGAAACAGATTGGCTAAGCTTAGAACAGGTGTGGCAGGTAGGGATATGGGATCATGTTGTACTTATAGGCTGCTGGGTTCTCATTTATGGCAGCTGTGGAGTTGGTTGTTAAGGGATTTCTTGTAAGCTGGTCGTACAGTCTAAAAGTTTCCACTTCAGGAAAGAAGTGGATGTTAAAGGAACACCAAGAAGAGGCATCTAGCCCAGGCTAAATATTCTTTGAAGGAAGGAATGAATAAACTGAGCATAATAACAAAACTACTGCACTGGTTTGAAAGGATTATACACCCTAGAAATGTCATTTTTAATCCTGACCCAATCCTGTGGGGGTAACCAGGTTTCTTTTAATCCCTATTCAGTACTATATGTTGGAAACTCGATTAGATTATTTCCATGGAGATGTGACTCACCCAATTATGGGCATTAACCTTGGATTGGAGGCAGATATGACTGCACTCATTTCAGGTGGACCTTGATTAGTTTAATGGAATCTTTTAAAAGAGGAAGCATTTTGGAGAAAGTTTCAGAATGACAAGAGAGCAACAGAGTCGTGAGAACAATGAGACCCCATGCAACAAGAGACCTTTGGAGATGAAGAAGGGAAATGCCCCTGGGGGAGCTTCATGAAGCAAAAAGCCTTGAGAGAAAGCTAGCAGACATCACCATGTTCACATATGCCTTTCCAGTGGAGAGAGAAACTGTGAACATCATTGGCCTTCTTGGACCAATGTGCCTTTCCTTAGATGCCTTAGATTGGATATTTCCATATCCTTGCTTTAATTTGGATATTTTCACAACCTTAGAACTGTAAATTAGCAACTTATTGAATTCCCCTTTTATGAGGCAATTCCATTTCTGGTATATTGCATCTGACAGCCTCCAAAATAGAACAACGACCAAGAAAGAAGAGAAGGAAGAAAGGAAAGGAGAGAATGAGAGGAGAGAGGGAAAGAGGAAGAGAGAGAGGGAGGGAGGGAGGGTGAAAGAAAGGAAGGAAGGAAGACACAAATGAAGAAAGGAAGAAAAAAGTAGGTAAGCAGATGAGTAGGGAGGGAGGGAGGACAGGAAGGAAGGGACTAAGAGAAAAGGAAGGAACTAAACAATCAGGATCAATGTCATGTATGCATTTTTATACTCAAGTAATGACCCCCACCTGAATTGTTGTTCCTTTCTCAAACTCTGTTTTCCTTCTCATCCCCACTTTATTTGCTGTACTCTTTACTCTCAATTTCCAAATTGAAACCCTTTCCTACCTATCTTTCTCCTCTCCCTCCCTCACTATTTAGTTACAGCCTAATGATATACAGATGCACACCGGGTTACTCAACACTTGACTTATGCCAATTTGACTTTATAAAAATTACTACATAGTGCACATGATAAACATTTAAGGATATAGAAAAATTTGCATTATGTATGGAAACAAAAAGGAACCAAGTGCCAACATGCTAAGGTGTAAGGCTCCAAATTGCTCCTACTAGGAGATGAGCAATGGCTCTTTACCTTTCCTTGTCTCCAGAGCCTTCTCCCTGCGTTGATACCCTGTTGCAGCTATGTTTTCCCCCACCATTTCATCTTACTTTTCTGTTGTGCAATATGCAAGTAAGTACTCAGATAGTGGGCTCCAATGGCCTGGATTTGCACTTTTTTCTTAATATTTACTAGCCAAGTGACTTCGGTTAAGTCATATAACCCCTCCAAGCCTCACTTCCCTACTCTATAAAGCAGGCATAATTAGGTTTCCTTCCTTAGAGTTACTATACAAAATGAGTCAGATGATTTTAGCATAAAGCCTAGCCTGCAATAAATACCTTGATAGTAAATTGAGGGCCTGCTAATGCTGACTCTGATGACAGTTTTTCTTTCCTCATTTGCACTTAAGTCCTTTTCAAACTTTTGAATTATGAAAGACCAGAAGAGTAGAACTACATAAACCAGGGGCAGCTATTAACAGAAAACATGGTGCTGTGTGCTTAACACTGAAAATTACTGTTCTTTTTTCCTAAATTGGAGTGATCTGAATTAATGCAATGATAGAGTGAGCTTGAGAGTCCTCGGAAACTTTTCCAAACGTTTGGCAGAGATCTCTATTCCTTCTTTCCCAATCTTTGTCTGTAGTCTTTCACTGTAGTTTCTCCTGGATTCTTAATTATGAAGACAAAAAGCACTTTAAACTTGGTTTGGGGAAGGTGAATAGGAGGGAGGAGAGTTATATTTAAGGATGATAACCTAAATATCCTCCCTATAAAAATATATTTCCTTTTGAAGCTCAGGTCAGATGTCTTTAAGCTACACAGTACAGTGGAATAAAACATTCTCCAGCTCTCCTTGAATGGAGAATTTATCAGGCTGTATTTAAAAAAATCTCCTTTTGTAGAACTAGTAAGAGTCTCGGGGACCATGTTCATATCCATAATAATGAAGCTAGATAAGGATGCAGGACTCAGATTCTGCCCATCAAAACAAGCCATCCAAGCACCATATGAAAGGCCCTGATAAGGCCTTGGGAAGCCAGTTTCTGCAGTCCATTCATTATTAAATATCGTTTCATCCTTAGCACAACATTTTAAACAGCTTGATCACAGTCTAAATTCCAAGAGTGACTTTCCAGTGCTTCCAGATTAATTCTTTCTTCCTTCTGTCATGTAGCACACACGGCCCCTCTTCTTCCTTACCAATGATTTCCAAGTTTGAGCTGAGGAAACTCTTTTACCAAATAAAATCTTACACAGACCTCAAGCTAGCAGAGAAGACCTGCTCGGGAAGGGATTCCTATGGGGAAGATGGTTGGAGAGCCACTGTCCTATTCCAAAAAAGCTGTTTGACTGGCAGATTTCATAGCTAGATCAGAGCAGCAATGAAAATGGAATTTGCTTAAAGAATGGAAATGAGCTCATACATAGAAAATAGTAATATACAGTAACTACATTAATGAAAAATTTGCCTTACCATGTTATGCCTTGTCACCAGAAGTAGAAATGGCTTATGGGTTCAAGACCAGATTTCTAAGTCTGCATCCACTACCTTTCCGTGGGTATGGTGGGCTGGGGCTCTGGAGCACATGGGGCGGGGGGTTCTCTTGCCTCCTTCCTGAATAGACATCCTTTCAATAATTAAAATTTGCACATGGCTTTTGAGCTGGGTGACTGATTCAAACTCTAAAAATGTGGGTCCGGGATATGGTCCATCTGGAAGGGACCTGGAACAGAGATAGTACGAAGACACTCTCCTAATTGCTCTGACTTTGATATAGAACTGGGGAGAATGGAACTTTTCCTCCAACCCAGACATGCCAAACCCTTTTTTGGCAAAAGGAATTTTCTCCCAGAGAAATTATGCCACAAATAACAACCTCCTATATTATATTCAGGAAGCCCAATTGTTTTTGTGACAAGTCCCCATTTTCCAGCTGCAGGGCAGGATCCTAGGCTTGAACACACCTATAGAGGAAACATTTTTCACAGTTACCTGGCGGAATAGTGGAGTAGGGCAGTTTCAGTAACAAGGCCCTGTTTGTATAACACAAACCTAGATGTGTCAAAGCATTACGAACTTTCCAGAGGATAGGAAAGTCATGATAATATAATTTAATCTTGTTCCCCTGCTTTGAAAAGCTTCTTTTCCCGAGTCTCCCAGTTTCCCTGTTATTCTTTCAAGGCATACAGCCACCGTCCCTCAGAACTGCCGTTGCTCCTATGAATAAGGAGTTTTAGGCTTCAAGTCTGTCTCCTCATAACCGACTCCTTCGCTAAGGCCACTAAGAGCAGGTTTGAGGATGATCACATGAGCACCCTGAACCCAGTACTGCATTTCTGGGAATGTTTCAAGGCATTGTTAAAATTTAAATTGTGTAAACCTGCATTTAAATAAGTTATTTTAAAAACAAAGGCAATGAACAGTCAAAACTTATCAGTTCCTAGTTACTTTAGTACATTTTATAACTGTCTATGATCTTGAGATTATTTATGTCTATTTTATCTGTATGGTGGAAATATTGTATAATGATATTCTATGTAATAACATAATAATATATATTGGTATTATATATGATGATATTATAAATGTGTCACTTTTCGCAATGTTTCATCCCACATTGAAACATCAAATTGGCAGATTAAAACTGACCGTGGAAGGAGTATTTACACCAAGGAAATTGGTAAACATTAAAAATTAGAGCATTTGTTTTCTTTCTGTAGAGCTGTTGTTAGACATGTCACAGTGTGCCATTTGTAAGGAGAGCATGAATTGACGTCTAGTGCTTTGCTGACACCTGACAAAACTGTTACTTAGGTTTACAGGGCTGACTACTGGGACATGTGATCATCAACTAGCTATTTTCATAATTTTATGAACTCTGATACTCACAAGTGGATTCCCTCATTCTTTCTTTATCGTCAGTGAAAATTATAAATCAGTGGTGATAAAGAATTAAGCTCCAACAAGAAATAAAAACTATGCCAATCAACTGTGTGATAACACTTCACACTACTAGAAAAGCAATGAAGATATGAAGCTCATAAATCTACTGCATGAATATATCAGACAGAGACAGAGAAAAGTTATCACGAGGCAAAGGACATAAATTGAGCTATGTAAAAGAAAGGAAATGTACTAAAATAAGGAAATGTACTGCATGGGTTCATAATTTGGCAATAATCTGAGCTTGTTAGCAAGAGTCTGGTATATTCTTACTGGGCAGTTAACAATTTGTTGTTTGGTAGAAAAGAAGACTTTACTAAAGACTCAAAGATTAGGGCAGAGAAGAACCATGTAGTAAGTAGCTAGTGGCCATGATTACATGTGCTCAAATTCAAAGGCCAGTCCACAGAGGGGTCCCTGTGAGTGACTTTATGTCTTGTTTACTTCACCAGGGAAGTCACTGAGCATTTTGTTCTCCTGGAGTCCAGTGCCATTAAACCCTGAGCCTCAGATGGTGTCTCCCTCACTTTAACACCTTACTGCTTGACGCAAGATTAACTTTTTCTCTGGATAATTAATCCTCACAGCATTTTTTTTTTCTGTATGCTGTATGGCAGGGTCACGTTTCATTATTTTCCCATGTGAGTATCCCGTTATTGCATCACCATTTGTTGAATTTTTATTTGTTTTGCTTGTTTGTTTGCTTTTGGGGAAGTGCATGGATCAGGAATTGAACCCAGGTTTCCTACATGTAAGGTGAGAATTCTACAACTGAGAATTCTACAACCCTTGCACCCCCAAACCTCACAGCATTTTAATTTGTAGGAAGGTGTGTATGTCTCTGTCAACCTGAGCTGAGACTAGGGTAAGGTGAGTGTGGCAAAATTAAGGGACACCAAAACACTCAGTAATCAAGACAAATTAATATTTGTTAAAAAAATTTTAAATGTGGTAACATTCATATGTAATATAAAATTTGTTATCCATTTTTAAGTGTCCAATTCTATGACATTAATTACATTTACAATGTTGTGCTAAGCCATCACCACCATTACCAACATTTTTCATCAACCAAAACAGAAAACCTGTACCCATTACCAATTACACCCTATTTCTCCCTCCCTCTAGCCCCTGATAACCTGTAATGTACTTTCTATCTCTGTGAATTTGCCTAGCCTAGATATTTCATATAAGTGGAATTATACAAATTTGTCTTTTTGTATATGATATTTGAAATAGCACAATGTTTTCAAGGTTCACCCATATTGTAGTATGTATCAGAACTCCATTCCTTTTTGTGACCAAATAATATTTCATTGCCATGTATAGATCACATCTTGTTCATCCATTCATCTGTTGATGGACAGTAGGTTGTTTCCACTTATTGGCTATTGTGCATAATGCTACAATGAACATTAGCATACAAGTATCCACTGAGTCACTGTTTGGTGTATATACCAAGAAGTGGCATTGCTAGGTAATTCTCTGGTCAACTTCCTAAGACACAACCATACTGATTTTCATACTAACTGCGCTATTTACAATCCCACCAACAATCTATAAGTATTTCAGTTTTTTCATATCCTTGCTAACACTTGATTTTTTTTGTTTTTCTTGATATTAGTCGTACTACTGGCTGTGAAGTAGTATGTAATTATGATTTTGATTTGCATTTTATTATTGACTAATGATGATGAGTATCTCCTCATGTGCTTTCTGGCTATTTGTATATCTTCTTTGGAGAAATATCTATTCAAGTCCTTTGCCCATATTTAAATTAGCTTGCCATTTTTGTGGTTGAGTCATAGCAGTTCTTTATATATCCCGGATATCAAACCCTTATTAGACAAAGATTTGCAACTATTTTCTCCCTTTCTACAAGTTGTCTTTTTCACTTTTTTCTGAAGATAAGTAATATTTTAATATGATTTTTAAAAATCAAAATTAGTAAACAAAAAATCATGATTCACAAAATGTTAAATTTTGAAATAAATATAGGCTCAGAAAGGTTGCAAATTCTCAGTAGTAAACAAGTCTTTCAAGTGGAACACTGTAGTTCTCATTTTCTCTTGGCCTCCTTGTGCGTTTGCTCTATTAGCTATTTCCTCGGATTCCTAGATTATCAGAGTTCCCCTCTGTGTTTTCCCCTAGTCCCCAAAAACCTATACGCATGCTCAAGTTTCAATAACCTTTACAATAAAAACAAAAGCAAGAACTGCCTCACCTCAATTGCCTCTATTCCCCTCTGGCTAGTCCTTCTTTACTTCTTTTTATACCAAAGCTCTCGAAAAAATAGTCCTCCCTCAATGTTGTTATGTTCTCACCTCCGTTTGGCATTTCCTCACTCAACAATGTTGATTATCCTGCCTTCTTGAAAAAAATCTTCTCCTTTGACTTCCATGATACCACATTTCTATTATTTCATCTTCTACTTCCAGGCATTCCTTCACAATCTAGTTTTCAGCCTCCTTTTTCTCTGTCCTTAAAATGTTGGTGATCCTCAAGTGCTGACATCAGACCTCCTTGCCTTCACCCTCTCCCAACATCAACCCCTATGATACAAACCCATGACTCTCATTTTTCATCTCCCATCTCTCCTGAATACAGATTCCTAATAAATTTCCTGCTGAACATCTCCTCTTGGCTGCCCCATAGACAGCTCAAACATATCCAAAATTGAAATGACTACCTATCCTCCTTTGCAGTCATCTTTTCTATACTATATATTTCGTTGAGTGGTGCTAGTAATCCCACAAAGAAGCCTAGAGTCACTTCTTATTTTTTGTACAAGTCATTTATTCAGTCATTCAACAAGTATTTTTTGAGATGCTACTATAGGCAAGAAACTCTTCTAGACACTGAGGAATTAGCAGTGAAAAAAAGAGAAAAAAATCTGCTTTCATTGATTTACGTTCTAGAATTGGGAGACAAACACCAAAAAATAAAACAAAATAAATATAAAATTTGATAATATGGCCTAACATAATAAAATAACAATGTGAAGTAACGTAACATAACATGACATGACAATATAATATAATACAATACATAGTACGTGAGAGAGAGAAGGCATGGAGGAGGGAGTGAGCCTGCTGGGTTTGAGTTCAGCAGAGGCCGGTTTGCTGGAGTGGAGAGAGCCCAGGGTGGGCTATGGGAGATGTGGTCACTTTATCCTTTACTCAGAAAGAGAGGGGAAGCAGAGCAGGCTTGATCTAGGTGTCACTTTTGAGTCTGCCCTTTTCTCAATGACCACATCCACAGATACCCTTGAGGTCTTGGAGACACCATCAGTGGATCTGCCAGTGGACTCCACCTTCATAACTGAGCACAGGACCTGTAAGAAACCTGTGCTCCTGGAGAGACATCTCAGCACAATCTGCCCAAGTTCATCCCATGGTATTCTTCCTCCCTGTCCTCAAATACGGCTCCTTTCTCCCGTGCTCCCTCTGTTCCAGAAACACTACCCTTCCCCCTGCCACCTGGGCTTTCCTTCCCCAGATGCTCGCATGGCTCTCCACCTTCCTTCATTCAGCTTGGCTGCTAATGTAAAAACCTATAGGGGAGGCCTTGCCTGACCACCCTGCATAAAACAGCAGTCCATTTCCATGTCATTCTCTAGCCCTTGTATGTGCTTCATTTTTCTCTATAGCACTTACCAACGTCTGAATTACATCCATCTGTTGGTTATTCTCTCTTCCCCATTAGAATTTAAATCCCCTGAGAGTTGGGTTTGTTTTATGAACTCTATGTCCTCTTGCCAGATGCTTCTTTGAATTCTGTGTCCTCATCATCTAGAACAATGTTTGCCATTGAGTAGCTACACAATAAGTACTTGTTAAATGGATGAATGATCAATTCTTGTCATAGCTACTTCTTTAAACTTCTCTGTCTCTACTTGTTCCCTCTTTCAACTCATTCAATAACTATTTACACGACCTCTCCTATGAGGCAGGTATGGTGCTGGGTGTTCTCATTTTCCCTGCTCCAGATCTCATTGTCTCCAGCCAGGACTCTTGCAAATTTTCCATAACTGATTGCAGTCAAGTTTCCTTTTCATCTACTCTTCATGCTATTGCTAGATTACCATCCCACCTTAACTCAAACTCAAGTGTGAAGCCTTTCTCAGTAATTTCAATAAAATTACTTGACCCTTCCTTATGCCTCAGTGTACCTTGTACAGGTGGTTGTCATGACATAATATAACACTTTATTGCACATTTACATGTCTATCACCCTCTATATAACTGTGCACACACTGAGGGAAGATGCTATCTTTTCTTTGCCCCAATTCATCCTCACTATTAACACAATGCAAAGCTTATAGTGAGTGTTTAATAAATATTTGTTGAATATGTGATATAATAATATATTAAATGAATTATCTGTCTCTATGCCTAAGAGTCTAAAGCACTTACACACAAAGTTTTGTATATTTTTCTCACTTTTAAAAAATGATGTGACCACGTATCTCTACATGAGAAATAAAAAGCAGGTACTACTATCTCTCTCCAACAGAGGAAGGATTGGATTTATATCTGTTTCCTAAGATTAGTTTGCACCCAAAACTGGATTGATACCATCAATTTCAATGTGCAGAATATTAAATTAGATAGTGAGGGATTAACAAAGAAAAGTAGAAATATTCTCTGTCTTCGAGGATCATCTAAAGTAGACCAGAGGCATAGAAAGTACAGGTTCGTCAAACTCTTTCACCAACCCTAAAAAAAAAGAATAATGCTGAAAGGGCCTTTTGTGGTCAAGCTAGAACTTCTTTCATGCAAGAACTGCATCTTTATTCAGATGATGACTCCCCTACTGAAATGCTGCACACTGAGGAGGAGACAAGTCCCCTCTTCCAAGCCTTCCCTGTTCCCTAATGTCCAGCTGTCCAGGTCATGCAGAAGAACCCACCCCTCTTCTGAAGGCTCAGGTCTGAGCACTGCTTCTCCAGTTTACTGGAGGGAAGAAGCAACTGGGGTGAGGTGGGGGTGCAGAATGCATAGGGAAATAATGATAAATTATAGAAAATAATTCTAGATTAGATATTATTAAGCAATCAATAGGTGGGAAGGTTCCATTTTGAAGGAGGCAACTAAAGAACAAGACTAAAACCATGATTCTAAAATGAAATTAAACTTCATCAGTTTGAATTCAATTTCAAAATCATGATATTCTGTTTTTCTGGGAAATGACTGTGTATAAAGAGAATGAGGCAGGGAAATACATGAACATTTATCGGCACCTCCCACATATTTTGAACTATTCTTTCAAACATTCTCCCTCAATTAATCCTTACAATAATATTGGAAGATAAATATTTTTATCTCCATTTTTGTGGATGAATATACTATTGAAGAGCGAGGCCCAAATAACCATGTTGATTATTTCTATCAGTACTGACTCCATGGATATTTATTTTATTTTGTATGTGATGATTTTTTACTCTCATTATTTATTTTGTTGTTTTTACCATATTTGGCCATGGGGATCTCCTTCACGTGGGCTTTTGTGTCCTCTAAACATGCCCGATCAGTTTTTGAGTATTTTCCTATGTTTATGCACCACAAGATGTTTCAGGCTCCTCTTGTATTTTTCTTGCTCCAGCCCTGGAATCAACGAAAGCTGTGTGGTTGCTCTTATTGGAGAATGATTTTAAAATGAAACCAAAATCTAAATGTTAGAAGGGCTCATTGCTGCTGAGATGTCATTGCTTCCAAGCTCTTGCAGAGAACAGAGGTAAGAAACGTGCACATATACACATCCATACGTTCCATATAAACAGATTTTTTTATCTTTTTCTCTCTCAATATATATATTTAGATGTATCATTCTATCTATCTATCATCTCTCTCTCTCTCATCTATCTATCAATCTATCTATCTATCTATCTATCTATCTATCTATCTATCTATCTATCTATCTCTCTATTTACCTATCTATCATCTGCCTGGCTGTCAATTAATTTTCCAAACATTTGAGAGTAGGTTGTATACACCATGTTCCTTGAACATATAATACTTCTGTGGTGGTTTGGAGCTCTGTACCCCAGAAAAAAAAGCATGCTTTTAAATTTAATACATTCCTGTGAATAGTATCTTTTGATGAGGTGTGATACTATTATTGAAGAAAATAAAATAATAATTCTATTACTGAAGGAAAAAAAAGCACAGAAGGAGTAATCCTATTACTGGGGAAAAAAAAGAAAGCCAGAAGCTGAAAGTCAATGGAACCCAAAAGAGAAAGGAGAACCCAGGAGAGGCCACTGTATACGCTGCCATTTGACAGAAGAGCGAAGCACGAAGAATCGCTAGCAGCCAGCCCAAGATTACCAGTTTTGGGAAGAAAGCATCATCTTGATGACACCTTGATTTGGACTTCTTCTAGCCTCAAAATCATGAACCAATAGATTCCCATTGTTTAAGCCAAACCCATTGCATGCTATTTGCTTTATAAATGTGGACACTAAACAACTTTGTGCTGGTTTGAAAGTTTTTCCCCCAGAAAAGCCATGTTTTAATCCTGATCCAATCTTGTGGGAGCAGCTATTTCTTTTAATTCCTATTCAGGACTGTAGATCGAATCTTTTGATTAGATTATCCCCACAGAGATATGACATGTGACATGCCCAATTGTGGGTGACATTTATTTAAATGGAGATGTGACCCCACCCATTCCAGGTGTGTCTTGATTCGTTTATCAGAATCCTTTAAAAGACAAAACATTTTGGAAAAACAGCAGAGCTGACAGAAACTTCAGAGCCAATAAAGAGAGCAGAGACCCGGATGTTTGGAGATGCTTGGTGCCCAGCAGAGGTTGCCACATGCCTTCCCATGAGATGTTAAGCCAGAACCTGGAGAGAGAGCCAAGGGAAGCTAAGAGATGAAAGCCAGTCCCAGAGAAGCAAAGCAAGGGACCCCACAGGGACAGAGGCTGGAAGCAATGGAACCCAGGAGCAAGGGACCAGCAGATGCCAGCCACATGACTACCCAGCTGACAGAGGTGTTCCAGACCCATCAGCCTCTCTTGAGTGAAGGTAACCTCTTGTTGACGCCTTAATTTGGACACTTTCACTTCCTTAGAAATATAAACTTATAACTTATTAAATTCCCCTTTATAAAAGCCATTCTAGTTCTGGTATATCACCTTCCAGCAGCTTGCAAAAACAAATTTCTATGTAAATTTCTTAAGAATAAGAATATTAACTTATGTAACTATTTTAAGTATAGTTATGAAATTCAAGAACTTTAGGACTGTTATAAAGCTTTCTGTATACATTCCAATTTCTTCATATGTCCCAAAATAATGTTCTATTTTAGTTTGCTTTCGTGGAAAAAGCAGATACCATAACATGGTGTGGTAATTTGAAGCTAAATGGACCCTAGAAAAGACCATGTTCTTAAGACTGACCCATTCCTGTGGGTGTAAATTTATTATGGGTGGGACCTGTTGATTAGGTCATTTCAGTTAAGGTCTGCCCCAAGTGGGTCTTAATCCTCTTACTGCAGTCCTTTACAAGAGATGAAATAAAGAGAAGCTAAGAGAAAGAGAAACACACAGAAGCTCAGAAAGAAAACCACAGATGGAGCAGCCAGAAGCTGAAAGCTGTGAAGCCCAGAAGAGAAGGGAAGGACCAGCAGACTATGGGCATGTGCTTTCTCATTGCCAGTAGCTTTTTTTCAGGAAGAAAGTCTCGTTGATTTGGGTATTTTCATGGCCTTAGAACTGTAAAGTTGTAAGCTAGTAGAGCCCCATTGTTAAAAGTCAGTCCATTTCCGTTTCTGTTTTATCGCATTTTGGCAACCTTACCAAACAAAAACACAAGGATTGGCTTTTAACAGTGGGAGTTTATTAGCTTACAAACTTTCAGTTCTGAGACTGTAAAAATGTCTAAATCAAGATATTGTGAAGACCATGCTTTCTTCCTGAAGACTGGCTGCCAGCATTCCCGGACTCCTTTGACACGTGGCAGGCACATGACAGCATCTGCTGGTCTCTCCCTTCTCTTCCAGATTTTGTTGCTTTCAGCTTCTTGCTTCCATGACTTTTTTTCTCTATTCATCCCATTTGTAAGGACTCCAGTAAGAGAATTAAGGCCGCCTCTGGGCCACACCTTAACTGAAGTAACCTAATCAAAGGTCCTGCTTACAATAAATTTACACCCACAAGAACAGGTTAGCTTTAAGAACATGATTTTCTGGGGGTACTTATATTTCATGTTCTTTTGTGACTTTTCTTCTCCATTATTAGACCCAGTCCAGGATCATATACTGCATTTAATTGTTACTGTTTCTTTAGTTGCTCTCTAAATATATTCTTTAAAAACATGAGTTCACACTGATACCATTGCTTCTAATGCAACACCACAGGGTTTATTTTGGCCTGTTCCATTTCCTCGGTGGTAGCTCTCTTCTCCAACAGTGAAAAGCATGCCGTTCTTTATCCACAATATCTTTATTTATTTTCTAAATCTTAGAATAGACATGAAATAGGTTTTGAGTTACTAACATGTATCCATATGAAAAACAAATGTAGTAACTAACAATATTTTTTCAGTTGTTTTTGTCCTTAGTCTTACAATATAGGCCACACCGTGTTTTCCAAATTTGTTGCTGTGTGGATTCCACTTTGGGTTTCCCTTACTTTCTGGTTCATTTTAATTGTTTATTTATTAAATATGACTGACGTTGCCATGATTCTAAAAGTCAGTGCTATACAAAAAGGTATCTCAGAGAAGTGTCACACCCTCTGAATCCTCCTACTCTGTTTTCATTCTTCCATTTTTTTACATGCCATTTCTATCCATCCCCTTTAGGTATCCAATCTCATTAGTTTCTGCTTTATGCTTTCTTGGTTTCTTTTTGTATAAATGAGTAGACACATGTACATTTTTTATACTATATTAGACATACTATTTTATTCTTTTTCATTTAGTTTTTTTTTCACTTAAAAAATATATTCTGGAAATTAATTCATGCATGTTAACAGAGATCTTCCTCTGTTTTTTACAGCTGCATAGTACCAACGTTATTCAATTGCTCTTTAATGTGTGGGTGTATAAATTGTTACCAATAATTTTCACTTACATATATGCTGAAATAAATACCCATGTGTATGTATATTTCCAGAGTGTTGGAGATGTATTTTGAATGTAAATTCCTAGGAGTGAATATGCAATTTTATTAGATACTGCAAAATTCTCCTCCAAAAAAAGGTTTTACTGGTTTACATTGTTATCAGCTGGCAAGGTACTGGTTACATTCCATCATTCTCAGTTATGGGAGTGCCTGTTTCCACACAGCCTTGCCAACAGAATTTGTCATCACTGCTAGTATACTAATCAGATGAGAAATTGTATCTCAATGTAATTTTAATTGGAATTTCTCTAATTATGAGTGAGTTTGAACACATTTTCATATAAATATGGATCATTTAAAAAGCCATTTTTTGGCTGAATTTTCTGAATCTTTTCTCATTGCATTTCCGGCCTTTATTCCTCAAATTCCAAACAATTTTTTTTTAAATATTAGAGATATTAGCTCTTTGCTTGTGATATAGTTGGAGTAGTTTATCCATTTTGTCAGTTTTATTCTAATTGTGATAATGGTGTGGTTGTTTTTTATTTTAAAAATACCCAGCTTTATTGCAATGTAATTCACATACCATAAAGTTGACCCTTCTAAAGTGTAAATTCAATAGTGTTTAGTATATTCACAAGGTTGTGTAATCATCGCCCACTGTCTAGTTTTAGAATATTTTCACCACCTCAAAAGGAAAACCTGTACCCATTGGCAGGTAATCCCTATTCCTCCCTTCTCCCAGGCCCTGGTAACTATAAATCTCTTTTCTGTCAGTTTTGAGTGGCCTATTCTGAACATTTCATATAAATGGAATCATATAATATGTGACCTTTTGTCTGGCTTCTTTTACTTAGCATGTTTCCAAGATTTATCCATATTACAGCACATATCAGTACTCCATTTTTTTTAAGTGAATAATATTCAGTTGTATGAATTTGCCACATTTGGTTTATTGATCATCAGCTGATGGACATTTCCACTTTTGGATTATAAATAATGCTACCATGAACTCTCATGTATAAGTTTTTGTGTGATATGTGTTTTCAGTTCTCTTAGTTAAAAGACTAGGAGTGGAAATTCTGTGTAATATAGTAACTTCATATTTAACTTTGAAAGGAACTGCTAAACTGTTTTCCAAAGTAACTGTACCATTTTACAATCCTATCAGCAATGTAGGAGGTTCTAATTTCTCCACATTCCCACCAATACTTGTCTATCTTTTGTATGTATGATAAAATATATATATAGCATAAAATTTGCCATGTAAACAATTTTAAGTATACAATTCTGTGTAATTAATTACATTCACAATGTTGTGTAACTGTCACCACTGTCTATTTACAGACTTTCTCATCACTGTGCTGGTTTGAAGCTGTCATATACCCCAGAAAAGGCCATGTTCTTTTAATCCATTCCTGTGGGTGTAGATCTATTGTGCGGGGGACCTTTTGATTAGGTCGTTTCAATTGAGATGTGACCCACCCAATTCAAGGTAGCTCTTAATCCTTTACTGGAGACCTTTATGAGAGCATAAAAGGCAGAAAAGCTGAGAGAGCTTACAGAGAGAGATACCCAGACAAGTTTGGAGACAGCTTAGAGAAAAAGTCCCCAAAGAGGGCTAAGAGAGAAACTGGAAATGCTAAGAGAGGACCCACAGAAGCTCAGAGAGGAGGCCACTGGATCCAGAAGCTGAAAGCAATGAAACCCTCTCCTGGGTTTCATTCTTTCTTCATCTCTGAAGAAAGGCACAAGCTGCTGGCCATGTGCCTTCCTATCTGACAGAGGAACCCCAGATGCCAGCAGCCTTTCTTCAGAGATGGTATCATCATGTTGATCCTTAATTGGGATGTCTTCATGGCCTTAGAACTGTAAATTTGTAAACTAATAAGTCCCCATTGTAAAAGTTGATCCATTTCTGACATATTGTATTCTGGCAGCTTTAGCAAACCAAAACAATATGCAAAGGAAACCCTGTATGCATTAACAGCTACTCCCTATTCTCCCTCCCTCTAACCTGGTAATCTTTAATCTGTTTTCTATCTCTATGAATTTGCCTATCGTAATAAGTGGAATCAAACAATGCTTGCCAGTTTTTGAATGGCTTATTAAACTTAGCTTAATGTTTTCAAGGTTAATCCATTTTGTAGCATGAATCAGAACTTCCCTTTTATGGCTGAATAGTATTCCACTATATGGGTATACCAAGTCTTATGTGTCCACTCATCTAAAGGTCCCACACAATAGATCTATACCCACATTTGGGTTGTTTACATTTAATGGCTGTTTTGTGAATAATGCTGCTATGAACATTAGTGTGCAAGTATCTGTTTGAGTGGCTATTTTTAATTCTTTTGGTTATATACTTGGGAGTGGAATTGCTGAGCCATATGACAATTCCACTTAGCTTTTTGAATAACTGCCAAACTGTTTTCCTTGGCAGCTGTACCATTTTACATTATCACCAGCAGTGCACAAAGTTTCCAATTGCTCTACATTATCACCAACATGTGTGATCTTTATTTATTTATTTTCTTGGTAATAGTCATCCTATTGGGTGTGAAGTGCTATTTCATGGTGGTTTTGATTTACATTTTCTTAAAAACTAATGATGATGAGCATCTCTTCATGTGCTCATTGGCCATTTGTGTATCTTCCTTGAAGAAATGTCTATTCAAGTCCTTTACTCATTTTTATTTGGGTTTTCTATTATCGTTGAGTTGTAAAAGTTCTTTATATATTTTTGATACAAGTCCTTTATCTATTATGAGATTTGAAAATGTTTTCTCCCATTCCTTGTTTTGTTTTGTTCTGTTTTTCACCCTCTTGATGGTGTCTGTTCCAGTTTACTATGCTGCCAAAATGTAGATACCATGAAATGGTTGGCTTTTAACAATAGGAGTTTATTAACTTATAAGCTTACAGTTTTGAGGCTGCGAAAGATATCCAAATCAAGGCATCATGAGGTGATGCTTTCTTCCTGAAGCTAGGCTGCTGGCAATCCTGGACTGCTCTGTCACATGGCAAGGCACCTGGTGTCATCTGCTGGTCTCTCCCTTCTCTTCCAGGTTTTGTTTTTTCAATGTCTTGTTTCTGTGGGATTCTTTCTCTCTGTCTGAATTTCATTCTCTTATAAAGTTTCCAGTAAGAGGATTAAGACCTGCCTTGAATGAGGTGGGGTACATTTTAACCAAGGGTCTTCTCACTGAAAGATTCTACTTACAATAGGTCCATATCCACAAAAATGAATTAATTTTAAGAACATAGTTTTCTGGGTGATAGAGCTTCCAATCATCGCAGTGTCCTTTGAAATACAAAGGAGCATTTTTATTTTGATGAGGTTTAATTGATTTTTTTTGAACCTCCTATTTTTGGTATTAGAAACCACTGAAGATATATACCTGTGCTTTCTTCCAAGAGTATTATTATTTGAGCTTTTACCTTTAGGTCTATGAACATTTTAAGTTAACTTTTTATATTAATTTTTGTGTGAGGTTGGTATCCAACTTCATTCTTTTGCATGTGGATATCCAGTTATCCCAGCATTATTTGTTGTGAAAATTATTCTTTCTCGTTTAATTTTCTTGACAGTTGTGTCAAAAATCAATTAACCATAAATGTAAGAGCTTATTTTTGGACTCTCAATTTTATATTCTATTGATCTATGTGTCTATCTTATGCCAGTATTGAGGCAGGCTAGAACAGGGAGAGAAGGGAGAGGAAAAAAAACAACATGAAGGAAACTGTATTAGTTTCTTAAGCTGCCAAAATGCAATATACCAGAAATTGAATGGCTTTTAAAAGGAGAAGTTAAGTTGCAAGCTTGCAGTTGTAGGGCCATGAAAATGTCCAAATTAAGGCACCAAGAGGTTACCTTCACTCAAGAGAGGATGATGCCATCCAGAGCACCTCTATCAGCTGGGAAGGCAAATGGCGAAGTCTGCTAGCTTTCTCTACTGGCTTCTTCAATGGTTATCCCAGGGATGTTTTCTTTCTGCATCTCCAAGGGTCTCTGACTGTGTGGGCTCTGTTAGCACTGAAGCTTTTTCCAAAATGGTTCCCTCTTAAATGACTCCAGTAAGCAGCCCTACCTTGAATGGGTGGAGGTACATCTTCATGGAAATCATTTAATAAAAAATTATCACTCACAATTGAGTGGGTAACATCTTCATGGAAACAATAAAAAAGATCCAACCCAGAAATATTGAATGAGGATTAAAGAACGTGGCTTTTCAGTTTCAAACCAGCACAGAGCCCTTGAGCTAGGACAGTTAATCAAGGTCAGGTGGGCCTATGTCCTAGACAGACAACCTGTCTGGGGACACACAGTGACAGCTGACCCATCTGAAGCCAAAAACCCCCACCTGAGTAAGTCATCTATGGAGAAGGGTGGAGCCAACTAACCCACCCAAATGCACTATCTACCACCAGGCACTACCCAGGAGAGAAGGGATAGGAGGAAATAGTCCAAACAAGGAGGGAGGAGGGGGAGTAAGTAAGACTAATCAATAAAAGTAAATGGCCCTACATTGCCCATTGCTTCTTGCCTTTCATCTTTTCTTTATTATGAGAGTACCTGCATGTCTTCTCATATGTGTGTTGAATAAACTTTCTCTTTGCTTACTCTGTGCTGTGCCCTTGAATTCTTTCTTATGGCATGGCCAAGAACCTGGAAACCAAAATCTGGCAACAAGTACCACAGCATTTACTACTGTGTCTTTCTGGTAAATTTTGAACTCAAGTGTGAGTTCTCCAATTTATTCCTTGTTTTCAAGATGATTTTGGCTATTCTTGGTCCCTTGCATTTCCACATGAATTTTAGGATTAATTTGCAAATTTCTATGACATTTTGTTTTTGCCATGCAAAACTTTTTAGTTTTAACCAGTCGAGTTTATCAGTCTTTTCTTTTATCACCTCTGGATTGTGATTCAGAGATTAAGTTTTTCCACACATGAGGGCAAAAGAAGTCATCAACAAAATCAATAGGCTAAACTCTTGATCTTGGGATTTGCCCCTGTGAAACTTATTCCTGCAAAGGAGAAGCTAAGCCTACTTATAATTAGCCTAAGAGTCACCCCTAGAGAACCTCTTTTGTTGCTCAGATGTGGCCTCTCTCTCTAAGCCAACTTGGCAGGTGGACTCACTGCCCTCACCACTATGTGAGACATGACTCCCAGGGGTGTAAACCTCCCTGGCAGTGTGGGACAGGACTCCCAGGCTGAGCCAGGACCTGGCATCATAGGATTGAGAAAGCCTTCTTGGCCAAAAGGGGGATGAGAGAAATGAGACAAAATAAAGTTTTGGTGGCTGAGAGACTTCAAACAGAGTTGAGAGATTATCCTGGAGGTTATTTTTATGCATTATGTAAATAACTCTTTTTAGTTTATTGTGTATTGGAGTGACTGGAGGGAAGTCACTGTTGAGCTGTGTTCCGGTAGCCTTGATTCTTTAAAAAGACCGTATAACTATATAGCTTTTACAATGTGACTCTGTGATTGTAAAAACCTTGTATATGATGCTCCTTTTATACAGAGTATGAACAGATGAGTAAAAAATTAAGAATAAAAAATAAATAAATAATGGGGGTGGATAAAGGGTAAAAAGTTGGGTAGATTGAAATACTGGTGGTCAATAAGAGGGAAGGATAAGGAGTATGGGATACATGAGCTCTTTCTTTTTTCCTTTATTTCTTTGTTTCTGAAGTGATGCAAATGTTTTAAAAATGATCATGGTGTTAAATGCACAACCATGTGATGATAATGTGAACCATTGATTGTACACCATGTATGGACTTTATGTGTGTGAAGATTTGTCAATAAAAATGTTTAAAAAAAAGTTACCTATGATTTTGATTCAAGTACTTTGTAGAGTTCCATTTTTTTTAAAATTTAGATCCATAATCTATTTGGAGTCCATTCTTGAATGTGGTAGCAGGAGCAGATCTACTACAAAATTTCCCTCAAATTATCTCAGTACCATTTTTATTATTATTATTATTATTTTTTGCATGGGCAGGCACCGGAAATTGAACCCAGGTCTCTGGCATGGCAGGTGAGAACTCTGCCTGCTGAGCCACCGCGGCCCACCCTCAGCACTATTTACTTTTAAATCCATGTTTTTTTCCAGTGATTTAAGATACCATCTGTATTCACATACTAAATTTTCAGTTGTTCTTGGTCCTATTTCTGGGCTTTCTATTCCATCCCATTTGTCTCCAATAGGTCTTTTAAGTCTTCTCTAAAGGTTTGATTTTCAAATGTATAGGGACTGTTTAGGCGTCTTTATGTAGATATGTCATTTGTTGGTCTTTACAAATTCTGCTGCATATGTGATAAATTTTTACTTTTAGTTAATTTATATTTCTTAGAAGGAACTTATAGCACTTCACATATTTTATTGTAGTTACACTTTTTCCATTTTACAAATATAAATTTTAATCACCATGTGGCTAAATGACACAGCAGAACAACAGGAACAAATTCATGCAAGACTCCTTCATGCAATATTTAGTTTGAAAAAAAAAAACAAAGAAAAAACATTAAAAAATAAAAAGGAGATATTCCAACTTGGCCATCTTATGACCCTGATACTTATTCGTAAAAAAGGAGGTAATCACCTCATAAGAACTTGTTGTCATGATAATAAGAATATAAAGGGAGAGAATGAAGCAATGGAGAAAACGAAAGTACCTAGAAATTAAACAGCTTACTACAATCATCTACGTAATTGAAGACTGAGTTGTGTGACTCCTACTAATTATTAAAATGGTTTCTTTAATATTTTATTAGTTCTGAATTTTTTAAAACTTTGCAGATGGTACTAAATGAGGTGTTTCCACACAAGAAAGAATAGAAACATGGTGCATATGGTGCTAACAAGGCTAGAAATGTGTGGGTAGAACATCATGCCATGTGAATAATCTTGGGAAAACACCTACTAATGTATAGTGAGGGAACAACATTGGCATTTTAAGTCCATGAGGATAAAATTCTAAAGAGCTTGGTGGTGGTAAACAGACATATTCATTAATAATATAATAAAATGACACACCTAATTTGAAGAAGCTTGAGAAACAATTGAGTCATAATAATTGGCTGCCTTAAGCGGGCATTCATCACCCACAAATTAGTTCTGTCTGGATGAATTCAGTCATTCAACATGTTTGGTTGGTTTCACAACATCTTTTTAAAAGTCTGCTTTTCACTTAATTTAGGCCCTACCACTCATTTTCTATTGCCTGATAGCTGGCACATTTTACCCATTTATTTATCTCCTTGGCCCCTTGTAAATATGTGGTTAAGTGTCTTCTATTCTATAAGACCCTACCCTCACCACCGCCAACAACCCCCTTTTAAATGCCATTGGTTTGTTGATGAGATTGTTGTAGAATGTATCACATTCTAGATTTGGCCAATTGTATCATTATATGCCATTTAACTTTATCTTTTATCCTTTATGTGTTCTGAAAATTCTAAGCTTTATCTGGAGCATGGGTTAGCAAACTTTTCTTTAAAGGGTAAGACAGTAAATATTCTGGACTTAGTGGGCCATAGGCTCTCTATCATAGTCACTAAACTCTGCCTTTGTAGCATAAAAGCAACCCTTATACAATATATAAACAAATGACATGGCTGTGCTCCAATAACACTTTATTTACAAAAACAGATGGTGCAGTGCCAGTTGAGGTGGAAGGAATAGCATGTGTGAAGACCTGAAGACAAATGACAACATGTTGTGTCCAAGGAACAGAAAGAAATTCATTGTAATACAGGGTAGAGTGGGAGAAAAGATGAGTGAGGACTACTTGCTCGCAGCAATGTCACCAGTGGACTTCAGCTCCTTCCTTGAGGCGTTTACCTGGCAAATTCTGCCCTCATTTATATTTCCTAACTGTAAGTCATCTGCAATGTACTCATAGGACCAACATGGTAATAGCTGTTTTATAGTTGTGATCACATATAAGGAACAATCTCCCCAAAGATAGAAAACTTTTGTCATATAGAATAGACACAGAGGAGCTGTCTTTCTGGCAACATTGTATGCATTCAACAAATGTTTATTGAGTACCTGCTATGTGCCAGATGTCAAGGCACTGGGGGCATATTGTGAGAAAAAGATAGAGCTTTTACTCACAATATAGAGGAGGAAAGATACAGGAGGAGGAAAGACATTACTGAAATAATCATAAAAAATGAAATGGGATCATCTAAATTGAGCTAAGTGACATAAGAGACATGGACTTAGAGAGACTATGCAAAGGACTTGACCCATGTTGGGAGTAAAGGAAAATGAAATTGGAAAATCTTTCTTCCAGTCAAATTCCAATTTGCCTCTAATCCTTTTGGAGAGTCCCAACTGGTTGAAATTCTTTCTCCTCACTCCCTACTCCCAGCATCAGTAATATTCTGGTTGTTTTTAGTTTTGTAAGCTACCAGAATGCAATATACCAGATATGGAATAGCTTTTTAAAAGGGGAATTTACTAAGTTGCAAGTTTCCAGTTCTAAGGCTATGAAAATGTCCAAATTAAGACATCCAGGGAAAGATATCTTTGTCCAAGAAGGCCGATGACGTTCAGGATTCCTCTTTCAGCTGGAAAGGCACACAGCAACCTCTGCTAGCTCTCTCTCCAGGAATCTTCAACCACTTCCCCACATCTGTGTCTGTTCTGCTGGCTCTGTTGGTTCTGGCGGCCCTAGAGCTTCTTCCGAAATGGTTCCCTGTTAAAGGGCTCCGGTAGCAACACCGTGAATGGGTGGAGACAGCATCTCCATGGAAACCATCTAATCAAAGGTTACCACCCACAATTGGGTGGATCACATTTCCATGGAAACCATCAAAAAGCTCCCACCCAGCAATATTGGGTGAGAATTAAAGAACTTGGCTCTTCTGGGGCAGACAACAGATTCCAACTGGCACACTGGCTAACTGTCCCTGCTTAGTCAAATTCTGGAATGCTGTTTTCCCCTATTTTATGGCTGGCAGGAGCTCAGTTCCCCCTCAGAATCCCAATTCTACTGAAGTGGTGTTTGCTTCCCTTCTATTTTAGTTCTTCTGAGAGGACCTCTAGCTTACATACCTCCTGGGATTTAGATGTCATCCCTGAGCATACCAGGGCATGGCAAAACCTGGTACATCTTTGAATCCATTTGTTGAGGGGGTCCAGTACTGCTTCAGGGATCAGGTTGCTAGGGCAATGTGTGCAAAAATGAAAAAGAATCCTCCAAATAAACTTATGGACATAGAAATAGCAGATAAAGAGAAGGGCAGTGGTCTGGGATGGGCTTTACCTTTCCTTACCTTCCTCTCTCCCCACCTTGCTGCCGATTGCCCCTTTGAGTCATCTCCACTTCTTTCCCTTTTCAAGGCAAATCTAACATTTATTTTTGTCTTCTTTCCTCTGTATGTTAGTGTTAGGAGGAGGATTAGTTTTTCCCCCGAAGTTTCCCCTTGTTGAATAAGGTCACTTGATAACAAACTTACCGAAGTAGTTGTTTCCTATATACCCTTTCAAACACCCAACCAGTCGGTTTTTGCTGAGTAGCTTTCTGTGTCATCTCTACCTGGAGAACTCGCTCAGCTGATTAAATATATCACTTCCTCTGTCACACGACGCCAGGCCCCCTTTTCCTGGAAACACAGTGGAACTAATTTATCTCTCATTTATGCTCCTACAGCTCCCTGTACTCTTTTATTATGACAGTTGCCACATTATGTCATTATATTCTAATTAGGTGCGTTCAGATCTGTCTCCCCCACTAGACCATGACTGCTTGAGGCCTCCGATAATTATGTCTTATTCCTTTATGTCTCGGGAGCCCTGCAGAATCTGCCACATAGTGGGTGCTGAGTAGTGTTTAAATGATTTCATTAACTGTATTTCTTTGTCACACATGCCCAGGCATTTAGTACAGACACAGAAAAGGCACAGCTCCATAGAGTTTTTCATGCATTCTATTAAAAGAAAGGGGCAAACTAAAGTCCAATGGTTAGGAGAAAAGTTTCTATTTTTCAGCTGATGGATAGTAAGTCTTGCCCCCCCTAAAACTGAGAGATACACTGAATAAAATGGCCAACTTTCTGAAAGCTAAATCCAGGCCACTGGGGAAGTTTCACTTGCATTGGTCTTGCCTGGACTAAAAGGTCTTAGAGTTGTCCAGAGGGGTTGGCTCATGGGATGGCAAATGCCTGTAAATTGCATCTCAGTCATACATTTGGTCTTATTAATTTGACGTTGTAGTGACCAACAATCTGCTGACCTATGACTCCTTGAGATCTTCTGTTCAAAGAACTAACCTTCCCTAGAAGATTGAACAATAACAAAATAAAACGAAAGGAAGTCCAGCACTCAGCTGCATTGATATGTCTCTAAAGTACTCACACCATAATAAAGGTTTTCCACTTTCATTTCATTATGTGACTCCAGAGCTGTAAACACTATAAGTAGCAGAGAAAAAGTGTCTAGAAACAAATACAAAAAACTAAAGATGAAACTGGGAATATGCATACAGCTTATGCTTTGGTATTCCGTGGTCATGTTAGCTTTTGCTCTTATGAAAGTACCGTGTGGTGTTCTTTTTCTCTGTAATGATTTCCGAAACTGTGACTTGTGGAATTTGCCTTTAAAAAAAAATGCAGTGAGTGTTTAATAGCTCAGGGTGTGAGTAACCACATTCTGCTCAAGTATGCTTCCAGCCCTCCCTTTCCTCCTTATCAGCGACAGTACTCCAAACACTTGTCTCAATTTTCAGATCAAAGCTGATGAGAAACGGACCTCTAAAGGGCTGAATTGCTGTCTACATTTTTGTTCATCAGAAGAAAATACCTGTACCACTTGAAAGGGCCAAATTTTTTTTAGTACCTCATCTTTAAATGGTAAATTCTGCTTTGCCTTTTTGCGCCTTTCTGCTTTGCTTATTTCCTACTCTGTCAATGTCATCTGCTTCATGAAATGTATCTTTTAATTAATTATGCTTGTCTCAAATTGTGTGCTGTGGCTCACTGTCAGGGCAAGAATTTATGCTTGTGGAATAGGATCTGTTACAAAGGGAAATACCTTGGCTTCTTTCAACATGAAATTTACCTCATTAAAGCAATAATCACCTTGATGGGCTTTTCAGATAAATATTTTTATTGTTTGCATTTTCTTTGAATTGTATATAGCATGGCTTTTCTACAAACAGCAGAAATTCAGAAGCATGAAAACACTGAATTATAACACAACCTGGAAGTCTGATTGGGAGAACATTTGGAGAGAATTCCAAAACTAGAAGTCAAACTTAATGATGACAAAGCCAAAAACTTTATCTACATCCTGCTCTATGGAGAATCTCCAAAATAGCCCCTCAAAAAATTACATCATAAAAAATGGGTAATTTTATATCAATTCCATGTGCTCTTGCCTGCCTGCTTATCAAAACAATGGAAGTAACTATCAATAATACAGAAAAGACTTACAAAGTAAGTGAAGGTAAATGAAGTTGAATGATAAAATAATTAAGTCTCTGTGACTTTTCCAAAGACCACCTTTAAAATCAATGGTGATTTTCAAAGTTCACATATTTACTAAAGTGAATCGATCCAAATTTTCCTATGCTTTGGAAAACCAGAATTTAGTACATCTCAGAAGAAACCAAAATCTGAGGTTTCATTTTTGTTTCTGCCAATCTTCTGAGGGTAATCCTTCCAGTGTGAATTTGCACTCCTTTCCTAAAAAGAGGAAATAAAGATCACGCTTCTCCTTTCAGCTCAGATACTGTGAATGCTATGATAATGTGATATTTAGTCAGTAAGATCAACTGAATGGTATAGAAAAATCACTGGACTTAGGAATGAAGAACTCTAGCTTCTTGGCACAGATGCACCATTAACTGGTATTGTGATACTGGGAAAGTCAGTGAATTGAGCAAATATTCCTTAAGCACCTAGGCACATGCAAGATGCTGGCGATAAAATGGCAAAGGATAGGTTGGTGATCCCCAAGGTCTTTCCCCCAGTAATGAGAGACTGGCAGCTGGGAAGTCACTCTAAGAAGATGAAGCCCTTTGAGCTTGCTGACGTTGAAGGTGCTTGACAAAGTGGGCAAAAGATCAAGCTGGAGTCATAGGTAGCAACTGAATTTTGCTCTAGCTTTTGCATTATATTAAGGATTTTGGCCTTTATCACATGTCCAGTGCTTTTCAAATTATGCTATGAGGCAGAATTATTTTGGGAGCTTGTTAAAACACATATGACTCCCCTTGAGCAGTGACATCAGAATCCCTAGTGGCAGGACCACAAAACTGGTGTTTTTCATAAGCTCCTCAGGTGCTTCTAATGTTCTTAAAAGTTTGAGAACAACAGAATAGTCAGTGGAAGCCACTGAAGGCTCTGGGGCAAGGAAGTAACACCAGATTTGTATTTTAGAAAGATCACTCTGCCAAGAGTGTAGAGAATGGAATAGAGGGATGTGAGCATGGAAACAGATGGATTAAAAGATTATTGTCGCTATGCCCCATGGTCCAGCATTCCCCTTCGGGGTATGTGTCTGAGAAAAACTCTAATATATGTAATTCAGGAGACGTATATCAGATTGTTCACAACAGTTTTGTATGTAGTAGCAAAAAATAGGAACATCTTAAATATCCACTAGAGGAAGAATGGATGAATTGTGGCATGTTCCACAATGGAATATTCTACAATAGTAAAAATGAATGAATCAAGACTATCTACAATAGAATGGATGAATCTTACATAGTTTTGAGAGAAAAAGAGAAAGTTCAAGTAATGGAAGGCTACATTCTATTTGATACCATTTAAATAGAGTTTTAAAATAAGCAAAAGTGTACGCACACACACACACACACACACACACACAGTTTTCCAATGAAGCAAGGGAATGAAACCACACAATTCAGGATAGTATTTAACTACTTGTAGGAGGCAGGGAATGGGATCAGGAAGAAACATACAAATAACTTCAACAGAATTGGTAATGTTTTACTTCTTTTGCATGGTGGATTTACAGCTGTTTACTTTTTTATTAGGCCTCATAATTTATATTTGGTAACCAGTTTGCAAAAGATGCCACTCCAGTGAACCATGCCTCCCAGTATCTATGCTTTTGTGTAGTCCCCTCCCACATTGCACTTAGGATTGAAATCAGGAGAATGCAACAGAAGTGACGTTGTGTGACTTCCCAGCTTAGATCATGGGAAGGCTTGCGGTTGACTTCTTGGTCTCTTAGAACACACTCTCTGAGGGTAGCAAACCACCATACTGTGAGGAAGCCCAAGTTAGCCACTTGGAGAAGCTGCAAGGAGTCAGGGAGACTCCTGGCCAGTTATCTCACCACAGACATGTGAGTGAAGATGTCATCAAGGGTGTCCAGCAGAGTGGAAACTGCTGATGTTCCAGCTCTGAGCACCCTCTGACTGCATCTGCCTGAGACTCTCCAAATGATAATTGCCCAGCTGAGCCCAGTCAATCATCAGAACTATGAGAGGCAGTAATAGATGCTTTTTTTTAAAAGAGTTGGGGTAGGTTGTCCTGCAATGGATAACCAGAACATTATAAATATGCTGCAGTTATTCTTTTTTATGCATCATATATTATAATTATTTTTCAAAAAATGAGATGAGTATGATAATTTTTTGAAAGCAGATAGATATGGCTTCAAATCTTTGGTCCACCACTCAAAGACTGTGATTCTGGATAAGTCACAACATCTCTAAGGGTCAGTTTTCTCATTTGGGAAATGGGGAAAATAATAGTGCTTATCTCACAGGGAGGTTGCAAGGTTTAAGCAATATAGTTTTTGTATATCCTTATCTTGCCAGAGGGTAGATAGTCAATTAATTGTAGGGATCAGGCCATACAACCCAAAATTACTTGTAATGGATCTAAGAAGGCAATAATCTTTTTTAAATGAAGGGAGTGGATTATAGCCTGTGAGCGTCTGTGAAATATATCTCATGTGTCTCTGTAAGATACATGAGCTGAATAAGATTCAGCTGGACCAAGTGACTATCGAGTCTTTCCCACTCTGCGATTTTAGGGAGATTCAGTGATTTCCTGAGGTTTATTTGGGCACAAAACATTTGAGTTCAGATTCCTAATGACAAGAAAGATAAGCCTTACATGTGACAAAAAAAGCCAAGGAGCAAGGATCAGCAGCAGCCAGCCCCAGAATGCTTTTCAGGAAGAAAGCATTGCCTTGCTGACACCTCAGTTCTGAGCTTCTCCTAGCTTCGAAACCATGAGCCAAGACATTCTAGTTGTTTAAGCCAACCCATCGTGTGATATGTGTTTTTGCAGCCAGGAAATAAAAGCACCTAGAGACAGATTACCCAGTTATTTCCCAATTTGGGGCATTCTCTCTGATGTTGGCTTCCTTTTCCCATGATGCTCCCTGTTTGGGCCCTCTCATCTCATATCAGTGACAGCCAGAAATGAAAGGGCAAGTCAATCAATCTGTTAGATGGCTCATGAATACATAATATAGGAGAAAGGAACAAGGAAGGAAGAGTATGAAACCGCATGGATGTTCTCACTGGAGAGTAGTTTGGAATCTGTGTAGAGAAACTGGACAGGTGACTTTAAGAAGCAAGCTTGTTAGCTAAATGATTAAACTCTGTGAAGGGGTTAAATGTGAACATTGTGTGTTCTAAGACGTCCTTAGAGTATAGGAAAGGCAGTTTCCTTCCTTTTGTGTTTAGAACCTTAGTCTAGAAGTAATACAACTCAGGAGGATTAGAAACACCAGCTGGGAGATAAGCATTGCTGCCCCAAAGAGCTTGTTGCCCGTGGAGCTTGTGAAGCACAAAACATCGACATGGGCTGAAGGAGATTAGCAGGCAACTAAGCATGGCATGATTGTAGCGTTCACCCGCCTGCACAGGTGGCAGGCTCTCTATCCGCAGACCCTGGAGCTTAGCTGCATCAGAGAGGTTGACTTCCATCTGTTCCCCACACCCACCAAGGGCAGAACAAAAGGGAGCAGGGGCTAGGTCACAGGAGGAGGTATTTGGGTTAGACGAGCACCAGAGGTCTCTTTAAGCTCTAATTCAATGAAGAGCAGGCCTTTCATATTTCTTAGGAATAAGCACCTCTCAAAACTGATAGTGTGCTTTGAAAAATACATCTCTGAAATATTTGTTGAGACTTCATACATGTTAGTCCTTTTTTTTTTTAACTGCAGCTATATGTTCAGATTTGCTAAAGAGATGCTGTAGAACTTTTGGACTTCGTTTACTAATGTAATCTTTTTCTTTACAGATTACTTCTTTCTTTCCCTGAATTTTGAGAAGAAAAAACAAGTCATTGTCCTTACAAGAAATCCCTTCGCTCCTAGCAACCTGCTGTTGTTTCAAACTTCAGTTCTAACTGTCAGAAGGCAAGGTAAGACCTGTGCTTGGAACCTCAATATAGGACAAAAAAAATTTACATGCCAAGCTCTCTGGTTATTTATGCATTTGTAGTATCTAGAGTGTAGTTATGGTTCTTACTTTCCTTGGGGGGAGATATGTAGTTTCAGATCTCTACTTCAGTGAGCCTTCCTGATAAATTGGAATGTCTTAAAAATGTTTTTAAATTTTTTTGATATAATCTCACACTTTCAGGAAAAAATGCAGATACAGTACAAAAAATGTTTTTCCTGAACCATTTGAGAGTAAACTGCCAACCTGAAGCCCAATAATTCCTCAACACTTTAATGTATATACCCTAGAGCAAGGACATTGTTCTAAATAACAACAATGCAATGGCCAAAAGCAGGATAGCAACATCGATATTTTACTGCCATCTGACTTCAGATCCTATTCAAGTTTTGCCAAATGTCCCAATGATCTCCTTTATAGCGAAAGGATCTGGTTCAGAATCAAATGCTGCATTTAGTTGTCCTCTTTAGTTTCCTTCAATCTAAAACTGTTCTTCAGTCTTTTCTTGACACTTATGACCTTGAAGAATACAGGCCTACTTTGCGTGATTGTAGTTTTTTGTGGATTTGGGGGTTGTTGTTGGGTTTTTTTGGGTTTTGTTTTGTTTTGTTTTGGTAACAGAGCATCCTCAGTCTGTTTCCCCATGATTAGATCCACGTAATGCACTTTTGGCAGGAGTACCACAGAAGTGATGCTGTGTTCTCATTGCATCCTAGCAGGTGGAATGTGGTTTTGATTGGTCGCATTATTGATTATGTTAACTTAGATTACTAGGTTTAAGTGGTGCCTGCCAGGCTTGTGGTTAAATTTTTCTCTTCTTAATTTATACATATTTTGGGGGGAGATACTTTAAGATTACATAAATATTCCATTCCTTATCTTTCAATTTATCATTTATTTATTTATATCAATATGTAATCAAGGATTCCTATTTTATCAGTACATTATAATTCATTACTGTATTTATTTAGATACTCAAATTGTCCTGTACTTAGCCAGTGGAATTCCCTTGAAGCAAGTTCCTGTGTCTTTTTGACATGTCCCTATCATTCTTTTAGCATTTCTTTATTTTCTGGTAGAACAAGATGTTTCAGGCTCATCTTGTCCTTTTACTATCCTACCCCTGGAGTCAGCCTAGTTCCTTTCAATGGAGAATAGAAATTTAGAAGCTGAGATTTGGTTGCTAGAAATGCTTATGTTGTTAGGGGGTTCCTGCTGCCAGGTCCTCTCAGCCCTTTCAAGCCTGAGTCAAAAAAAAATATATATATATATATATATTTTAAACAAAGGTAGGCTACGTTTATTTAGTCACAATAAATTGACTGACTCAATGTGCCTCAAGACCACAAAGAAATCATTTCTCCTTCACGCCATTAAAAGTCCTAGGGCTGGGACCCAGATTGCCTGGAGTACTGCTTGGGGCCCATTCACAGGTTTATAAGTTTCTCACTAAGGGCAATGTGTGGCTGTATGAGATTAGCCAGGTAGGTCACCATCAGTAGGTCACTGATGCTGCTGCTGAGCCTGGTCTCAAAGTCATCAGGAACTATTTGGGTACTTGGTTAACCAGACTCATAAGAAGCTGCCCACTGTATTGTCAGCTGAGACTTTTCCAGACAGTACAACCTCTGCATGTTACAACACCGTGCTTAGGGCATCCTGGATGTGAGCTGAGGCTTCTCCTACTTGCTGTAAGTCACTTGGGAGTCTAATAACCCAGTTGGGGCTGAAACAGGTCTTCATGAACAGGTTAACCCCAATGCATTCAGGGTCCCAATGTGCATATATCACTGTCAGGTGGAGCGTCACCCCCATGGTCCCCCCAGGAATGCCCATTAAAGTGCTGACATAGGCCTCGATGCTCATGCAGCCATCCTGGAGGCTGGTGTCCATGGTGAAGTGAATGGGGTTGGAGGCCTCCTGGCTGTGGTCCTCATGAATCAGCAAGGAGTGCTCCGTGATGTCGTGGCCTGTAGTGTACCAGCTCAGGATGAGCTCATTTGGAGAGACTTTCTTGTGCAATTCATGCATGTTCTTAGCAAATTCCATGTCAACAGCCACCTCATCTTCAGACTCATCGTGTGGCACTGAAAAGCAATTGGTGACTTCTGGTGAGTGTCTGTCGATGGTTCCCAGCAAGGTCCTGATAACTCAGGCTGTGCCCTGTTGTGTCACTCGTAGCTGTCCACGATGGAGGCCAAAATGACCAGGCGCAGCCTTACCCTAAACGTGGCTGCAAGGGAAAGGGCCCTGGGACAGCCAGACCAGGCAATGGCGGCGCGGGTGTCTGTGCCGGGGCTTGTATTGAGGTCTGATCTGCCCTGCTGCCGGGTCGGGAGAGAGGGCTGGGACCCATGCTGGAGCTGGAACCGGTGCTGGAGCCAGGCTGGGGTTGGGGCTGGGGTAGTAGCCTGTGAACTCGCTGGACAGTCGGTGTGGCCATCTTGTTGAGAGAGGAGCCACAAGCCTTTTATATTTGCTGCAAATAACTTTTCTCTGTTTGAGGTTTCTCTTTTGACTTTACTTACAGTGATTTTTGTTATGTAGAAATAATTGATGTTTTGAATAACAAATTGAATATTTATCAATTTTTGATTTTGGCTTTTTTTTAATCTTTCTTAGGCATCCCATATTTCAGAGTTATAAACACCACTGCCCCCTCATGTTTTCTTCTAGTATTTTAATAGAAAAAGCTTTTAAAATCTTGAAATGCACGTATCAGCCTGTTAATGAGAGAGTGTTTCATTTGGAAAGCAAACTCAGTGCTACAAGACTGACAGACTATCCGAGGAAAACCAAGATGAAGCCAGTTTTTAAAATATGTATGCATTTTGTGGACGTTCTAAGATCTCTTTACCCAACTAGTGGTTTTCTACCCAGGTTGACCATTTCCATTAGATTGGGAGCTACCATAAAATGTACTGGTACCAGTATCCATCACCTAAAGCATTTGTATCAGAAACTATAGACTGCTGAATAAGGATTTTAAAAACGATCATTTAAAAACCTTGATAGGTGATTCTAATGTGCTTCCAGTCCTGAGAAACACTCATCCAACTCCACTTTCTAACAGATGCCTATAATTCTACCGCTGGTAACTACTGCTTCCTTTGGATTAAGTAATTATTTTTTGGTTATCTTCTTTTAAAACCTTAAATACTTTTATAAGATATAACTAATGCACCTGGTTTCTAATAACTTAGCACTAATGAGTTTAGCAGACTTCACTTGACCAAGGCATAAGCATTAAAATTATATATGTGAAAAAGCCACATACCCACTCCTCTATGCTAGTTGTATACAGAAGGCGGTAGTGTGTTAAGATAAAGGAAATATGTTGTAAAAAAGAAAAGAAAAAAAGGCAGAAGCTCTTCCTTTGAATTGATCCCAAGAGGAACGTTTGTGATAGGCGTAGACCTCTTAAAAAGGAACATGACCCATTATGTGGGTGATTATGGGCAGGTTACTTAACCTCTGGGGGCCTCCCTTTCCTTATTTGCAAAAATGAAGCCAATACTAATATCTTTTCCTTGGAATTGTTGTGAGAATTAAATCAGATCATAAAGGTAAAGTTTTTGTTTGTTTTTGGGTTTTTTTTAATGTCGTGTCCCACACATAGAAACTACTCAGTAAATTATTGTTTTAAATAAGGGATTCCTACTCTTACCTCCTCTAAGCAGTACTACTTCTGTTAGACAACTATTTTTACAGGAGCTAAGTTGTGAATTGGTTTACATTTGCTTTTTGAGCATCCTGTTTATAGTATTCGGTAAGACCATTATTTAACATTAATTTTGGAATGAGAGACGTTTCAAGCTAAGTTTTGTTTTGTTTTGTAATGAAGATGTACTACCTGATTTCTTTTCTTTTCTCTTTTTTTTTGCATGGGCAGCTACTGGAAATCAAACCCGGGTCTCTGGCATACAGGTGAGACTTCTGTCACTGAGCCACCATTGCACCACCCATATTACTTGATTTCCAAGGAAAATTCAGTAAAAGAAAAATGATGCTTAAAAGGAATTGATTTTGAAAGTTAAATTGCTTGCTTAATCTAGTTGTTGGAGTTGTACTTAGGTGACAAGTAAGTCTGAAGTGGTAAATATGCTATAATTGCTTCTTGACTAAAATGCTAGTGCTGTAACTCTTGTACTATCATATGTACTTCTATACATTCTGGAGAAAAGTGATGTTAAAATATTAGGTGATCGTGGATGACACTGAACATAGGAATTTATTTCAGTACTTAAATTAATATGTTTATAATATTTCTTATTTTACCTGATGCATGTTAAGAATCAACCAACCTTGTGACAGCTTGAAATAATAGACAAAGCCTCTTTCAAACAGGCTCAGAATTACGTAGCCTGAGGCATGCACAATTTTCTGTAGTGTCAAGATAAATGAATATGAAGCACATCCTTAATAAGCAGAAACAAAAACGGATAGCCCTTACAAAGGGGGAATTCTCTTAAGCTTTATATATATGAAAAATCTATCAACACAGGAAATTGATGATTTAAGTAAACTATATTTATAAAGCCATTAATTCTCTTTATAAGGAACTTCCTTAGGGAAATTTTTGTACCTGTTGATCAGTTCCAAGACATGGTCAGTTGCAGAAATTATTATTGCAGCCTAAATCAGGGCACAGGTTGTGTGTGTGTGGAGGGGAGCAGACTATTAAACCTGTTTGCTTTTAGTTAGTAACTTTTTATTAAGCCTCCAGGAGGAAACTAACTCTATATTAAGGACCGACGGAAACTCAGAGCATGTTTAATCTAATTGAGGATACATGAAATATAGTGGAGACAAATTTACCTTTTTTTTTTTTTTTTAACTAAACTGAAATATATTGGGAATTCTGAAAGGGTGATATTTATATGGATTGAAATTGTCAAAAAAGGTTTTATTGAAGTAGAACTTGATTGGGGTCATAAGAGGGTTTAGGCAGAAGGAGTGGAGAGTGGAAGGAGGCGTTCCAGGAAAAATTGGGGTAAATATAAACACAGAGGTGGGAACAAGCATGGAATGTGTGGGAGTTAACGTTTTTCAGTTATTGCCGTGTAATGAATCACCTTCTGACTGTGTCTTAAAATAAGGGCTATTTGCTGTTTCCTGTGATTCTACAATGGACTGGGCGGTTCTGCTGGTCTGAACCAGGGTTGGCTGGTTGGTTTTGCCGATCGGGCCAGGCCCAGTGGACTTAGTTGGGCTTGCTCAGGCCTCTGCCATCAACTGGGGGCTGGCCAGTCTGTTCTAGAATAACTCACTGACTTACATGGTGGGCAGGTTAGCTGGCTGTTTGCTCAGCTCCATGCACGCTTATTCTCCAGCTGGCCCATCTACTTATTCTTATTACCTGGTGGAGCTTCCACAGAGCAAAAGCAGAAGCAGATCAAATCCTCTTGAGGTCTAGACTCAAACCTGGTACGCTGTCATTTTGCCACATTCTACTGGTCAGAGCACATAACAAGGCAAGTCTGGATGCAGGTGGTAGAGAAGTAGACTCCATTTCTCGACCAGAAGAGCTGCAAAGTAACATCGCAAAGGGTGTAAATACAGGGAGGGGTCCTTTTGCCAGCAATCTACCACAAGGCTAACCTCGTTGAAGTACTGAGGATGTGAAAAGAAGAGGAAACAGTGAGAGCAGTATTTTAAAGTCCGTTGGCAACAGTCACACTCACATTTGAGAACTCATGGAAAAGAGACTGAAGTTAAAGAAATTGATACTCCTGTTGAGAGGTCTAAAGGTCTGGAGAAGGATGGTTGAAGCATTGTAAGGTTTTTGTTGTTGTTAAAAACGATCACCTAATAAATAGTTTCTCCTTTTGAAAACATTCTGGGGGCGTATTTGAATTGGTCTTGGCTCACAGCTGTGTTTCTGAAGCACGTCTTTTGTGGTATATACCTTTGGGCTGAGACATGTCCTTGGTCTTTGATCAACTAGGAGTACCCAGCCCTGTGCTGGCTCTCAGAACAGTTGCATACCCAACAAATCTGCCGGGGTGTGCACTGCAGGTGCCCACTCATCAGTACTCGGCTAATCAACAACTGAAGGATTTTTTTTTTTAATGGTCTCTGTACTCACTTGAGCTGAAAGGGTTTTCTGGGAAGATTTGAAACAATTTCCAATCTTAGTTTCAGTCCTCTAGTTTGCAACCTCTGGTATGTACTGGACGAATTAAGCACTTTGCTTTATGCAGTTGATGGGGCAGCTCATACATGACGTCATCAAATGTGACCTGCCAGACATCATCGTGTATTAACCTTTGACTCTAGTTTGAACAATAAAATGATGTGGCTTCATTTAGTTTCTGGCAACTCCAGTCATCTCATCAGGTTTAAAAGGAGAACAGAATTTATAAATACCCTAGAATTTCTGTGACAGCTAACTTTCTCAAGTATAATACAAAATAAAACAAATATGATGCTGATCTTTAATAGCACTTTATTTCCATAAGAAGTCTGGAAAAAAAAATTGAGTCAGGGCCTCAAGAATCCTTAAGAGGTCAGTCTGAGAATGCTTGTCTTAGAAGAGAGAAATCATTAAGTTCCAAGTAAAGATTTCAGATACTCATCATACTTCCAAATTGATTAAAAAATTTATTGCTTTAATAACTCAAAGTTCAGTTGTAATTATCTACCCTGATACTCTTTTTAAATGGTCACATTGTTTTTGTTCTAATGATTTTGCTTTTCCCAAAGACTTGTAAATCTTATATGCAAAGATTTAATTGCTTCCTATGAAGGAAGGAGGAGACGATGAAAATGCCTGGTGTGGAGCTCCAGAAAAACAAAGCATTTATCTCTATTTCTGTCTGTTGAGCTGTTTTAAGGTTAATAATTGGGAATTGTTCGTTTAAAAAGCCACACTGCATTAAAAAAGGCACATGCTTCCTGCTGATAGGATTTTCAGACTGCCTAGAATTTATTATAGTTTTATGAGAGAAAAATCTTAATAGCTCAGCGATCAAATACATTTAAAAATAATTTTAGAAAACCCAAGTATTTATAATTTTTCTAATTGTTTCTTGTAAATTTCACTTTCCTCTCTTGCACAGTTATGTTATCAGGATTTGGAATTTTAAATTGAAGCTCTCATTCATTTTATAACAGTCTGATGAACATTTTATCTTTCCTGGGAATTATTATTTCCAGAGGTAATAAGAACAGTCATCTATTATATGGTCTGCACTTCTTGAGCTGTTTTCTGTGCTTTTTCTTGTCAGCTTAGCAAAATTAATTAGATTAATTCCCTAAATTCTAGAGAAAGTTATTAGATATCAATTAAGCATTCAGAAACGGTTATTTTAGATAGTAGTTTATAGACTAATTAAAAAAAAAATAAACCCATCTAGATTCATATATTTTAATGTTTAGTCTTCATCATACACCATAATATCTGTTAATGTGATTATTTTTGTAGGAATCTAGTAAAAAGTTACTCATGTGGATTTTGAATAAAATATTATCTGACTTGAAGCATTAGCTTCCTGTTTGTTTCTTCATCTACATTTTCAAATAGGCCTAAGTACAGTATACACTCAAAAAAACGAAAAAGAAAATCACATGCCCAAACCAAATTCATTGCCGATCTAAATACATGACAGATTGCCTGTTAATTTTATGCTTTTATTATTATTATTTTTTTATTTTTTAGAGGCATGACATGACAAATTTTTTATTTCAAAATCTTTTGACCAAGGTAGCACCACTGATATGGATGTCCTGGTAGAACGTTGTGGTCTGATGACAGGAACAGATTCTACATGATTATGCCAGGCTGTAATTAAGGCTAACTAATAAAAATTCAGGTACTCAATAGTAGTTATAATTTAGGTAGAAACTGGATTATAGGAACCCTGGGATCAGCTTTCAAATGATCCTTTAAATTATTTTCAAGTGCTACAGCATGTGAAGACATTGGCCTGCAAGCTTGCTCCGCCCGTGTAGAAACCAAATGACTAAGAGGGACCCAGGGTCCATCTGGCAGTGGAGAGACAAGGCTCCGGCAGCTGTCTCAGGAATAGACCTAAAAACCACGTCCACCTAAGCCCAAGGTGAAGGGGTACTGCCTCATGGAGACGAAAGGGAAGGAGGGCACCCCCTGCTCTTCCTGGAGGGCCCTGGCAGGGCCTCTCTTTTCCATGCTGACATATCTGGCTCCCAAGACATGGTCCCCAGTGTTTTAGCTGTAGTCTACTCACATCAGGTCAGAACAGGACTGCTAACAATTAGCACAATTAGCCCACACACAGAATGGAATCTTGCAGGTGATCTGTATCCTTCAATGGTTTCTTTCCCATTATCTGCTCCACAGGAGAATATCAAAAAGGTTTCCTTTTGGGCTTCCCATCTTGTACAGCTGCATTTTCTGAGTGAAGCGCACACCTTGGTAATGGATGCAGTCCCTGAAGCCAAGTTCTTCCTAAGGGTTAAGAAATACGGTCATAAAAGAGTTTGTAATTTATGTCAAGTGGCACATTTAAAAATTAAAAATTAAAGTGCAAAAAAAATTTTTTAGCAATTTTTGTAAAACTCCGTGAAGCATTTCATTAATTTCCTATACCCTGATAGGAATATTCCATACCCGTACTGAGAAACGAAATGCACTTATGTGTTACCAGTGGCGACTTTGTACCTGTCTAGAAGGAAGGCCCTTGAGGACACGCCTGTCTGCCACAAATGCATTAAAGTACATCATGAACTATTCCTATGCCTCAGAATGTACTGTATTTTTTATTTTTGTCTGATTTGCAGTCACAAGACGCTGCGATTTGATGGTCTTGACGCGAGTCCGGAGTGCGCATTCCCTTGGACGTTTAGGTATTATACTTTTTTTTCTTTTGCCCATAGCATGTAATAGCAGTTTTCTCCCTAAACCCCAAACTTAGACATTCTTTGTACAAGATTCATACCTTTGAAGTAGTTCGTGCAAGAACTTATTTGCATTTGTTAATTGGTGCTATACATGGGTCTCTACAACTCCTTTCAATCCTATTCACCTTCAATATGGTAATGTTACTTATAGGACCACTAGTGAACCACCTTCACTCCTACCTAGTCCCTTACAATTAAGTTCAACATCATTAGCTAACTATTCACCCATCTCAAGCTTCCATGTATTTCTAGGCCCCCTATATTCTGTATTATAAGCCTCTGATTTTACCTTTGCCATGGTTATAAAAGTAAAATCATACAGCATCTGTCCTTTTGTGTCTGGCTTATTTCACTTGGCATTATGGTCTCCAGGTTTGTTCCCCTTGACGTGTGTTTCTGGACTTTATTTTGTCTTACTGTTTTTGATAAAATTCACCTGTGAAGCTATCTGGCTCTGGGATTTTCTTTGTAGAAAGATTTTTGATAACTGATTGAATCTCTTTACTTGTGATTGGTTTGTTGAGATCTTCTATTTTTTCTTGAGTCAGTGTAGCTTGTGTGTTTCTGGGAATTTGTCCATTTCATCTGAGTTGTCTAGTTTAATGGTGTGTAGTATTCATGGTATTCTCTTATGATTTTTTTTTTATTTCTTCAGGGTCTGTGGTAATGACCTCCCTATCATTTCTGATTTTGCTTATTTGCATCCTCTCTTTTTTTCCTTTGTCAGTCTTGCTAGTGGCCCATCAATTTTTCTGATTTTCTCAAAGAACCAACTTTTGGATTTATTGATTTCTTTCTATTCTTTTATTCTCCCACTCTTTTAAACTCTGATATTTCTTATTTCTCTTCTTCTATTTGCTTTGGGGTTAGTTTGCTGTTCTTTCTCAAGTTCCTCCAGGTGAGCAGTTAAGTCCTCAATGTTTGCTCTTTTTTGTGTTTTAATATAGTCATGTAGGGCAATAAATTTCCCTCTCAGCACAGCCTTTACTGCATCCCATAAGTTCTGATATGTTTTATTCTCATTTCCACTTCTCTCCAGGTACCTACTGTTTTTCTAGCAATTTCTTCTTAGAACCACTCCTTGTTTAAGAGTGTGTTATTTAATCTCTCTATATTTGTGAAAGTTCTCATTCTTTGGTGGTTATTGATTTTCAGCTTCATTCCATTGTGGTCAGAGAAGGTGCTTTGAATAATTTCAATGTTTTTAAATTTATAAAGACCTTTTTTGTGCTCCCAAATATGACCTATCCTGGAGAATGTTCCATGAGCCCTAGAGAAAAATGTATATCCTGGTATTTTGGGGTGTAATGACCTTTATATATCTGTTAGGTCTAATTCATTTATTAAATTATTTAAGTTCTCTCTTTCCTTGGTCTGGTTGTTCTATTTATAGGGGAGAAGGTGTTGACATGTCTGTTGCTCTCTTCAGTTTTGTCAATGTCTGTCTTATGTACTTTGGCACTCCTTGATTGGGAGAATAGACATTTATGATTGTTCTTTCTTCTTGGTGACTTGTCTGTTTTACTAATATATAGTGTCCTTCTTTGTCTCTTAAGATGTCTTTACATTTAAAGTCTATTTTGTCTGATGTTAGTATAACTCCTCCTGTTTTCTTTGGTTCTTTTTGCATCCTTTTACTTTCAATCTATTTGTATCTTTGCATCTAAAATGATTCTCTTGTAAACAGCATATAGCTGGATTATATCTCTTAATCCATTCTGCCAATCTGTATCTTTTAGTTGGTAAATTTCATCTGTTGACATTCAAAGTTATTACTGTAAAGGCATTTCTTGAATCCACCATCTTATCTTTTGGATTTCATTTGTCAGTTCTATAAATTCTTTTCCCTCTTTCTTCTTTTATCCTTTAAGTTACCCTTACTGGTACTCTTCAATTCTGTGCCCTCCTCCAGAGCTCCCTCTCCTGTCTTTTTTTTTTCAGCCAGCAGAACTCCCTTAGTATTTCTTCTGGGGCAGTCTCTTGTTGACCTACTCTCTCATCCTTTGTTTGTTATCTGTGAAAAATTTAATCTCTCCCTCAGTTTTGAAGAACAGTTTGGCTGGGTGCAGAATTCTTGTCTGGAAGCCTTTCTCTTTCAGGATCTTAAATATATCATACCACTGCCTTCTCACCTCCATAGTGCCATTGAGTAGCCTGAACTTATTCTTATGTGGTTTCCCTTATATGTCGTAGATTGTTTTTCTCTTGTCACTCTCTGGATTTGCTGCTTCTCTTCAGTATTTGACTAACTGATTAATATGTGTCTTGGGATAGGTCTATTTGGATTTATTCTATTTGGAATTGTTGGACTTCTTTGATTTGCATATTTATGTCTTTTATAAAGGTTGGGAAGTTTTCCCCCATTATATACTCCACTAATCATCCTAGACCTTTATTCTTTTCTTCTCCTTCTGGGACACTGGTGATTTTTATATTTATGTGCTTTATTTTCATCTTTTTTGTCATTTGCTCTTTTATGTGTTCAAAATCCATTATTCTGCCCTCTAGTTTGCTTATTCTTTCTTCTACATCTTCAAATGGTATTGTGTGTCTCTAGTATATATATTTTTTAACATTTTTTATTGTGAAATATAATATACATTAAAAAGAAATAGATTTAAAAAAATTTTATTAATAAAACCAATCAACCTACAATATGAACATTCTTTTTTATCACATAGTTGTATATTAATCATCATGATCATTTATTAGAACATTTGCAACAATTCAGAAAAAGAAAAAAAAAGAAAACAGGAAAAAGTTCATACATACCATACTCCTTACCCCTCCCTTTCATTGATCACTAGCATTTCAATCTACTAAATTTATTTTAACATTTGTTCCCCCATTATTTATTTATTTTTAATTCACATGTTTTACTCATCTGTCCATAAGGTAGATAAAAGAAGCATCAGACACAAGGTTTTCACAATCACACAGTCACATTGCAAAAGCTATATCATTATATAATCATCTTCAAGAAACATGGCTACTGGAGCACAGCTCTACATTTTCAGGCAGTTTCCTCCAGCCTCTCTGTTATGCCTTAGCTAAAAAGGTGATATCTATTTAATGCATAAGAATAACCTCCAGGATAACTTCTTATCCTGTTTGGAATCTGTCAGCCATTGACACTTTATTTTGTCTCATTTCCCTCTTCCCACTTTCAGTCAAGAAGGTTTTCTCAATCCCTTGGTGCTGAGTCCCAGCTCATTTTAGGATTTGTGTCCCATGTTGCCAGGAAGGTCCACACCCCTAGGAGTCATGTCCCACAAGGAGAGGAGGAAGGCAGTGAGCTTAAAGCAATAGATTTTAAAGTACGTTTTTAGCAAGCAGTTATAAAACAGATTTCAAAGCATTGGTGTAGGTTACAGTTCTACAATTTGAGGTTTCATCTATTTTTTTAAACTTTTTTTATTGTATAGTATAACATATATACAAAGCAAGGAAATAAAAAAGCAACAGTTCTCAAAGCATTCTTCAACAAGTAGTTACAGGACAGATCCCAGAATTTGTCATGGACTACCATATGATCATCTCATATTTTCCCTTCTAGCTGCTCCAGAATATAGAAGGCTAGAAGGCTTAACTATTTTTTTATCATCACAATTGACTTTTTTCCTTCTTTTTTTTTTGAAAAATGACATATATATATATATAAAAGCCATAAATTTCAAAGTTCAGCACGACGATTAGTTGCAGAACATATTTCATACTTTGACATGGGTTACAATTTCACAATTTCAGGTTTTTACTTCTAGTTGCTCTAAAATACTGGAGAGTAAAAGAGATCCAATTTAATGATTCAGCATTCATATTCATTTGTTAAGTCCTATCGTCTATGTATAATTCCACCATCACCTTTGATTTTTCCATACCTCTCTTTAGGATTGTTTGGGCTGTGGCAATTCTAAATTTTTTATATTGGAAGGGTCTGTCACTAATATAGGGTATGGAAATGGAACTATCTGATGTTCTGGAGAGGCCAGGCTAGTTTCAGGACTTATCTGGATCAGGGACCCATCTGGAGGTTGTAGGTTTCTGGCAAGTTACTCTAGTGCCTGGAACTCTTAAGGAATCTTATAAATTGCCCTAGGTGTTCTTTAGGATTGGCTGGAGTGGTCCTGGTTGGGGGTTGACAGGTTATGATAGGTAGCAAAATCTAAATGAAGCTTGCATAAGAACAACCTCCAGAGTAGCATCTCGACTCTATTTGAACTCTCTCTGCCATTGAAACTTTATTAATTACACTTCTTTTCCCCCTTTTGGTCAGGATGAAATTGTTGCTACCATGGTACCAGGTCTGGATTCATCCCTAGGAGTCCTCTCCATGTCACCAGGGATGTCATGTCCCATGTAGGGGGAAGGGCAATGATTTAACTTGCAAGGTTGGGCTTAGAGAGAGTGAGGCCACATCATAGCAACAACAGAGTCCTCCAGAAGTAACTCTTAGGCGTGCCTATAGGTAATCTAGGCTTCTATGCTACTACATAAGCTTCACAAGAGTAGGCCTCATGATCGAGGGCATGGCCTATTGATCTGGGTGTCCCTAAAGTTTGACACAGTATCAGGGGATTCCCTGATGGTAACGTTTAATAGTTTCATAGTCTTTCTCCCATCCCTCAGGCAACTTTGCCAATACTTTTTGATTATTTGCTTAATATACTCTAGGATGTATCCAGGCATTACAATAATCTATCTAGTGTATTGTTATTTGGTCTACAGCATGTTTAATCTCCATGATATCTGCTATTTTTCTATTTGTTATTTCAAATTCCTCTTAATTCTCTTCTAGTGTCTTCTTGATCTCCTTTATGTCATTGAGCATCCGACTGACTTTGTTCAGTAGAGTTATATTAACATCTTTGAATAGTTGTTCCAGAGTCTGTGTCTCCTCTGGTGTTTAATTTGGTTGTTTAACTGGGCTATGTCTGTCTGCATCTTCATATGGTGAGTGATCTTTTGTTGTCTTCACAGCACATAACTATCTTGATAGGGTTACTTTGTAAGTTAATTCCTTTCAGTAGTGCAAAGCTTTGTTTTTGCAGAACAGGTGTGGAGCAGGATGTGGGGTGTGGGGAGGGGCACAACAGTGCAGTGATGGGTTGCAGTGCAGGTACATGCATGAGTTGGGGATGTTACACAGGGTGCCTGTTAGCATGGGGTATGGGTCTCATGGTTGTGGAGGTATAGTGCAGCACCTGTGGGGGCGAGGTGCAGCTCAGGCAGGCCTTGGAACGCAGGAGCAGGGTGCAACTTGGGGTCCAAAGAGGTAGGGCACGGCAGGAGGTGGATGGGAGTGCTGAGTGGATGTGCTGAGCCTGGTATGTGGGCAGGTTGGGGGTGGGCTCATGGAATGAGTGGGTTGTGGGTATCTGGGTATAAAGTACATGGTACAGGGAGGGCAGGGTACTGGTATGTCCTTGCACCCAGGGAGATTTCCAGGGGGGCCAGGATGTGGATGCATGAGTGTGTAGAGGTGGGGCACAGATTATGGTGGTACTGTACATGTGTCAGTGGTGAGTGATGTCTGGTTAGCAGGGGCCTGGCACAGTTGTACAGGTGTGACAGGTGTGGGGTAGGGGTTCATGTGTGTGCAGGGTGGGGCTGTGTGGCACAGATATGTATGAGAGTACCTGCTAGGTATGGGGAAAAGGCATTTGTGCTGGGGGTGGTGCAAGGGTGTGCGTGTATGGGGGCAGATGGATGGGGCGCAGGATCAAGAGGTCAGTGCATGGATCTGTGGGTGCCTGGTGGGGAGGATGTGGCTGTGCCCATGCTTGGGTCTGGGGGTAGGGCCCTGCTGTGTGTGGGTCACTGTTGTGCATAGGTCCCTGGTGTGCATGAGTCTGGTAGGTAGGATCCTGGTGTGCATATGCAGAGCTCAGGGGGCAGCAAGAGGGATTGCGCCTGTGTGGGCTGGGGGCAGGTGTGGCCTGGATGCACAGGTCAGCACTTGCCTAGAGCTGAGGTTGCATGGAGTGAGTGGAAGTAGGGGTACTAAATCTCCTCATGTCACATATACTAATTAAAGAGTCAATTCACCAAGAAGATATAACAATCATAAATGGTTATGCTCCCAGTCAAGGAGCTCCAAAGTACATGAGACAGACACTGACAAAACTGAAGGGAGCAATAGATGTTTCAACAATAATAGTAGGAGGCTTCAATACACCACTCTCCTCTATAGACAGAACAACCAGAGAGAAGATTAACAAGAAAATAGAGAAGTTAAATAACTTGATAAATGAATTAGACCTAACAGACATATATAGGTCATTGCACTCCAAAGCACAAGGATATACATTCTTCTCTAGTATTCATGGAACATTCTCCAGAATAAGTCATATGCACAAAACAGGTCTTTAATAAATTTTTAAAAATTGAAATTATTCAAAGCACTTTCTCTGATCACAATGGGATGAAGCTGGATCTCAATAACCATCAAAGAATAAGAACATTCACAAATATATGGAGATTAAATAACACACTCTTAAACAACCAGTAGGTCATAGAAGAAATTGCTAAGGAAATCAGTAGCTATCTGGAGATGAATGAAAATGAGAATACAACTCATCAGAACTTATGGGATGTGGCAGAGGCTGTGCTGAAAGGGAAATTTATTGCCTAAATGCCTATATTAAAAAATAAGAAAGAGCAAAAATTGAGGGCTTAACAGCAAACCTGGAAGAACTTGAAAAAGAGAAGCAAACTAGCTCCAAAGCAAAGAGGAGAAAAGAAATAACAAAGATTAAAGCAGTGATAAATGAATGGGGAAACAAAAGAACAATAGGAAGAATCAATAAAACCTAAAGTGGGTTCTTTGAGAAAGTCCTAAAGAACACCTAGGGCAATATATAACATTCCACAAGGGTTCCAGGCACTAGAGTAACTTTCCAGAAACCTACAACCTCCAGATAAGTTCCTGGTCCAGAAAAAATAAAAAACTCCTGAAACCTAAAACCCAGCCTCTCCAGAACATCAGATAGCTCCGTCTCCATATTAGTGACAGACCCTTCCAATATAAAAAATTTTTAGAATTGCCATAGCCCAAACAATCCTAAAGAGAAGTATGAAAAGATCAAAGGTGATGGTGGAATTATACGTAGAAGATAGGACTTAACAAATGGATATGAATGCTGAATCATTACATTGATCTCTTTTAGTCTCAGTATTTTAGAGCAGCTAGAAGCAAAAACCTGAAATCGTGAAATTGTAACTCATTTCAAAGTATGAAATATGTTCTACAACTAATTGTTGTGCTGAGCTTTGAAACTTATGGCTTTTTTATATATATGTTATTTTTCACACCCACACACACACAAAAAAACAGAAAAAAGTCGATTGTGATGATCAAAAAGTATTTAAGCCCTCTAGCCTCCTATATTCTGGAGCAGCTAGACGGAAAAATATGAGACGATCGTATGGTAGTCCATGACAAACTGCTGGGTCTGTCCTGTAACTACTTGTTGAAGAGTGCTTTGAGAACTGTTGCTTTTTATTTCTTTGCTTTGTATATATGTTATGCTATACAATACAAAAGAAGTTAAAAATTGAATAGAGAGAATATATCTACTCTCTCTTCCTGGAAGCAGACATCTGATATGTTCATTTTTTTTTTTTATTATTAGAGCAGTTGTAGGTTTTTTGAAAATTCATGCAAATAGTACAGAGTTCCCACTGGTACATTGAACTTCAAGATGAAGAAATTGAAACTTCAATAAGGATCCATAGCTAATAGTGACATGACCAAAGTAGAATTCTGCTTCCTGGACTCTTTGCCAGTATTCTTCTATACTGGCAAAGCATTCTAATAATGCAATTTGGGTGTCTATCTTGAACTGTGATGGTGTAACATGAGATAGTGTTATGAAAATCCAGTAAGGACCCCTACCCCACTGTTTCTAGGTCACTTTTTAAACTCTGAATTCCTTCAGAACTTCCATATAGTTTTATCTACCTCACCATGCTGTCTGTCTCCAATGGTAGAGCAGGGATGCTCATATATAAGCAACTTAGAGGTAGCAATCTGAATTTAATGTCTAGGAAATATTCTGGTTTATCTTACTTATTTGTTTATTGGAAGTGGATTGGTGTTTGGGGGGTTAATGGAAATAGGGGTGCTAAATCTCCTCATGTCATCCCAATATGTTGTGTATCTATTATAGCACAATTATAGCAATATTATGATATGAAAATTATTGTTGGTTTTAATTAATTAATTTAGGACAAAAGTAGGATATTTTACATAATAGACATCTGAAGTTGTCTTTGGCATTAGAAGTTTAAAGAGCACCCTAATAAATAAATTTGCTTATTTTCCCCCTACTATTGGCATTAGGGGCACATCCTTATTCATATAAAAGTAGAACCTGTCACTTTTGAGTTCCACTTGCCCTTGCATAAGTCTCAAGTATCAAAATTGATTTTTCAAAATGTTAATTTGAAAAACAGCAGAGATAGGATTCGAGGATACTTGTTCTTAGGTAAGGATTATTTATTAAGGGAAAGATTTGTCCTTTAAAAATTATTATAATAATTATCACTAAGAACCCAATTCTGTGTTTCTTAGTAAGGCAAAATCCCTATTGAGGCTAACACAAGAAGAACGTTGATTGCAGTGGGATTTCTGTCTGAATAGTGTGAAGTAATCAGCTTTGAAATGTCACTCAAAGGGAGTCAGCAGAGAAGAGGCTAGTTCCTTGCAGGTCGCACTATATTTGCTTGGAATTGCCAAAGGTTTGACATGGTCCTTGCATAGAAACCTGTTCTGGATAATTCTAGAAGCAATATTTAGGACTTGAGGAAAACTTACACTGGAACAAAGAAATTGGTATAGAAATCTAAGGAGCCATATCAATTCATAGATTATGTGGAGGGTCATTGAATCATGGACTCTCAGGATTAAAGTCATTTGTCCCAACTGCCATTGGTGAGTACAGCTACAGCCCCCCTGCCATAATGTTTTTCTGTCTCATACCAGGAAAATTAGAGATCAGCAAACACAGCCCACTTCAGCCTCTGAGTGCTGACTTTTCTGTCTTCATTTGGAGGGCCTTGCTTATTCCTTGGGGCCATTCAGTGGTTTTGTGAGTAAATAGTGAGAATGCAATTTAGCTTAAATCATTTTAAAATATTAAAATCCTCACTACAACAGGCACTTGACATTTGGAAAGACTGCATTCTAAAAGTGTTAATATTTTCCAGACATGAAAATATTGCCGTAGGACATCATTTGTGCCCTAAATTGCATCAAAGCCTCAAGTAGCAAACTACAGCCACACGCCCACCAAGTTTCTAGATATTAGGTATTTGACTAGTTTCACTCACTGCCCAAGAATTCATAGAGACTTTACCTCTGTATTTCCCTCATCTCATTGGCTTATTCACTGTTTTGATGACTCTACAAATTGAAGGCCTACTATGTGCTAGGCACTGTACTAAATACTGGGTACCTAAGTGAATAGAGCAACATTTTCTCTGTCCTTAGGGCAAGTTAACAATCTAGGAGCAGAGGTGCTCAATAATATCTTAGTTGCTCAGGGCTGCCATAACAAAGTACCATTGACTTGTTGGCGTCAACAACAGAAATTTGTCATCTCACATTTTTGGAGGCTAGGAGTCCAAAATCAAGGGGTCAGAGGGCCATGCTTCCTCTTAAAGAGGAGAATACATTCCATGCCTCTGTTCTGGCTTCTGGTAGGTGGCTAGCAATTCATGGTGTTCCTTAGCTTGCAGTGGCAAAAAGCAACTCTTTTTCCATGACATGGCCAATTTTCTCTATCTGTCTGACTGTGTCCAAATATTCTCTCCTTATAAGGTCAGTAGCAGTCATATTAGATTAGGGCCACTCCAGTCCAGTCTTCATCTTAACTGATAACATCTTCAATGATCCTATTTCCAAATGGGGTCACATTCATGGGCCTGGGGTTTAGGATTTGAACACACAATTCAAATCATAACAACAAGTAAACAAATACATATAGAAATACAAATGGTGGTAAATGCTTTGAAGGAAACGGACAGGGTAGAGTAATATGCAGCATGTTGAGAGGAAAAACTACTCAGAATCCGTAGGCAGGAAAGGCCACTCAGAGAGAGAGGCATTTAAGTTGAGACTAGAAAAGATTGGTCCCATGAAAGAAGGGGAAAGAGTATACCCAATGGAGAGGAGCACATGTGTAAAGTGTTTGAGACTGGAAAGAGCATGGGGCATTTGAGGGGTTGGAAATTCAGTATGTTTGGAGAGTAGTGACATGATAGAGTAGGGAAGAGATGAATTTTGTCAGAAAAGCAAGAGCACGATTATGTGGAGTCTTTGTACACCATGATGAGTTTGGATTTGATCCTTATGTTGTCAGCAGCCATTGAAAGGGCTGTTTAAATCAGAAGAGTGACTTATTCACAGACCAGGCAAAAGTTGTGGAACTCCAGGGTAGCCATTTTGCAGTTAGGGTATAGAATTCTGCTTATTAATTCCAAGGGAAGGCAGCTGGTAGCAGAGATTACTATGGCTGCTCTGGGGAAAACCAGTTGGGGGAGAATGAGGAGCTGTGGCCAGAAGGGAAGTCAACCAAATAGTCTATGTGAGATGGTAGCTGAGATTCAGGTGACAGCTGTGAAAATAAAGAAAGTGGGAGGATTTGCACGCCTTGTTAATGTAGAGGTGACAAAGGGACATGTTGATATCAAGCTAGAATGGGTAGATGGTAGTACTGGGTGCTGGTATGAAGAGAAGAGATTTTGGGTGGTAGCGGCAGCATCAAGAGCAGTTTTGGATTTGTTGTATTTGAAATGCTGGGAGTCCTCTGAGAGAAGATGGCTAGTAAGCACCTGGAATCTGGAACTCAGAGTATAAGTTTGGGGTGTAAGGTTGGTAGTTGGGAACATGTAGTTGATGTTTAAGGCCATGGGAACTGAAGACATGGCCTGAAGAGAGAGTAAGAAGAAGGAAGAAAAGAAGGTCTAAGACAGAATTGTTGGAAACAATTAGAGGTCAAGGAGAGAAGGTTCGTGAAGGAGTCTGAGGAGGATTTGGCAAAGAGGTAGAAGGCAAGTCAAGCATGGTATCTCCTCATGAGGGAGAGAGAAGAATGAAGTGGTCCACTGTTGAATGCATATGAGACGCTCATTCCTAACCTTAAAATATATAAGCATGAACTCAAAATAGGATGTGTTTATCATTTCATTATTTCCGTTTTACCTACCAGCGTCTCTCTCCTGCTCATGTGCAGAAATGATGACTGCTGAGTCACAAACACCTTCTAGTCACATTTTTTAAAACAAAGTCTTTAATCATTAAGAATTCTGCTTCTTTCTAATTCGCTACATAATTTCCACAATTTTCTCTGTTTTGCTATAGTATGCAGATTCTATAATTGTCTAAAGCCTCCACTTTTCAAATGTAGAATTATTTTAGATTCATTTTATTATTTTTTGAAAATTATACATGTTCATTTAAAAACATATAAGTTCTTCACCTTCAATTTATTTGAACTGCCATACTGTAGGAGACCGGAATATTAAGCTTATCTGGAAGTTAGGACAAGTTTTCCCTCGAGGGTGAAGAGTAGTTTTATATTCAAACTGGGAAAAAGTTCCACATCTTAAAATAGCAGCAAATTTTTTCTCTGTTTCACATTCTCTCAAGATATCCGCAATCCTTTTTAAACTCTCTATTTATTATTAAATACAAGCAATTTAGCTCCTTTGTAAGGTTATGCAAATAACTCACCCGGAATTAGCATTTAACATGCAGTTCTTATATCCACACAAATGTTTTGTATAAAGTTGTTTTAAGAAGATTCAAATCTTTATAATTAGGAAGGGAAAATATATTAATAGGAATAAAGGGATACTCTGCTAATCTCCGGTATGTAAATTAGCTTATAATTTCCATCATTTACTTTAGAAGCAATAGAACAATGGAACCTTTATTCTTCAATATTGCTCTCTTTCTCCTGCTAGAAAATGTGTGCTTATACAAGTATATCTAAGGAAAAATGACAAGAAATGTTAAATCCTTTAGTTTTATGGGGAAGAGATGGGTAACGGGGTAACTTGTGAGTGGAATTGAAGTTGATACGCTTGTTACTGTCTTGTGTTTTGCTGGTTAAAGGGATATATTGTGATGCAGTTCTCTAGGGTTCTCATTTCAACTCTGTTGTCTTTCCTGTTTTCTTTGTTAGTGGGGCTGACCAGGAGCTTATGTGAAAGATCTACTCTTGTTCATCTAGACCCCTCATCTTCTGTCTCTCCATCCCCTCCCAACCTTTCTACCTGGAAGAAATTATTGTAGAACATGGGGGGAAGTTGTTACTTTCTTGAGATGTGTTGTCTTTGCTTTCATCTCTAGCTTGGCCTTTGCAAAAAGGATCATGCAGGCTACAGATCCATTTAGTCAATGTACTTCCTAAAACCTTCAGTTTTCAGTCTTGCTTATCTTTTGAAGCTTGACTATTCTTTCTCGGGATTCCAGAAGTGCAATCCAGAGTCCTTAGAATTTAGTATTACTAGGTTAAACAAGATGTCGAAAAATTCAAAGCCACGTCAGGCAAAGATTAGGCTATTGAATGGAGAAGTGGAGAGGGGAACTCTAAAGAGATGTTATAGAGAAAAGGGGTTTAAATATGTTCCTTATGGTTGCATAGTGGTAGAATTAGGAAAATGGGTGACATCTGTAAGGAATAGTTTATTTTTCCTTCAAAAAACATTTTGGCAACTACTGTGTACTAGACAGAGTGCTGGAAAGAAGGCTAGAAACGAGATATAATTAATCATGCATTCACTTCAGGGAAATTACCGAGCAGTGGGGAAATAGACATGCAAATAAACAATCATAATAGATCATGATAAATTCAACCATGGAGGTGTGTGTACTCAATGAGAAAATAGAGGAAGGCAGTCTGTATCTGCCTGGGGGCAGGGTCCCAGGAAAGCTTGAATAATAGCCCACTTTTCTCAATCCCTGCTGATTCAAATCTCCTTTATCTCTCTCCTAAAGAGTCTTCCTGCCCCCAATTTTGCCATTTTCATTCTTTCATCCACATTGTAGCCAAAGCACAATTCCCAAAAAGGAAACCAGATCATGTCATTTTCCCATTTAAAAGCTTTTGATGACTTTCCATTATCCCATAAGTAAAATCCAAGCACTTTATCTGGTTTATTAGGCAGAATTGACCTCTGCTTGTCTTTCATTGCTCCCCACCTTGAGCTGCAGCCCCAAAGAACCACTTGCCATTTTCCTAAGTCACCATTTTTTCCCTGATCCTTGAACATGTAGTTCTCTCTGCCTGAAACCTCCTGCCCAGTCCTCAAAATTCTCATACATGGACATAAAAAAAGGCATAAGTGAGCATATGTACATGTGCACCTTCCTCCTCCTCCCACTATCTCTGCCCTTAGCCTTCTTAACTCATATTCCTCCCTCTTGTCCAAAGCACCCTCAGACTCAGCAGTAGGACCTTCTCTGTAGCCCCCTGCATATGGATTTAGTCAGTGCTAGATCTGCTATTGCAGTTGGTAGATCGCAGTACCAGATCACACTATTATAGTTGATAGTTTACTCCTCTGTCTTTTCCACTAGAGGGAAAGTTCCTGGAGAGTAGGAACATATCTTATCCTTACAGCCCTGGCATCTAACATTCTTCCAAGTACACTGCAGAGGGAAACTACATATTTGTTTAATAGAGGAATAAACAAATAAACTTTTAACAGTGCTATCCAAAAATGTGAGGAGATAAGATCCTTGCCACTGTTAATATATGCATTTATGTTAAGTAGTTCCTCAGTGGAAACTCTGAAAGATTCTTCAAACTCTGCAAAACTAAAATACTATGAATCTGCCTCAGCTTCTTTTTAGAAAGACACAACATATAAATACAGAATTTGTAAACTACTTCTTATGCAGGGGCAACAATCACCCAAGCTCCCTGATTCTTTCCATGAATTGGGCAAAATTCTAATTTCATGGTGAAACATCAAGGTGCAGTCACTGAGCCAAATAGTTCCACATAGTAGGACAATCAGAATGCAGCAAGCTTCCTAAAGCAGACTGGACATATTGCAAGGACACAGGGCCATTCAGAAGAGTTTGTGACAGGTTTCTCTCACATTTTGTTGAAGTAAAAAAATGGCAGCATTGTCCTAACAGTGCCTGACTTCCCTCGTTCTTTTTCCTTTGCCCTTACTGCTTCAGTGCACACCAACTGACTTCCAAATGCTGGCACCTGTTCTTCTTGGCGTCAAGCTTTCTTTTGCACCAAGAACCCCTTTAGTAGCCTAATGGGCAGGTCAGAAGTACCCAGGAATTGATGCCTTTCCTAAACCTTTAACCAAAGTGGGCATCTAACTGCCCCTCATGAAGGATAACTTTAAGACACGTGTCCTGCCCCAACTCCCAGAGTTTCTCTGGAGGGATTTGGCTCCAGCTGCCCGCAGCAAGAACTGGCTTGATAGTGTCCCTGTCTGGGCTTCTATCCCTTCCCCACCTCCCTGCCCCACTCCCTTAGATGATCACCCAAATTAGTGTCTTGCACTCAAAACCTTGCTCAGGGTTTGCTTCTGGGGAACTGCAAATTAAGACAACCCCCAGTAAGTAAATGTCCTCTTATCCTTGGGCATGAATCCGTCAGAGAGGCCTGAGATGGGCAGAAGATGCTATGAGGGGCTTTCCTTCCTAAGAAGGTGTTAGATTAGGAGATGAGGGGGTCAGATGAGGGGGTCGAGATAAACACTGGCTCAGAGGAAACAGTTTACTGAAGTGGTTGAACAGGCTGTTGTTGTTTGTACTGCTCACTAGAGAGAATTATACTCTTTTTCATTCTTATGCATCTTATATATTTGATTAGGCCAGCATATTGTAGAGTCTAAGCAGGCTATGATCTTGGAAGATAGCATATGGCAATTACTGCCAACAATTGAAAGCTCTAATCTGAAAATAACTCTTGTCTAGTCTCAGAAGGGGTCAGAGTCATATCAGAGACCCTCAGACTTTAGAATTGAGGCCTTCATATTTGTCTAATTCCATCACCCCTGAAGAAACTGAACTCCAAGAGGTGCAGTAAAATACTCTCAATCACATATAGTTCCCTGATTGTCAACCCAGTGCTTTTCCCACCGTATCTGACCACTCAACAAACAAACATGACTGAATTGATTTGAATGCCATTCCTAACCTCTGGTTTCCCATTTATTTTAGACCAGCTTTTCCTTTGACCAAATGAGTTCCTCATGGGAAACCAACCCTGCCTGCAACCCATCTGTCGTATCCAGGATTCCAAGAGACTATTTCAAATTCAGGGTCTCTCTTTCAGGCTCGCATAAGCAAGAGATAGGCCTGAAGATGTGATTTTCTCTATAAAACCAGACCTCTCAGCATCCACTGGGGAAAAGTATTAACAGTGAGTTGACTAGAGGCGTTCTTCAATGAGGCCATTGGAGTAGCAGCACACATCAGGATTCCTTCTACTGCAAGGCAACACTCACCTCTCATGGCCCCTTCCCCACCAAAAAAAAAAAAAAAAAAAAAGGTGGGGGATGCTATGTAGGCAGAACTCTCTTTACGAATGTAATGATTATTGTCAGTCCTTCTTAGGCTTAATTCAGCCTTTTGTCAGTCATGCAAACTCATGCATCCTCCATTAAAAGATGTATTTATTTATTGGTTCATTTCAAAGCCTTACTTTGGCTCTGTATAAACTGGCTGCTACCTTCATGCTCCTTTTTGTGGGTAATATCTTAGATATTTTTGGGTATAAAGAACTCAGTTTGTCTCAAGTAATGTAGAATTTATTGTAAAAAATATTTTAAAAAACAACAAAACCCTGTGGGAATGAGGACATTAGATGTTTCAGGAATTAGGAAGAGGCTTATAACCAGGTTTTGTGGACATGGTTTGTACTCCGATATTTTGCAATTAACACAGCTTAACTTCTTTCTCCTTTCATTTCTGAGGGATTTCTTTCTCCATGCCCATTTTCCACTCTAGGACTCTGGCATTATTAGAGTGTCTGCTCATTTATAACCTTTGCTGCCTCATAGCCTCTGCAAAGGACCTTCTCTGTGTGTCATTTTGCCTTCAACCCTCTACTAATTGCTCAACTCTGTCTCTTATTTTGCTTTAAAATTCCCATGAGAAAAATCTCATTGCACCAACTAATCAACATCATCTCTTCCTGGACGAAGCTATTGTGTCAAGCTGCCTAATGAGCTACTTAATAGGCTGTATACTGGCCAGCCTTTCAGGGGGTGTCATCGCTTGATCTAGGAGGAGGCATGTTTTGCAAGATGCTATAGAAAATGATTAAGGGATCACCTAGGTCTGCCTTTCTTGGCCCGTGGCTGTGGGTGGGGGCTTTCTAGGACAGTCAGTAAATATTGGCCTGACTAGTCCATATCCCAGAGAGAGGTATGACTATGATGATGATAGTCTCTCATTGAAAGACTTGACTCTCAGCACCTCACATTCATGCATAGCATGAAGTGATCTCATGGCTTCCAGGAAAATAATAAGCTGTAGTGCTCCTTCCTCCTCCCCACCCCTCTCCAACAAGATGCCTATAGAAAGACATGGTGGTTGCCTAAAAAAGTGGGAACATATTTATATCCTTTGTGTGCCTACCCACCTTTATTCCAAACAGTGATTTTAGGTAACAGAGAAAACTGGACCCTCGGCCTCTTTGAACCAAACCTTGAATCATTTTGGCATATGATTTAGGTTCAGAAAAAGAAATTATTGGCTGAAAACCATGCCTTATGATAATTTGGATATTGAAAATGATGCATTTGTATTTTGGCCGTCTTTATGGACGAAGGAGCTCCTGAGTTATAGATGACTCATCCTCACTATACAACGCATTTGGCATTACTAAATGAAGTTTAAATTGGAGAGACACCATCCATTACACATAGAAAAATTTGCATTTTAACATCTCCAGAATGCTATTAAATATCTCAGAAAGATCCATAAAGGAAAGTGCGTCCTAGAGCTTGAAATAGAAAGTGATAGGAAAAAAGTGGAAATAGAGTTCCCATTTTTCAGAAAAGAGCCATATCATCCCATAAATCTTTGGAAAGAAGTTTTCTTGGGCTCTGCTCTAAGCATTCAAATTCTTCCCAGGAGCACCTTGACCTTAAATTAACATTTATAGAGTTTAGCTGACAACAAGCTTTGCGATTTAATGGAAGGTTTAAAGTTGAAGAAGGTAAGTAGTCTAAATTGGTATTGTATATTAAGTCTTGAATAAGGATGCATTTCTACAACTACCACCATTTTCATTTATTTTCCCCTCTAGAACAATAATAACAATTGGCAAAATATATGAAATGCATTTTCTTTCATGAATAATACATTTTTATATGTTAACCTCGTGGAACAGGAACAGTTCAACAGTAACAGCAAAATTAATGCCGTTTTCTTAAGAAAGGGTATATGTGACAATGTCTGTGCTAAATGACCTTGATAATGTTGTTTTTCTGTAGAATGCTAAATATAAATATAGATTGTAAGAAATATTAATCCAGTGCTAAAATAACAAAGACTTCTTAAAAATAAAGAAAATATACAGTGTTACCTAATGCTTCTATTATAGATCAAATGAAAATGAGGTAAGTTCTAGTCTGTTCAAACAAGGAGTGCAGTCTAAGTGGAATATGAATGTCTGGAGAGTAATAATATAAAGCATGAAGGTGGTGTCTTAACACCACTAATGAGTTGCCCCTTGGTTGCACTGCAGATAAAAAAGGACTGCCAATATGCATATGCATTTCCGCACTGCATAAAGCCTGAATTAAAAATGCCTGGTGTTAACACACAAAGGCAAAGTCCACTTTTCCAAATGTTTAGTCTATTAGAATCACAGTTACTCAGCCTCCAAAAAAGATGCTTCTGAAAAAGCAGGTGACTAGGAAAGCTAACACCTCCCTTGGATCTGGGCAAAGAGGCCCGAGCTCTGGGCTCTGACCCACGGAGAACCCATTCCCAGCACCCCCATGCTTTGGAGCACCCTCCTCAGAATTGTCCTAGTGCTCCTCTGGTGCCGGGGTCAGCCGGAGGGGCAGTGCCATCCCATCACGGTGCCCTGCGCTGGACCAGGACCAGGACCCTTTAGGATGCGCTCCACTCTTTTATCTAGCCCCCCCGCCCCCCGCCCCGCAAGTGTATGGTTGCCCAGATGAGCTAAAGAGCTCTAGGACTCACATCTGTGGGATTGTCCTGAGGATTTGGATCTGTCTGGTTCCTAGAGGACAATCTGGTGATCAGGTCGCTCTTGCTGACTGGCTCAATATTTCTTTTGTGGGAATGAATAAAATTGGGTCATCAGACTGGTGCTTACAAGCTGGGTTTGGGTGACAAATGATGTGTATAGACAGGGACCCTGTGAAAAATATCTGCCTGGGGGCCTGCACAACTTAGGAAAGCTACAGTAAACAATGAAGATTAAAATCATAACCAGGATAAAATAAGACAAGGAAATTTCCCTTCTTTGAAATTTGGTGACATATCACCTGCATGAGAGCTAAGAAGGTAATGAGTTCTTATTAGTGGGTTGTCTGTGAAAATGAGATGGTTCATAAAAATAAGAAAATACAAACTAGGTCATAGTGGCAGGTACGTTCTTATGAAATTATTTATTGCAGCATAGAAGGCCAGATCTATTATGCAGAACACTCTCTGCTTAAACTTTTCAAGACATTCAGACCTGTCAGACTCCTCTTGTTCATTCCCTCACATACTCTCCATGTTGCTTTCAGTTGACGCTGTGGCTAGCGTGAACAGTCTGCTCCAATTCTGACCCATTTTGTGCTGGAAGCACTGCTTCTTTCACAACCTGCCCTCTCTAGTCACCTCTGATGCTATGGTATGGGGTGTCTGGGACCCTTGAATGTGAAGGGATTAACTCTCAGTGGACAACCTTCAACCAAAGGAGATCCAAAGGGGGTCCTAGAGTCAGTGGATAAATGCTTCTCCTCTGGGTGAGCAGCTGGGAGGGACCATTCAGAAGGTACCAGCAGAGCAGAACTTCAGTTTCCCACATGCTGACCAACTCAATAATGCATCCTTGATTTGCCTCCTTCTCCTTCCTGGTTTCACTTTCCCTGGATCACCCCTCACTCCTGTCCCCTTGGGGTCACTTTCCAAAATAAATTACCTGCACATAAGCCCTGTTTTCCCAGGAGGAACTGAGGCTTTGACAATGTACTAATACTACAGGTCCCTATAATTGTCCCTCTGACTTTTACATGGCCTCTCCACCATGAATTATTCATCACTTAAGCATTTCTCAGTGCAGCTCAAAGAGCCTCCGTGAGGTATAATATGTATAAAGTTTATCATACTGATATGAAGACACACATGGTTATCCCGTCACTTCTTGCTAGAGACTATCTTCTAATAGCATCTAAGATTATGTTCTGCATTTTCTGGGTGGTCCATGGTGTTGGCTCACTGAAAAAATATAAAAAGTGGCCATATAGATAGTTCTATAAATGGTAGACCTCAGTGAAGTTATATGGATAAAGGCAAGAGACCATTTTCCTCTAACATGAGCAGTATGAACAGCAAGGCATTATATTTTATAAGATGTCTAAATGGCTTTATAAATATCAGACATTTATTTATCTTCGACCTACATATCAGATGTCATTGCAATTGGCGTATAAAAATCATTAACTGCTGTGTTTGTATAGCATCAGATGATTGTCAGAATATTCAGGAAATTTCAACATTCCTGGGATTGTGTGTTTTAGGGAAAACATTAACAGTTATGGTATAATAACATTTAGATGACTGAAACCCAGCTGCCAATGTATCTGAGTTTAAGACTTAGGAGCATACAGGATGTATAGAAAAATGGAGCAGTATTTATTGGAAATGAATAGGCAGCTCAGAAATAGAATGACTTAAATTATACACAGTCACACATGCATACTTAGCCCACATGATCAGCTGGGCCTGTAGCATTTGCAGGTAGCAATTTCCCATGGTCCCAAAGGGAGAGAAGGATGATTCAAGTGTTTCCCTTGGCCAAGCTTCATTGCTCCTTGAAAAAGGAGAAAACTCTAGGTAACACCTGGTTGAAAATCATTATTAAAATATATCCCAGATTTGCTTCTTTGGGCCAAACAGCTGGAATCTTTATATATATATTTACATATACATATCAAATTTTGATCCACCTAATTTTCACCTTCCCTTGGGAGGGAAAAATGCATGAATGGCAAAGAAATATACCCACTTTACAAGTCCCTATTCTGTGTCAGGCATGCATGTAATATTTTACATATGTTGCATCTAGTAGAGTTGCTGGGAAATTAATAACTGATAAGTTTCCCAAGAATAGGTGTAATGAATACACTTGCAGGCATTTGTTGCGGGAGCCAAACATCAACATAACGCCATTTCTTCCTAGTCAAGACAATCAGAAAGCATTTTCAAGCAGAAAATTCCATTGACTGTAGTTATTACAATAGATTGTGTGATTTTAGTTGGGCATTATATCCTATACCAATCAGCATCTTGTCAGGAAAATAGACGCTGAGATAGGTATTTTGAGCAGAGGAGATTTCCTAATAGGGAATTATTTACACAGGAGTTTGCTGGCTAAAAAATGAGTAGAAAGGGAATGCTCAAGTAGCCTGATGTTAGTAACTTACAGGGAGCAGCTAGGACCCATAGGCCTGGAGAACAAAAGCAAAATCATCAACCTATAGCTCTGCAATAATTACCAACTAAAGTAGTAACTTTAAAAAAAAAAGTGTTTTTTACTGGACGTGCAAAATTTACTTTTCTTTGAGACTTTAAAATCATTTACAAGTTTTTATACCTTAGAGGTTAGTGGTCATAAGGGATACAAATTAAGGTTCAATTCTATCATTTGAAATACTCATAAAATCCTATTGCGGAGCGGGCCACAGTGGCTGAGCAGGCAGAATTCTTGCCTGCCATGCCCGAGACCCAGGTTTGATTCCCAGTGCCTGCCCATGCCAAACAAAACAAAACAAAACAAAACAAAACAAAACAAAGCAAAAACTATTGCAAGAATAAAATATATTGATGTATCATTAATTCATATACTCACAAATATAAATGATGTTCTGAAGGGTTTTTTTTTTGTATTTGGTGCTGATTCAACTGACAATATAAAAAATTCAGAAGGTTAAGTGAGTTTCTACTGGCTTCAAATCTAAAGCTCTACAAAACTTAAGGGTAAGTTAAGATTTCCAAATTCTACACCAGAGAATGTGGTTAAAGCTCTACTTTCATTAAGCATTATTGAAGCCATTATTTCCCCAGAAACACAGTGGGCTTCCATCCTTAACTGGCTCTAATTTAGTAACATGGAGCAACTCCTCCTAATCTTTTAAATTTGCCACCCAATGTCCTTTTTCCCTTAAGACCACCCGAATACTGGTTTTGTTATATTGCACCTTTAGACATAAAGATGTATTATGTATTGACTGGCTTGGCGATGCCCAAAGTTAGAAGTAGAAATGCTTTCTTTCTGGTGAGGGAAAATGTTGAGTGGTGGAAAAAAATTGAGTCAGCGAAACTTGAGTTGGAACTCACTTATGACATTTATTATCTGTGGTATGATATATTTATGTTTTATTATTTTTATAGTAGCGTTTCTCAACCTCAGCCCAATTGGCATTGGAAACCATTCTTTATTGTAGGGTGTTGTCCTGTGCATTGTAGGATGGTTAGCAACATCATAAGCACGGGCCATCGGATGTCATCTTGTTGCAAACAAAAATGCCTCCAGGCATTGTTAAATATCCAGGCATTCTCTCCGGGGAACCCCACCCCCACCCCAAACCCTCCATTGAGAGCCATTACTCTAAAGGATAAATTTCCTCAGCCAATTATACCTGTTTCATAGGGTTGTGAGAATGTGGGATGCATATGTATCAATGGTCTCAGCATGTGCCCAAATTATAGACCTGTGCATAATTGATAAAATGGGGATGTGACTACTTGGAGTAAATTAAAAAAAATTTTTTTTGACTGTGAGACCTCACTCAAAATGAATTTCAGGGCAGTGTGACGGTGGCTCAGTGGCAGAATTCTCGCCTGCCATGCCGGAGACCCAGGTTCGTTTCCCGGTGCCTACCCATGAAAACGAATAAATACGTAAATAAGATTCAGACTGAAAAACTTTGAAAATAATACATCAAAATATTATTTAGTTTTTGTGATGCGTGGGTAGTTCAGTGGTATAATTCTTGCCTGCCATGTGGGAGACCCGAGTTTGGTTCCCAGTCCATGCACTTCCCAAAAACAAACAAGAAAGCAAACAAACACAAAAAACACGCAAGCAAAAAGTCAACAAATAAAAGTCAACAAATGGTGCTGCAATGACAGATACTAACATGGAAAAAGAATGAAATGTGACCCCCACCATACAGCACACAAAATATATATCATTTATTTTGATTACTGAATTTCTTGACAGTCCCTTAAATAAATATTGTACCTAGCCCCGGTAAATGTGAAATCGGTCCCAGGGCAGACTTTGTACGTCAGACTCTGCAGTTTGACTAGAACCCCAGATGGTTCAAAAAGTCCTCCTGTAGTTGGTGGAAGAAGCGGTAGTGTGTACAGGGTTGGGGGAGGTTGGGTGTGGGGGTGAGGAGGGAAGAGGCAGGTCTGGGGAGAGCAGCCTGGGACACATGTCAGATACAGGTTCCTCAAGTCTTCCTGTGGCAGAGAGCCTGCAGGAGAAGCTGAGGGAGTTGCTTCCAGGAGGGGTTAGGTGAGACATCTGCTGTTTGGATGCTTAGTTGATAAAGTGTGACACAAAGTGGAAAGGAGAGGCATTCCCTCCGATCCTGTGACAAACATGGTGAAGCATCAACGAGAAGCCATCAGGGAAGGCGACAACCTTCTGAAAGGACCAGTTTGCCTCTTGGGAAGCCTGGGGAGACAGCGCCTTCTCATGGAGGACACTGGCGCCCCCAAGCGAGCAGCGATTGGAGTGCAGGGAGCAAAGGACTCAGAACGGAAGAGTTGCTTTGGGAAGATGCAAAGCGCTACGTTTTTCCGGGGGCTGAAGGCTTGCGATGTGCTGGTGGGGGCAGAAGCCGTGAAAATTACAGTGATTTGGGTAGCTCTGCAAGTAGCCTTGGCCTGGGGAGATGGAGGAAATGTTAGGTTACATATCTTCATTTATTTATTCCAAAAATTTGAGGGTCTACTATGCTCCAAACACTGTATTTAAAGCTAGGTAGTGAAATGCGCAGGGTTGTTCTTCAGCAAATATTAATCACATAAATGCTGGAATCCTGTTTTGAATACTTGACCTGTGTCATATTAACACTATTCTCTATGTGAGTGAATTATAGACCTAGAAATAGTTACTGCATGTTATGGTCCTAGACCAGGAGTTCTTAACTCTATGTTTTGAAGAAAGTTTCTTTTTTAATGCATACAAAAATTGCATTGACAGTTATGTCTCACACATACGTATGCTATCCTGTTAAAATATATGTGGAGCTGCTATTGTGATTTATGAAATAGAAATTCATTTACATTTTTCTGAAGCTAGCTTTATGTCTGCATTTCACCTTTAAGAAATACCAAATGTATAATTAATTTCACGTGGGAGTCTGTGTGTCTACACACATATGTATATTAAAATTTGCATATTGTATGTACATATTTTCAAGGGGGCTCTTATACTTGTAAAGTTGAAAGCCTTAAATTATGAAATACTTTTATGCTCACATTTAACAGATGAACACATAGAACTCTAAGAAATTAGAGTTCGGGGTCTCAAATAACTGAAACATAACAGTGTCAAAGTAGGTACTAGAATTTTGTGCTCTGGATCTTGTAGCCTCAGGTTCAATCCTCTCTGTCACTCTACCTCATAGATTAAAAAAAGTAAACTACAAGAAAACAAACTATTTTAACTATAAAAGGTGACCTAAAGAAAAATCATTTTAAGACCAAGTTGGTTGCAGCAAAATTCATTAGCCTCCTTCAGGATGAAAGCTGATGTCTGGGTGACATTCCAAGGTTACTAATGTTTGTCAGCCCCAAAACTTGCAGACTGTACATGATAGGGAATCTTTGGGGTTTGGCATCAAAGGAGAAAGGATGTAAAAAATGGCCCTGATGGATGTTCTGAAGTTGTTTGATCTGAATCCAGAGAAAATAGCAGCTATCACCGCTGATGGAATACCCACTATGGCTGAGAAGACGAATAGTAGGAAGGGGGAAAAAAGTAAAGTCAGAAAAGCTTGTGCCAGACATTTTATCATATCTTTTTTATTTTATTTTTTACAAACCAAGCTTGACAACTTGGAAATCCCTTTGTGCAGTTTATAAAATAATGAATTCTAAATGAAGGCCAGGATTCACCAACAGACCAAGCAATTATGTAAACAATTTCTGTTCCCCAATATGGCTCCCTGTCATTACATTTTCAAGTCAAATCACTTCCATGAGGTGAACAGTAATTCGTGTGACGCAGATCTTTGGAGCTTTAGATACCAGACGTGGTATGAAGCCAGCTTCTTGATGTCCCAATGACAAGCAAGGTCCCCTTTGTTATATTTCCACTGCTGATTTACACTCATAGAAGAGTCAACTGAAAGACGGAAGTGCTACAGGATAATCTGTATTCTTATATCATTTCTCCTGTGTTCAGTGGTGTCGACACTCTGATTTCATTACCACAGCTGTTTCTTACTTTCAAATACACAGACACACAGACACACACACACACACACACACACATACTCAAACACGACCCTTCAAAGTTGCGATTAGCCATGTGATGTCTAAGATGTGTCTAATGTGTGTCGGCTTTTAAAAGTGCTTGCTTGTGTTAAAGCCATCCTCTCGCTGGTTTACAAGCTGATGGAGAACAACCGCCGAGTGTATCATACCCTTTGTGCTGTCCCCGGGCAGTGTGTTGAGTGCTCAGTAAAAACTACCAATTGACTGACACATCTCCCTCCTTTTCTCTTTGTCTCTGACACCTGACTTGCTTTCTTTCAGAAATGTTATTTTTTATAAGTGGCAATGTTTCCCCACTCTGGACTTGTAAAAAGTTCTTCTCAATCTCTAACATTTTCTTTATGAAAGATTTTCAACAATAGACAAAACACAGGTGGAAGGAAACCAACATTCTATTCTCACTTAACAATAAATCTGTGTTTAATTGGCATGTGACAAGCATCTTAGAAAAGGAAAGGGTTTTTGTTCCCCAAGGGCAGTACCAGCCTGAACATCTCTGTTGAAGCAGCGGTTGAAGATAATAACACCTCTTGCCTGTCCCACCCACTCCAACCGCCCCGGAATTCACGGCAGTGGGTTAATGGACAGCCTCAGCTTTATACTTCTTCTATTAAACATTGGGCCAGGGATGCTCTCTGTATTCAGGGGCTCTATTGTTCACTCACAGAACTCAAACAACAGGTTAGCTGTCCTTTTGGAATAGAAGCCTAAACCACAATTATTTTTTAAGCTTACCTTAGGAAAAATTTCAACAGTCAGGGATATCTAGAAATATGGACTCTTCAGGAGACATTAAAGCGCGCCCTCCATCCACCTGAGCTTTGTTTGAGCTAACAGAAGCAAAGTAATGTCACTTTATTAGTGTGCTTTTCTCTGTTGCACCTATTATGGATTGTACCATCGAGGCAGGTGACTGTTACAGGGAGGTTGCTCTCATGTCTCAGCCTTCCATTTGGGCCAGCCATCCTGGAAAGAGTGCAGGTGAGAAAATCTCCCCACTGTGTACCAGCTGTTCTTCAGTCTGCCTCTACACTCTTGGCAATTACCAGAGGGGCACCATTCTCTGTGGTACAATTTCCATATCTGGTTTCTTTTCTCCTAGTACTCCTGTTTAAAGGTTCTTGGAACAGAAGGGTGTTCAGAAACATACGAGGTTGTGAATAAAAGTCACAGAGATTAGCACGAGATGCCAGTCTTTATGGTCATTTTTTTTGCTTCCTTCACCTGCCAACAGATGTTTGCCTTACTCCTGCGGATGACACAGCATCTGTAATGCCCAAGTGGTATGAAAGAACCACGGGGTTCTTTCCCCTATTTCACTACAGCCACCACAGAGAAAACACTGACGAGGCTTAGGTTGGGCTTCACCAAAGGCAGACCTGAGGCAAGGATTCTAATGCAGGCAGTGGTGGTTGGAATCAAGCCTGTTGCCCTGACACTGATAGAGGTCCTGGGGCATGGGCCCAGCACTGTCAGTCTCTGCTACTTTGAGGCTGAAACTCGTCTAATATAATGCAGACAATGCAGGGTCTATAACAGTATTGACTTTGACTTCTGACTTCTAAGAGCCTCACTACTTCCTTTTATGTTCCAGAAATATTTAAAAAATCATATCGTATGATAAAGCAAAGAGAAAATTTCAGTCTCATAATTCATCCAGCAATCATTTGTTAATAAAGAGATTACAGTAGAGCAGATAATCTATAGCGTAGGACTTTGTGATTGAACAGTCTTGGTGCAAATCCAGTGGAAACTTCTTAGCTGTGTGATCTTGGACTAATGATATAATCTAACTGCAGTTTCTCAACTGCAAAGGGAGATAATAGATCAATCTCTCAGAGTTGATGTGAGAACTTCATAAGACAAGGCATGTAAAACTTAATGCCTGTTATTAGCTGTAAGTGTTAACAGTTGCTATAGAAAGACTAGGCCCCCTGTAGGTGTTGGGAGTTAGAGAGAATATTCGTTTCCTAGGGCTGCCCTAGGAGTTCCTGGGTGATTGCTGCCAATCCTTGGCATGCCTCGGCTTGTAGATGCATCACTCCAACTCCTGCCTCTGTCTTCATGTGGCCCTCTCCCTTGAGCATCTGTGCTTGTGTGTTCAAATTTCCCTCTTATAGAAGGACATAGTCATTGGAGTAGGTCCTACCCTAACCCAGAGTGACCTCGTCTTCACTATCTATATCTGAAAAGACCCTATTTTCAACAAAAGATTACATTCACAGGTACTGGGTATACGGGAATTTTTTTGGGGGGGGGGTGAGGCGGTGCATCATTTCACCCAGTATAGAATGGTGAGGCAACAGAAAGTGACAAAAGAGTGTCTACCCATGGAAAAGAAGTGGGAATGGATGCCTCAGATTAGCAACAGGCATCACGATAGGAGACAATGCCCACCTCATGCCTGCAAGGCCGGGGAGATGGAACCTCTAGCATCAGAGAGCTGGTGCTTTTCAAGGTTATGTGAGGGGAGCAGGTGGCCGCAGTGGGATGGCTCTGTTCTCTGCATGGTGCTGGGTCTATCCGCCCACGCCAGGAAGCAGGGCAATTTGTGGGCAAGTACAGTGCAAAGAAGGCAGTGAAGAGGAGCGGCGCCTGTGGCCCTGCTTGCTGGCCGCTCTCTGCCCATGGAGAGGTGTCACCTGTTGAGTAGTAGCTCAGAGGAGCACAGTCTAGGGTTGGACTTCTTCAGTGTCGCCAGGGCAGATGGAGCTGGAGGTGCTCACGAGACAGTCTCAGCATTCTCCCTTCTTTTTGGGTCAGAGAGAGGAAACTGGATGCACTGAGGCCAGAACATTTGCTCTCTGAACAGGTCCCTAGCCTGCTGGGCCAGGGAGACAGTGACAATTAGAGGTAGTGGCTATGGAGCAGAAGTCCGGCTCTCACATGGCACAGCTGCATTTCATGGAGAGAAGCTGAAGCTTTCTGATAGGTCAAGCGTCCTGTCCAATCACGGAGCTGGTAGGTGCAGAACCTGCACTTGAACTCTAGGCAGACCCCAAAGTCTGTTCAGTGACGGTCTCAGGGGAAAAAACGATTCCGTCTGCGCTGTTCTGCGCTTACTGCTGTTTTCACGATGTAAAGGTGGAAAGGGTCTTGGAAGCTGCAGAGTCTTGGATTCAAGTCTTGTGCCTGGGGACACCAGACCTCGTGCCTGGGATTATAAACTCATTTTTGATGCATCTGTTACCTCTCCCATGACTGCCTACTATCCCCATTTTTCACATAATCTAAGTGAAGATGTCGAAGCCATCCTTCCTTCCAAGGCAGTGACTGCAACTAGCCAGCATAACGCTTTGACAGTTCTGTTGAGAAAATGTGCTGGACGTGATAATTGTTCAGATAATATTTTCCTCCCAGGAGGATGGGCGATTATTTTGACAGCTTACTTCAGTGCTCCAGATAAAGTTTACATTGTCAATTAATGGGAGTACAGCAGGTAATAGTCATAAGCTCTCGGGGGATAATCTCGAAGCCATTTCCAAATGTCCTTTATGGAAGCATATGGTCATATCCTCTACTTCATCACTGGTCAATCAGCAGTTGCTTTTTAATATGGTGTGTTCTTCATGCACCAGTGCAATTTCCAAGCTCGCTCACATTTGTTTTTCCTCTATGGTGCTTGAAAGTTGCTTAAGCCACTGATTATTGCTTTGCCACGAGCTCTGATCACTCTTCTGGATGGTAGGCACTCACATGTCATCTTTAATTTGTGGTATTAATATTGAACTCCATCACTGTTCAGTGGTTTTAGTGAAGTATTTACATATAGACTAGCAAAGTGTTGGAGCAGTGCATCGAAACTGTCCGCTCCTAATTGGAACGGTAAAGTTTACCACAGCATCTGCATGGCACAGATACAATTTCCAGTTATAAAGCAGCCTTGGAGGCTTACTTTGAAAAACAAATGAGATGTGATTTTCTTTCGTAGCCCTGTATTTCCCCACCCACTGGTGCTCTGAGAACTGCTTTGCACAACCTTGCACACTTGAAAGAAACATGAACGGTCTCAAAGAGTTTTGACTGGGAATTGCTTAAAATTAATGAACTAATTAGTTAAGAAAGGTATTGCTTTATTATGGACAGAGAAGCCTTGCACCATAACGATAGTATGGAATGCATGAGATGTCCTTTAATTTTACGACTTTAGAGGAAGGTGGGCTTGTGAAGGAGTATTTGGACTGCTATCATTAATTATCGAATTTAAAGATCACCTCGCCCTGTGAGAAAGATGGATATCAGTCTTTGAGAGGTTCAAATGGATGAGAGAGGAAAAGGGAAAAGCTACGGGAACATCTTCCTGCCTGTGTTGCCAGATGACCTTGTGCCCTGGTATGTTTAAATTGCTTACTTCCTATAACTCTATAAACTTCTGTGTTTTCATTTGCTGGATTAGATTGAAGTGTCAACTATATTTGATGAGTAGCATTGGTAATATATGTTCATGTTCGTCTTTGCTCTTTCTGCTTTTATTTATATAGAGTCAGTATAATTTATTTCTCCTGAAAAAGCTTTCAGCAAAAAAGATTTTTTAATGTACAAATACTTTTTAACAGGGCTCTGGGGTTTGTGATGATCAAATCACTCATCTTTCCTTCTTCTTTCTAGCTTTTTTCCTTCCCTTGCTTATTTTTCTTTTAAACCCAGGGACAAAAAAAAAGAAAAAGAACATAGAATAGTTGCACCTAATCAGAACAAAATGTTAGCATCGAAAGCAAGCTTTTAGTTCAGTCTATGTCTTTATTAGCTGAATGATATGAAGAATTGTGCAATTACCTGGATAATTTAATTAAAATACATCAGTCTGCAGCCTTCCGTAGTCAAACACTGTGTTCTTGCATATAGCCGGCCAAGCATAAGGTTTTGGATTTGTGGTAATTCTAGCCAAGGAGGAGGAATTTGCTCATCCCTAAGGAGGGTTGGGTTGGGAAGGAAATCTCTGGTAACCTTGACGTTAAGTGGAGGACCCTGTTAATTATGCAGCCAGTTACTCACTCTGGAGTTTTACATACATCAGAATATTCTGTCTAGATAAATGATCATGCCTATCTGTTTCAAAGCTCCCTGAGGGTTCATAGAAAATAAAGGAGAAGAGGATGAAGGGACAGAAATCATCAAGTTACTAATCTGCAAATGACCTAGCAAAATTGTGCCTAGGACACAGGATGCAGGGAAAAACTGGGGAAACTATAATAAACACAAAGCTCAATTCGATATGGAGTCTCTAGTTCCTGCCTTTCTTTTTCTTTTTAATATTCTTTCCCTACCCTGTACCACATGTTTCCCCCATTTTCCTTTCATTCTTTTCACCATCCAAGAATTTCTTCTGCTAATTGAAATCCAAGTCCTTTTTGTTGTTCACTCAAAGCCTGTTGAAACAAACAATAGATTTGATAAAATGCCCAAGTTAAACCAGTTCAATCATGGAAATGGCAACGTGCATATAGCTGTATTTCCGCTTCCATAACCATTTGTCTCTGATCTTAGAAATAGTGAATACCAGAACCCACTTGCCTAGGGCCAGCACAACCTGTGTTCTGATATTGTCCGCTTAGATCCTGACTTCTCTAGAAAACTGTGAAACAGAAGGAGGGGTGACATGTACTCTTTTGAAAGACACTGGACACGTGTTTTTTTTGTTTTGTTTTGTTTTTTTGACTCAAAAGAGTCAAATAAACTGATCTTTAAAAAAATGAAGAAAACATGAAAGTAGCAAATATTAGTTCTGCATGACTGAACACCAGACATAAGCTTATGAATTTTATTAAAATAAAAATTAGAAACCAGTCAAATGTTATTTCTCATGTGCATTTGGATAAAATAAGATACAAATTTTTAAAGTTTTACATCACTAATGCAGATAATTTTGGAAGCTAAATCAACAACAATTAGAACAAAAAACAATTTATGCTCCATTTTTTTAAACATAAAGATTTCCACATTGTGCAATTAATATGCAAAAGGAGTTGTAACAAAGTCTACCTTTGCATATTCTTATAGAACTTTCTTTGCAGCCCGTTGTTATAATTCCTGTTCATTTGAAAAAGGAATATGGGATAAGATTAAAAAATAATGTTAATTTTAAACAATTAGGTATACATATAACCACACAAGCAATCATTTGAGGGGGCTTAAAATGATAAATGAAAATGTTTATGACCTTGGTTCTAGAATGAATATTATATTTTAATCCCTAGAGTCTAATAGAGATCTCAAATTTAACACAATCTAAACCAAACTCTTCATATATTATGTCCCCACACCCTGCCCCAAACTGCTTTTATAGCATTTCCCCCCATTTTATTCTTCCAATTTTCCATTCTTCCAATTGTTCTGGTCATAAACTTTGGCATCTTTCTTGACTCTTCTGTTTCTTTCCCACTCCATGTCCAGTATTTCTCAAACCCTGTTTATTTGACCCTGAAGATATGCCTCAAACGTGACCACTTCTCACCGTCTCCATTACCGTGTGCTGGTGCAGGCCACCATGCTCTCTCCACTGGATTACCATAAAAGCTGTCGAACTCGTCTCCCTGCCTCTACTTTTGCTCTTGTAGAGTTTGTTCTCAACTGAATAGCTCAAGTGATTCTTTGAAAAATGTAAGTCAGATCATAGTTCTCTTCTGAAAACTTTCCGATGGCTTCCTTGTCAATCGGAGTAAAAGTGAAAGATTCCTTTCATTTCCTTGCTTTCACCTCCTATTACTCTCCCCTTTGCTCATTCCACTTGAGTCACCTAAATGGTATTCTGTTCCTCAAACATACCTGCCGCAGGACCTTTGCACTTGGTATTCCTTCTCCCTGAAATGTTCTCCCAGATATCCTAATGGCTTTTGCTCCATTGTTGCCTTCAGACCTTTGCTCAAATATCAGCTTATCAGAGGTTTTCTTGGTAATTTAAGATTGTATACTCACTTCCTGATATTCCCTATCTTCCTTCCTTGCTTATTTTTCTAATTTTTTCTTATTTTCTTAGTACATACAACTGTCTGAATATATATATATTTATACATGTATACACACACACACATATTGATAGCCTTATGTGAGTGACTATATATATATTTATATATAACTGTTTAAATACTTTCTATATACACAGATATTTGGAGGGTGTATTTATGTATTCACACCAATGCAGACATACACACACACACATATATTGTTTATTGTCTATCTTTCTCTACCAGAATGCTAAATCTGTGAGGGCAGAGATTTTTGGATGTCTTATTCATTGCTGAATCCCAGTACCTGAAGTAGTGCCTGGCACATAGTGGATAATAATTGTTAATATAATTGTCAATAAATCAATCTTAAATGAATCACTAAATGAATGATAAACTTGTCATTAGATAGCTTCTTTGTTTCTTGAAGTATATCATAAGTGAGACCATACCAAGTCTCTTGTTATTAGGCTAAACATTATGAAATTGCTATTTGGTTTTTTGACCTGTATAAATGGCTATGTCATATGGGTCAATTTAACATTTTGTCTCTATTTCCCTTCTGTTTATTATCTTTGCTTCAAACCTTTTTTAGCTTCTTGGTTTGTATCCCTCACACTTACCTAAAACTTCTCCATACCTCTGCCAAAGTAAAGAACTGGCATGTTTAGTGTAGTGATTTGGAGCTGTATGTACCCAAGAAAAGCATGTTCTTAAATCTAATCCATTCCTGTGGATATAAACCCATTGTAAGAAGGACCTTCTGATGAGGTTACTTCTGTTAAGGTATGGCCCACCTTAATCAAGATGGATCTTAATCCTATTACTTAATCCTTTATAAATGGAGTGAAATTCACACAGAGAGCAAGCCACAGGAAGCAAGAAGTTGAAGGTCAAGGGAGCCCAGAAGAGAAGGGAGAGGCCAGGAGAGGCTGCCGTATGCATTGTCATGTGACAGAGGAGCCAAGGACCAAGGAGTACCAGCAGTCAATCTTAGAACACCAATCTTTGGGAAGAAAAACATTGCCTTGTGATGCCTTGATTTGGACTTTTCCTAGCCTCAAAACTGTGAGCTAATTAATTCCCATTGTTTAAGCCAATTGTTGCATGGTATTTGCTTGAGAAGTCAAGGGAACTAAAACAGCTGGTGTATTTCCTAACTCTCTTGTAATGCTTTCTTTATTCCTAGCTCATGTGACATCTCTCTCACTTCCACCACACACATTAGCTAAACAGTAGAACTATTTAGCTAATGTGAGTCAGATGCATCTGGAAATAAGGACCCTTAGCTTTCCAGTTAATCTCCCTTGCTTATATCTAGAGAATCAGGTACAGTGTCTAGGTTAGCCAAGTGCGTAGCCAGCTAACAAATATTTTGTTAATGGTTTCTTCTACATAACTTTGATGAATTGGGCATGAATAACACGTGATACAAGCAGCTGTGGTATAGCTGTTTAAAATGGAATACCCATAAACAGGATAGGCCGAAGAAAAAATTTTTGGTGCGGTTAGACCCTATCTAATAAGAGAGTCTTGTTTTAACCTGGTAGGAAATTAGATGAACTTTGAAGGCGCTCATTGGGGCTGGATTTCCAAACGGTGGGGATTACCTGGGAGCATGATTGACATGGATTAAAAGAGAAGGACGTAGGGTAAGCCTACGGGGCCTGTGCTGGTTTTGTTCAGTCTTCTTCCCATTAGCTGGTGGAGAATGGGGAGTGTGGTGATATAAAGGGAGGAGGGAGAAGGGCTGGCAGGTTGACCTTTCCTCTATTCATCAGTCCCTGGGTCTGACCAGGAGCCCAGTTCAAGTACGGTACATAAGTCGTGTGTTCAGTGCTTCTCAGCCTGGGCTCCACCGTGAACCTTAGACTTCCTGGGCTTTGTTTCCCCACAGAAGTCAACTCTCCAACTTTTCTGCTCAATACTATCCCTGTAGAGAATAGCCCTACTCCCCACACCTCCTTTGCTACCACCTGGAAGGAAACCTCCTGGGACAAGGAAAGAAAGGAAAATGGCCCCTCTGATGATGATGTGGATAATCTTTTTCTGACTATGTGACACATATAGCATCTCCTACTGACTGAGGACTGACCTGTCCTTACCCTTCCAACCCCCTCCTTACAGGCATCCTTCCCTGTAACTCCCTAGAAGCATACCAAGTTTTATAACTTTGCATACTGCCTGTCCCAATTTTTTTTTTTTTTTAACATGGGCAGGCACCGGGAATCGAACCCAGGTCCTCTGGCATGGCAGGCAAGCATTCTTGCCTGCTGAGCCACCGTGGCCCGCCCTGCCTGTCCCAAATTAAATCTTGTTTTGAGAAAAAGAGCACATATTAAGAAATTTTCTCAAAATGTACATGCAAGGCACCTTTGTCCTTCGATCATAGGTAACCTATAGAGCACTCACCCTAGGTGCAGCCATACGTGAGGGAACTTCATGCCAGTCTCACTGTCTGTCATGAGGTGGTGGCAGCTGTCTGTCTGTGAATTCCCTAATAAATGCTTAAGGACTGATCACCCTGTCGTTCAATGCCTCTTTCTTCAGGATCTCAACTGGCACCATTGTGGGGTGGTCTGGGGCAATCCTGACTGGGGTCTCCCCCTATATCCTTTTTTTCGGGCCAGTGCTGCAGCTAATTCAGTGGGACGCAACACCGACAATAGGTCACTGCAGACAGATAGAGACAACTTTATATGCAGAAGGATCTTTTTGTCTTGGTTTTGTCAATTTTTAAAAAACTTCTATAGAAGACTCGCAAGAAGTTGCAAGAGTTTCTGTGTATCCTCCATCCAGCTGTTCCCAATGATAGCCTCTTATATAACCATAATATATTAGTAAAACCAGGAAATTGAGAATGATAAAATACAATTAACAAAGGATCTTTTTTTCTTTTTTTTTTTTTACATGGGCAGGCACCGGGAATCAAACCCGGGTCGTCGGACATGGCAGGCAAGCATTCTTGCCTGCTGAGCCACCACGGCCCTCCCTTATTTTTAAAGGATATAGGCAGAACTTCCATCTTAGATTATATTTGCTTTTGCCTGGAGTGAAAGAAAGTGACTGAAAAGCAGCAGCCTCTTTTCTGCATTTTCTCTCTCTCTCTCTCTGATTGATGAACTATGATTACTAAGAGTTGGATGGATAGTGAGTTAGTAAGTGTGCTTAAATCCAATCATGCCACCCAGCTTTGCCTCTCCGTGGGTGTTCACGTTTGCTTGGTCCTAGGTCTCTGCTGATCTCTGAAATGCGTGACTTTCAAATCAATACATACTATCAAACAGCCAATACCTGGTGCTCAGAAAATATGAAGCACCAGCCACAGCAACAGTCTTTCTTCTGCTGATTGTAAGAGGACAGGTTGTATGTTAGTTAACTGAACTTCCATCTCTTTAAATCAGTCTTGACTATTTCTAGGACATCATGTGGCTTTATCATCTCTTTTCTCCCAGCCATCCCTCTAGAGTTTTATTATTGCAGTCTATACCACCCACAAATTTGATTTTCCATGTGAATTGGATACAGATGGAGGTGGGTGATGAAATTGTGCTTTCAGTATGGGTCAGGCCCAGGTGGGGTATGTTCCCCAGTCTCCACCTATGTATGGTGTTTAAGTTTAATAGTTTCATGTATATTCCAGCCCCAGGAGCCCCAAATCCTTCTTGCACCAGCTATTTTGTACAACTGTCCTGGAACTTCATGAGGATTAAAAAGATGGAAGGGGGTTCCCTACTAGAAGTGGCAGCAGACTTCTCTCCTGGAGGTTCCGACACCTTGTTTGCTGGGAATGTAATCATAAACAGATACAACTGTCTTGGATTGATCTAAAGGATGTGTTTGAAAGTAAGACCATAGTTTCACCAGGTGTCATGAAATTATGGTCTCATTTTCACTTTGGCTTGACAAATGTTATCTTGGTTGAAGTTTGGACATTGGGCTGAGTCTAATCCCCCTTTCTAATTATGCCTACATCCAACTATTGATTTTGAAGAGTGTAAAGATGCTTACTATTGTTAATCATACAGGCAAGTTGTGTTGGCAAGATGCTCAAAATTTTACTTGACCTGACAAATTTTTTGGTGAAAATGGAAAGAGACAAGATGCTGAAACTGTTTCCTGGCAAACTGAAGGAGCAGGACAAATTGACTTCATCCTCAACTAGGATTTCCTTAGGAACATTGTAGTAATTAGAGTAAAAATTACAGACATTTTCTCCCAGAATATAATCTTTGGACAGCAAGTTTCAGTAGGACCCAATGCTTCATGATGATGTGATTGCTAAGAGACAGCATTTTATGCATAAGGCCATAGAAATGACTTTTCTTATCTGTTTGAATTGAACCAATTTTTGCAAGCCTGGTTAACCTAGAAAAATTAGAGATTGATGCGCTGTTTTTTTTTTTTTTTTCAGCCAAAGCAAAACACAAATATTGTGTATCACTGGCAGTCTGTTAAAAAATATTTATAAACGAGAGTGTAGAAGGTACATGGAAGATTAAATGACGATCCTAGCCCTACATAAAAATGATTATGATGTTTTACATCTTTGGGGAAAGATGTAAGAAGAAAACAAAATGTTTAACACTTCTTAAAGTTAATCCCAGAACCGGAGTCTGTGACAATGACTACTGTTTGTTTTGGTTTTGCTTTTAATTTTAGCATCCTTGGCCTGCCCCTACCCACTCCACTCTCAGCAGACAATCTTGTCTCTCGATTAATCAAGAATGGGGCCATTGCACATGATCCTTCTTGAATCCTGACCCCCTATCTATAAACACATCCTTACTCAGTTCCTTTTTCCCACTTCAGAGGCTCAGGTGTTCTCTTCCGTCAAGGCCAAACCCTTTTCCTATCTCTTGGGTCAATGTTTTCTGCTACCTATAGAGCATTGCTCCATCTTTGCACTCCTTCTTAGGATTCAAAGTCTGCAGAAATGTCTCTGCTAAACATAAGATTCTGGAAGAAATATTTTTCTTCAATTTTGATAAGCATTTTCCCTCTATTATTCTCTACTAGAGTGATATTTAAATTCCCTTTCTTAGGCAGAGCCAAAGATACTAGCTTTTGAGAGTGGCTGAAATGCATACAAATGTCCACATCACATTGATAACTTCCTTTTGAAACATTTTTTATTAAGTGCACAAATTTAGTACATATGGAAAAGCAATTAGAAACTATCTTTTCTATGCTTGAAAAGCATAACTCAACTCAAATCTCCTGTTGATTCAAGAAGGCAGTTTTATCTTATTTAAACACCCGGTTTTCTAATATGACACATGCATTCATATGCTGGTATTTTAGTAATTCACTCTGATTACGCTCAACTAATTACCGTTTGAAACACTTTTTCTGTGTATACCTTCGCTCCTTTTCAATGAAAATATGGTTTTTAATAAAATGTAGTCTTTAGTAAAAAATTCTCTGGGAATAAAGTGAGCATGTCTCTCTTGTATCATGTTAAGTCTATACCATATATACCTTTATATTGTTTCAGACTAAAACCTTTTTTTTCCTCTCCTTGTTATTTGAAGCAGACTGGCGATATGACAGTTAATAATGAATAAGAATTATAACAATACTGGTGGTAATAAAATTGATAAATATAGTGAGTCACAAATGGCAAACTGCATCAAAACATTATCTCATACTATCATTAGGACAATAACCTATGACATATACTGCAGGCACCATTAGCTCCTTTTCACAGGTAAGAAAAGTGAAACTTAGGAATATTAAATGACAGGTGGAGACAAAGTTGAATATAGAACTATATTTCTGACATTTAAAACAGTAATTCTCAGTTAAATATAAATACCTGGCTTGACACCAGCATTTGCACATGAATATAAATAAACAAATTAATATATTGGTGGAGGGGGGAGTATGAGCTGGTTGACCTGTTCCTGATAAAATTCAAGGGGTTAACATAATCCTCAACTTTCATACTTGTTTATATATATAGATAGAGAATAAGAAATTATTTCTCCCTATCATTCTTATACTTAGTTTCTTCCCAATATTTACTTAGTGCTATTTGTTTGGTATTTCCCCAAATACACAGTCAGTGTTTTTTTTGGAAAGACTCTAGGTTTTTCTGCTTTATTTCTGTTAACTGCATCTCCTGGAAGCTTCAGGGAGGGAAAGTCTGACCCAGTGTATCATGATTGCCTGTGACTAAATTTTCTATTTTTCAGTTTAGATGAGGCTATGCTTTTCCACAATTATTTCATCTGAGAATTATATTCCTAACCGCAGCACTTTTTTACCTTCCTGTTGACACACTTAAGCATAAAGTTTAAAAATTCATATATGCTTTTAATAATGTGACTGCTTTTTGCCCATCATTTCTGGGTATTCCCTAGCATGCCCTTACTGCCTCCTTCAGTGAGTTTGTACTCCATCATCTTACATTTTCATAATATTTGCAAGCAGACCGTTCATTTAATTCTCAGCTTTAGCTTGCTTTCTCATTGTGTAATGCCTTTGAAGTTCAAGCTGTAACCTTTGTCATCCTCTCTCTCTATTCTGTGTCTTGAGCCTCTGATACTCTCATTCTTATCTCTGATTACTTCCCTCAGGTCTTATTCACTCACAGTGGCCCCTTTCCGCTCCTGGGCACCCACTGTTAGATCATTCACAGAACCCCAGGATAGCGAGTAATTGCTTCCTGAACACTTTCCATTTCTTTTTCCTATTTGCTCCCTTATCCCTTCTCTATTGTACTCAACATGGTCTCCATTTTTTCAAATTGCTTTTCTCCTTTTTTCAGATTAACGTACCCTAATCATGAAAATTATTTGAAACAACTTTATCAGACCATGTCTATAACTCAGGCATTACATGTGGACTTTTATAGTCATCTTTTTGTATTGAAAAATTTGCTCCAAATCCTTCATTCTGCAATAGCCCTTTGTTTTCTCATGCTAAAAGTCTCAGCAGTTTAACCTAACTAATAATTTTTTGGCTAACTTATCAAGGGTAGATTGAAATTTTCCTTTGTAGTATTTTCTGAAAATGAGGTGTATGAAACTAAACTCTACTATAAACAAGATTGAGGGAGCATATTTAAAATCTTCAAGTTATATCATACATTCCATAGTAATTTTATGTTTAATAAATGAATTATAAATGACTCATCTATTATCAACAAAAAAATCACATTAGGATCTTCCGTAGGTAATTGGCTTAATATAAAATTGGTTCAATTATATAAATGTAAATATCTACTCTTTATATTTCATTCATTTAAAAAGGGCTTCTCCAAAGTTTCCTTTAGAGATGGACTTATTGGGTTTGTTTTTCAATGAAAGCTTGTAGTTATACTCCATGTTGGGCTTCTTTTCGTCTCTGTTTACTGCTCTTATCATATGTTCATTTACATCAAATTGTCTGTTAATACAAGAAAAACAATTTTATGCAGTTTAGGATCTCACAGCTTTATTGAGTGACTCATGAATCAGTTAGCACCCTATCTAGAAAGTATAAAGGTGCTTTTCTGAGGGGGTAGACCTGGGAAGCTTATATAAGGCATATGTGGAAGCAAGTGAGGAAATGTTTCTGACTGGTTGACGTTAAGTTTTTAATTTACATGGAGGGAGTAGATATACATCGGTTATTACGGCATAATCGTCCATTCTTAATAGGCTCTCTACCAGACTGAGCTCAGCTAATCACTAAATGTTGCAAAAATTGCAACTTTATCAGAACTGCTTTGCTCTCTTAGAAAGTCCCACCCTTGGTCAGCTTTTATCTTTTAAAAAGTCCCTGCCAAATGCCTAAGAGTCACTTCTGGAGGACCTCTTTTGTTATTCTGATGTGGCCTTACTCTCTCTAAGCCCAACTGGGCAAGTAAAATCATTGCCCTCCCCCCTACATGGGACAAGATATCCAGGGGTGAAAGTCTCCCTGGCAGCATGGGAGATGACTCCTAGGAATGAATCCAAACCTGGCACTGTGGGATCAACAATTCCATCCTGACCAAAAGGGGGAAGAGAAGTGTAATTAATAAAGTATCAGTGTCAGAGAGAGTTCAAATAGAGTTGAGAGGCTACTCTGGAGGTGTTCTTATGTAAGCTTCAATTAGACATTGCTAAATTGTCTAACTGAATTTAGCTAAATGTCTACTAAACCCAACCAGGACCATTCCAGCCAATCCCAAAGAATCCCTAGAGCACTGTATAAGATTCCACAAGGGTTCCAGGCACTAGAGTAACTTTCCAGAAACCTACAACCTCCAGATCGGTCCCTGGTCCAGATAGGTCCTGAAACCTAGTCCAGCCTCTCCAGAACATCAGCTAGTTCCATCTCCCTACCCATACTAGTGACAGACCCTTCCAGTATGAAAAATTTTAAATGGCCATAGCCCAAAGGGAGGGATGGAAAGATCAAAGGTGATGGTGGAGTTATACAGTGAAGATAGGACTTAACAAATGAATGTAAATGCTGAATCATAAACTGATATCTCTTTTAGTCTCCAGTATCTTAGAGCAGCTAGAAGTAAAAATCTAAAATTGTGGAATCGTAACCTATGTCAAAGTATGAAATATGTTCTACAACGAATTGTGGTGCTGTGCTTTGAAATTTATTGCTTTTTTTGTATGTATGTTATTTTTCACAAAAAAGTCCATTGTGATGATAAAAAAATATTTAAGCCTTCTAGCCGCCTATATTCTGGAGCATCTAGAAGGAAAACATTGGAGAGGATTGTATGGTAGCCCATGACAAACTCTAGGATCTATCCTGTAACTACTTGTTGAAGAGTGCTTTGAAAAGTATTGCTTTTTTATTTCTTTGCTTTGAATATATATTATACTATACAATAAAAAAGTTTAAAAAAAAAAAGTTCCTGCCAAGTCTCAGAAAGGAGACTGCTTCCAGCAACTTCCAAATGCTGGTGGCTATTTTATTTTTATTTAATATTGCCCATTGCCTCCTGCCCATACTTTTCTGAGGCAACTTTTAAGTTTTAGGGACTTCCAGACTTCATTCCTAAATTTCTTAAAGTTCTTTTCAACATAAAAACTAAAGTTATAGCCATTATGTCCCTGAAAGTCAATATTCCTTGAATAGTAAGCAGATTTTGACTGTGAATGAATCATTACTTGATTAATTCTAGCTGTTCCTTTGAGTGACACGAACTAGAGATGCAACCTCACATCGAGTCCAGGTACGCAGAAGAAACAAAAGTTTCTCTGGTATGTTGGCCATTGGTGGAGGGGAAATAACTGATGATTCTGGTTATCTGAAAAGAAAACTTAACATTGGCCTGGCTTACTAGGTAACCAGCAAAGAGAAACCATGGGCCACCATAAACCTCACTCAGCTGCATTGCCAGTGACACAGAAAGATCCCACAGTCCTCAGAGAGGCAAAGTAATGCTGTTAGTTTTAAGCAATTTTTACTTCTATTTCATTTACCTCCTTTAGTTTAGTTCTTTAATATAACTAACTTAAATACTACTTTGAAAGTAGCAATGAAGGATTGTGAGAAGGAAAATAGGGGAGAAGAAAAAGGGGATAGAAACAGAGGAGAGGGTAAAGCCTAATGTAACATCAAGGAAAATACTTTTTAAAACACCTTTGGATTCAGGGCTGCCATTAACCACACTGATTATTCACACTGAGGGCATTTTTAATAAAATACTCCTGTGTCTGTTCAATTATTTTGTTATTCATAATTAATATTTATTTCCTACTCCTATGGACATCATCTTCTCTGTAGAAAATGTAAATACCTAAATAAAAGACCTTTAACTAATTTCAAGAGAACAAATTCAACTCTCTCTTCTCCTATTTCTGTGTCAATTTAGGTATTTAAAATTATTTGGTAGATAAACCATGGAGGGACCATCATATTTCAGTATTCTACAATTGTTTCTCAATAGCTAGAAAATGTGGACAACATTATACCATTCTAGGTGAGGTTTTTTTCTTCATCTAAACCCCTCAGAGTTTTCTGCATCATTTTAAGGAAAATTAAATAGCCTTTGAGTACTGGAATGCAAGGATGAAATTACATATTATCATGGCCATGCTATGTCACATTTCCTTTTATTAAAAATGAATACATCAGTTTAGATTTATTTGACAATGGTTTATGCCTTCAGAGTCCAAGCTTTAAAGGCTCATTCTGTACAGTAATGCTTCAGCAAGATACATCTCCCTTACCTGCAGGATCTCATTTATAAGCCAGACTCACCTTCTGCTTCCTGCAGTAATAAACATTCCTGCCTGCAAGATTTTAGATGAGATATTGTGTTCCCCTTCTTATACCCTTGTCAACCTATTGCCCTGTAAGAAAGGTGTTTCTTTTTTGTCGTCTTTAAAGGGTAAAAACTTATTTCACTCATTTTTCCAAAGCAGCTCTTTTCATGTGTTTGGAATTGCTTTCTGAATACCATCTCACCTGTTACTGTTCAGATATTTTGTTATAGGTGAGAGAAAAAAATAGGAAAAAAACACCTAGTAGACTGCTTTCTCAATTAGAAAATGTAGCTTCAATTCAAGAAAAAAAATTTTTTTTTCTCCAGTTTCTATGTCTTGGAGGCTTTTGACATTTGTACAACTTATGTAGCAACTAAGGCAAAACAAAAAATGTATTTAAATATGCACAGAAAGCAATGTAAAACAATTCTACCACCCAACCACCTTAAAACCCACTCTCACTGGACTGATTTTGAAAAATAGAAGATGATACATGCTTTCAGAGTTTGCTCACTTGTGTGTGCAGGGTGGAAGGTGTCCTTCCTTTGTCCTTCCTTCCCTGTGGATTAATAAATTTATTTCCTAGCCATTGTTGTTTCAGAAGGTACAAGAAAGCCCTCTCAGGGCGTGCGATAGGGTTTGGTCCGTTTCTGCTGTATCCTGCATGGGTCCGTTTCCTGGCCTTGGGTCTGACCAGGCCATCTCTGCGTAGCTCTGTGTGCAGAGACCTCCTGAGGACAGGACTCTCTGAAGCAATGTGGGTTTTGGAGGGCTGGAGAACACTTCTGGCATACACAGAAGATGACCAAGCAAATGTGCATTCACCCCAGTGATGTTTCCAGGAGGAGGCATGCAGACTGGCTGAAAGGATTAGCACTGGACCAAGGAAGAGCAGCCACTGAAAACTGCCTTGGAATTGGGCAATTTTGAGTCCCTGATTCCTCATCAGTGAAATGGAAGCAATAAGATCTGTATCAGAGCTGGTTATAAGATTAAAAGAGCTTTAGGTAGAAGAGATGTTTATTTGGCATAAAATTTATAATTTCAGTAGTACACTGTCTAATTAAAAATATATATTTTTATTGAGAAATCTTCACACCCATACTGTCCATCCATAGTATACAATCATATAGTTGTGTATTGATCACCATGATCATTTTTAGAACATTTGCATCACTCCAGAAAAAGAAATAAAAAGAAAAAAACTCGTACATCCCATACCTCTTACCCTTTCTTTTCATTGACAACTAGTATTTCCATTTACCCAATTTTTTTAACCCATTATCACCCCCCCCTTTTATTTATTTTCTATCCTTACCTTTTTATTCATCTGCCAATATCCTGGACAAAAGAAGCATCAGACACACATTTTTCACAATCACATGGTCACATTTTAAAATCTATATAGTTATACACAGTCATCTTCAACATCAAGGCACCTATCTCTCCAGAACGTCAGCTAGTTCCATCTCCCTACCCCATATTATTGACAGCTTTCCAACATGAAAAAAGTTATGATGGCCATAGACCAAATACCCATAAAGACTGGGATAGAAAGATCAAAGGTGATAGTGGAGATATACAGAGGAGGTAGAGTCTAACAAACAAATATGATTGTTGAACCATTAAATCGATATTTCTTTTAGTCTCCAATATCTTAGAAGAGCTAGAAGTAAAAACCTAAAATTGTGGAATTGTAACCCATAGCAAACTCTGAAATCTGTACTACAACGAATTGGACTGTGCTTTGAAATTTATTGCTTTTTTGTATATATGTTATTTTTCACAAGAAAGAAAAAAAGTTGATTGTGATGATAAAAAAATACTTATTCCTTCTAGTGTCCTATATTCTGAAGCAGCTGGAAGGAAAAATCTGAGATGATAGTATGGTAGCCTTTGACAAACTCTGGGATCTGTCCGGTAACAACTTGTTGAAGAGTACTTTGAAAACTATTGCTTTTTTTCTTTCTTTGCTTTGGATATATGTTATATTATACAATAAAAAAAGTTAAAAAAACAAAAAGAATCAAGGCTACAATAATATAGTTCAACAATTTCGGGTACTTCCCTCCAGCCCCTCTAATACACCATAAACTAAAAAGGAATATCTATATAATGCATAAGAATAACCTCCAGGATAACCTCTCAACTCTGAAATCTCTCAGCCACTGAAACTTTATTTTGTCTCATGCCTCCCTTTCCCCTTTTGGTCAAAAAGGACTTCTCAATCCCATGATGCTACGATTTGGCTCATCCCGGGAGTTCTGTCCCACTTTACCAGGGAAATTTATACCCCTGGGAGTCATGTCCCATGTGTGGGGGCAGGCAGTGAGTTCCTCTGCTGAGTTTGCTTAGAGAGGCCACATCTGGGCAACAAAAGAGGTTCTCTGGGAGATAACTCTGAGATATAATTATACGTAGGCTTAGCCTATCCTTTGTAGGAAAAAGTTTTATAAGGCCAAACACCAAGATTGAAGGTTCAGCCTGTTGATTTGATTGTCTCCACTGCTTGTGAGAATAATAGGAATTCCCCAGATGGGGATGTTTAATATTACTTCCTTTATCTGCTTATTTACTCTGGGATACATCAGGTTATCACACTAACCTGTACAAACCAACAAGATCTCATGCCTTATTCAAGATTCCATGTAATTATGGTGTTCAAATAAATTGACCATACAAGCTAATATAGGTAATGCGTTACCCAAAGTATAAATTTTGCACCAAATAAACATCTCTCCCTTTGGTCTTATACAGAAGTTGAAGTTTCAGAATATGGGCCATATCATTTTTTACCCAGTATTCTGATGTATCTTAGTCCTATCCAGCTCAGCTTCATATCTCTAGTTGAAGTCCAATCACTTTTTCAACTTTTTAAACAGTTCCTGTATGGGGTAATACTGACTTTCATAGCTTTAGAGCTCTAACTCAGCATCTCAGGTGTCACATAGATACCCAAAGTTTTAGGGAATGACCAGGTTATACACAAATAGCTCAGAACCTCAGAATTTAGAAATAACAGTTGCAACTCCTGTATAGATGTGACTGCTATAAGAGCTTAGAATCTAGGACCCTTTACAATAGACCCAGTCCTGCTAACCCATGCTCTCAACTGCAGTTCTTCAAGTTTGTATATTATAGTTAGTCCATATGAGTGAGACATGATAATATTTATCTTTTTGTTTATGCCATTTCATTCCACATACTGTCTTTAAGGTTCATTAACCTAGTTGCTGCGTCAACACTACTAATTTGACTTATATGGTCAGTTTATTCAAACACCATCATTACATGGAACTTTGAAAAAGGAGTGAGATCTTTTTGGTTTGTATAGGTTGGTGTTTCCCAACACATCCCAGAGTAAATATATTAAAAAGTATATTTGCAAAGTCCCTTTCAGGGATTAGGGAAAAACGTGGAAATATTAAACTTACCCACTGGGGAAGACCTGATAGTCTCGCAAGCATTGGCGACTGACAATTTCATGGGCCAGACCTTTGGTTTGGGGCTTGCTCTTATGAAACTTATTCCTGCAAATGAGAAGCTAAGCCTCCTTATAATTATGCCTAAGAGTAACCCCTCGAGAAACTCTTTTGTTTCTTAGATGTAGCCTCTCTCTCTAAGCCAACTCCACAGGTGGACTGACTGCTTTCACCCCCTACATAGGACATGACTCCCAGAGGTGTAGATCTCCCTGGCAATGTGGGACCTGACTCCCAGGTATGAGCCTGGCCCTGGCACTGTGAGAATGAGAAAGTCTTCTTGACCAAAGGGAGGAAGAGAAATGAAACAAAATAAAGTTTTTGCGGCTGAGAGATTTCAAATAGAGTTGAGAGGTTATCCTGGAGGTTATTCTTATGCAGTATACAGATACCACTTGTCAGTTTTTGGTGAACTGGTGTATCTGAAGGGAAATACCTGAAACTGTCAAACTGTAATCCAGCAGCCATAATTCTCGAACATGATTCTTTAGCTATATAGCTTTTAGGTGTGATCATGTGATTGTGAAACTCTTGTGACAGATACTCCCTTTGTCCAATGTCTGGTCAGAAGAGTAAGAAAATAAAGACAAAGTAAATAAATAAATAATAGGGGAAATGAGGGTATGGGGTGTTTGGAGTGTTATTTTTTACTTTTATTTTTATTCTTTTTTTATTTTTGAAGTTACAGAAATGTTCAAAAATCTATTGTGATGATGAACACATAGCTACATGAAGATCTGTGAATCACTGATTGTACACTTTGGATGATTATATGGCATGTGAATATCTAATATGTATCAATAAAATTACAAAACAAGAGCCTTGGGTATTTAATAAATGGTAATTAGGGTTATGACTTTATTTTAAATATGTCTTAAATATAAGGAGAAATTCAATGTCACAAAATACATAGATTTGAAGTCTTTTTTGGGTTAAAGTTCCCAGCAATCTTCTTGCCATTGTATTTATCCCTAATTGCCTCTTATTTGTTTCATGATCACTTGGTACTTTTCCCCTTAACCTCATAAAATTTTTCTCCTCTATAAACCCACTTCCGTTCACGTAATTTTATCTTGTATTCCTCCGACCATGCAAGTTCCATATTCTTCATCTTCCGACATTATCAAACCAAACTATAGACATAGCAAAAACCTCCTGGAGGGGAAGTTTTAGACATCCCAATTAGAAGTGTGGCGCATGTAGCCTGGGGAAACATATTGTCATTTCCCCTCAATTAATCTGTTTATGTCCCATTCCTACTTCTCAGTGCTATGCAGCTATGTGGTGTTTAGAGGCTCTTAAAGCTTTTTATTTTATTTTTCCTGAAATAGTAAATATTTTGGCATGAATGATTCTTGAATGCTGAAAGGCTAGAAATGGAGGAATGAAGTTAGGCCTTCCAAGATTTAACTGGAGAAAATATTCTTAGCTCTGTTTCCTCTACTTTAATTTGGTTTGATTGGATAATTTAATTACATTGCAATGAAAAATAAAAAGCACGACATATGAAAGTAACCATTCCAAGGACCATGTATACTGACTGAGAGCACTCTCTGCCTTCATTTATTTTGTTGTACAAGGGAATGATTTTAGAATTATTTTCTACTGCCCTGTTGTAACATAGAAGTTGAAATATGTGCAAATTTATATTGAAAAACCATAGTGCTCCTACTATGTGCTGGGCAATGTCTTAGATGTCACAAATGCTCCAAAAACAAACTAGTTCCTGCCAGTTCAGAGCTGACAATTGTGGGTGAAAAATAAGACATCTTCAGAGAGCAAAACTGTAGAGCACGAGGCAAGTGAAAGAAAGGCAGAAAAAAATACTGTGGGAACAAAAAATAATGGAAGCGAGTCTTTCCTGCTGAGTCCTTTAGAGAGGCTTTACAGAACTGGTGGCATTTCAACTAGATAGGATTTCAACAGAAGGGGCAGGCGAGGTTAGAACGATCCAGGAGAAGGCCACAGTGTGACAAAGGCGAGGAAGCAGTGCATGGTCTAGTTTGGCTGAATATGTAGCGACAGTGAGGCGGAAGGCGTGCCCTGTCACATCCCCATTCGCATCAGGAGAATGCACGTTCGGGGGGGGGGACAGTGACAGGATAGGAGAGAGCTCAGGGAGGAAGAGAACAGAAGAAGGAGAGGCCTCAGATGATATCAAGACCTATATATGCGGAGGGGTTTTTGAAACCAGAAAGAGAAAGTGTTTGCTTCTGGGGTTGGGGAAAGGCAATGAAGAAAAGGATAAAGAAAAGAACAATGTTGAAGAATTCTGTTACTCTACCCGCTTGATAAAATGAGGTTTCCAGGCTGAGAGGTTGGGGAGGAGAGATGGTAGGGAGCCCCAACTAGGCAAACAGCACCTTTCAGAGCACACCTTGTCAAGGAAGTCTTTTTTTGTCCCCCACCCTCTCTAAATTAGGTCAGGTTCCCTATCCAGGCTGCTGGGATCTTAACAGGAAGTAGGAAATAGGGAAACTGATGAATTCAACAAAGAAATGATTCACAAAGGTATATGGAGGCCTGAGGGTGGAGCAGATTGGATGGCAAGTGGGGAGCCAGGGCCACCCCAGGCTGGGGAAGAAGAGAAGTGGTTCCCAGAACTTGAAGAGAGGAATTCAGTTACTGCCCTACCACGGTTGGGCAGGGAGGGAGTCTGGCCACTAATTAACCTCTCTCTTCTTCTGTCTTGTGAGATCTTGCTAAACCTAAAGGGAAATCAGAGAACAAGGAAACTCATGCATGCAGCCCAAAGAGGTCAGTTTTCCATTGCACAGAGCAGGGCACAGAAGAAAGAGGATATGTCTGCAGGGGCAAATGGAGATTGTCCACCCTGTGTGTTCTTATAGTTTCTTGTGTTAATTTGTAGCACTTTTAATAACTGTAACTAAAAAAAATGGGTTGTATGATTAGTTGTTTACATTCTATGTTCTTTAGAATGTAAGTTCCAGGAGGGCAGATCCTCTTTGGGTCTTGTTCTCTATAGTACTTCTGGTTCCTGGCCCAGTATCTTACACATAGACAGTCTCAATAAATATTTGTTGAAAGAAGGGATAAATTTAATAAAGACAGGATGAACTTTATCTTCTTAAATATTTATTGTAGGTGTTTTGAGAAAGATAAAGTCCAGAAGAACGTAAATGAGATGTACTTTACATTTAGTTTTGGCTTAATTTTAAGTTATATTTTGAAGAAAAATGTTTGCAGAAGCTTTCCAGTCCTAATTGTGGCTATCATTTTCTTTGTTCTACTGATTGTCTTACCTGGAGTTAAGCTCTTGGGATAGGTCTTTGTGTGATTAGCAACAGAAGACTGAAGATCCTTAATATCTGTTACCATTCCACATGTAACTATGGGAGCTGGCAGTTTAAGGCACAGAAAATATACTCACAGAGTCCTTGCACATCTCCAAGACTACTACAGATTGTCAACACTGTTGTTTATCTGCCTTATGATCATCATATATGGATCAATAAATCTGAATTAAGCAAAAAATATGCTTGAATCAGTAACAAGATTTTTTATAGAGTATACGTGGGAGAAGGGTCTCCTAGAGCATTGTGATGTGTGAAATACAGTGGTTACGAAGAGGCAGGATGGGAAACCAGATCTGCTGTGGGGGAAGATGCAAAGGAAGGAAATGTCCATGGGAGACAAATAGCGTTGGCTCCGATGAAAGCTGGAAATACACCAGCAAGAAAAAGCATGCAGAGAGCTTTACGTTGACTTTCCAGAGGAAAAAGAAAACAGGGAACCAGGCAAGACAGACATTGAAGCTGCAGCAACAACAACTACAGCAACGGAATGGCACAAAGGGCCCTGAAACAGCAGGCCATATCTATGGGCGAGGGTTCCAGCACCCCAAGTCTCAAGGGAGGAGTCCAAGACTCTGGTTGGAGGAGAGCAGCTTACATTATGCAATGTCCAATACTCAGCTGTATCTGGCCATGCTCTGCCTGGCAGTCAGAAAACACAACAGTTGAGTATGCAATCCTTTGCTTCCTCCAGGCCATGCTTTACTGTGACAGCAAGAAGGAGACCTAGTCCGAGCGTTGGGGAACACCATTACTTCTGTGAGGAGAATCTACTTTGAGGAATTGGGTGACAGCCTTGGGGTGTTCACCACCTTTTAGCTTTAAGAGCTCCTGGAATTGTGAGGGTCACGAATCTTGCTCTGTCCCTTAGGTGTTGTTCTTATTTGCCAGCATTTGCTTGGAGCTGTACTTGGTTAGCTTATGTTCTACATAAGGAAGTTGGGCTAGGTTGAGTGTACTGGAAGATGGGTTTTTGATACCCACCTCTACTTCTACTCTCAAGAAAACTGCAGAAAGGTTACCTCGTAAGCACTTTGGGCCAATCTTATTGGTCTTTATTTAATGGTATCTCTTTTATACACCTTCAACGCCAAAGCTGAAGAACAGGTGCTCTGGAAATCATTTTGAGCTCGTGCAGTCAGCCCCCAGGCTGGCTTGGGCAGAGTCCTTAGTGGCAGGGTAAGACCTACCTAGGCAAATGGAGGCAGGGCTGAGGCCTGGAAGAAGGGATTCCAACCGTCGTCAGCTACAAAGGCTTCATGTCACTGATATTGACAGCCCTGTGGTGCCCGGAAACTCCCCTTGGCTAGACTGTTGACTCTCGTGGGTTTGAACCCACTGGATCAATAAATTGCTTAAAGGAAAAAAAAAAAAAAAAGGAGAGAGACATAGTAGAGAGTTATTAATTTATTTTTTGTTATATATTTTTTTGCATGGGTAGGCACCGGGAATCGAACCCAGGTCTCTGGCATGGCAGGCCAGAACTCTGTCACTGAGCCATGGTCACATAGCCCTAACTGATTTTTATAATGGTTATCAAGAACCTTCTATTTTTCTTGATACTATACTGGATGCTTGGGACATAATCATAAGCACAATAGGCAAAGTGCCTGCTGTAACAGAATTTACAGCATAATGAGAGGCAAACAAAGAGGAAGGAAAGAGCAGGATAACGTTGTATGGGTTTGGGGAAAGGGTAGGCTGCTCTGTGACTTGGAAAAGGCATCTGATTCAGATATGGGGTTGGGGGGAAGTGAAAGAACATGGTATCTGGAGAACATGGCATCTGGACTGGGAACTGAGAAAATAGTCTATGAAGTATTTTTGGAGTGTATTATATGTATGATGGGATGCCATTAAAGGGTGTGCTAAATGAGCCTATTGACATTTGAACAGATTACCCTTACTGGCTGCTTTGGGCAGAATGGGGCAGGAGTGGCAGTAGAAGCATAAACCTATTCAAGAGAATGTTGCAGTATCCTGGAAGAGAATAATAGTTGTAGATATGCAGAGAAATGGCAGAATACAGGTATATTTTGGGGAAGAAATAAATGACAGGATTTGCTAATGGATTGGAGTGAAGAGAGTTGTAAAAGAGGGAGTGAAATGTCCCTGAGATATTTTTTCTTGAAATTCTGGGTGGGTGATGGTTCCATTTTCTGAATCGTGGAAGCCTAGGAGACAGAAGTCATCAAGGAATGAGGAATGCTTTGCATATATCAATGCTAAGATGCACATTAGACATTGAGGGGGAACAATTTAGGCAGTTGGATATAGTGCCTGGAGCTCAGGTAAAAGGTGAGGCCCAGAGATTTAAATTTGCTAGCAAGCAGCATTTAAGTGGTGTTCAACATCAAAGAAAAAGGGGTAAAGGGGTAAACAAGAGTACTGAAGTCCTCTGACATTTATAATGGAGGTAACAGAGTGAGGATGTTCTAGTTTGCAAGCTGCTGGAATGCAACACACCAGAGACAGATTGGCTTTTAATAAAAGGGGATTTATTTTGTTAGTTCTTCAGAGGAAAGGCAGCTAACTTTCAACTGAGGTTCTTTCTTACGTGGGAAGGCACAGGGTGATCTCTGCTGGCCTTCTCTCCAGGCCTCTGGGTTCCAACAACTTTCCCCAGGGTGATTCCTTTTTTCATCTCCAAGGGCCTGGGCTGAGCTGCGAGTGCTGAGATGAGGAATGCCGAGCTGCTTGGGCTGTGCTACATTGTGCTCTCTAATTTAAGCACCAGCCAATAAAATTAAATGTCATGCATTGCAGCAGGCCCACCTCCTAGCCGACTGCAGATGTAATCAGCAACAAATGAGGTTCACGTACCACTGGTTCATGTCCACAGCAATAGAACTAGGTACCTTCACCTGGCCAAGTTGACAACTGAATCTAACAACCACAGAGGAGGAGCCAGCAAAGGAGATTGATAATAATAGGTCAGAGGGTAGAAGAGAACCCCTGGTGAGTGGAAATACTTCTAGAAAGTATTTGACATCAACTGTGTCAAAACTGCTAAAAGGTTAGGATGAAGACAAAGATGCGTCAACTGGATTTGGCAACCTGGAAGTTATCAATGACTTGATGAAAGCACATCAGTGGAATGATGGGGGCAGAAGCCAGATGGAAGTTTGAAGATTGAATAGGGGGGCAAGAATGAAGACGTATGCACAGAACAGTTTGGGTATTTTGCAGTGAAAAGCAAAACAAAAATCTTGGAAGGAAATACTGGGTTCAGGAAGGTTGTTGTTTTTGTTGTTTTGAGCAAGATACACCAGAGCATGTTTGTTGTGCTGAGGGAAATGATCCAGTGGAAAGGGAGAGACTGATGAGGCTGGAGAAAGAGGAAATCATCAAGTGAAGGAAGTCCTTAAGAGGGAGAGAGAAGATGGGATCCAAGACTCAAGGAGAGGAGCAAAGACACTTCTTTTATTGTAATACAGGAGAGCAGAAAACATGAGAAGTAGGTAGGTTTTTTTATTTGGTAGTAAGAAGAAGAGTGCCTAATTCTATTTTATCAATGAAGAGTGAGGGTACATGCTAGAGGAAAGGGGAGAGAAAGCGTATGAGGTTTGAAGAGAGAGGAGAAGGCATGAAAGAGTGGTTTCAGATGGTGGGGAAAATTCAGATTCAACAAGGAAATGTAGTGGGATTGCTGGGCAATATTGGATGCCCATTTGGGGTTTGTGATCATGAATTCAGATGCAAACAGTCACCCCCTGAGTACAGTGTGTCATTTTCCTAGGAAAGGTCAGTCATTTAGGTGCAAATTTAGGTTCAAACAGATTGGGATTTTAACAGGTGAATGTGATGGGGCAAGAGAGGGGAAAGTGTATTGAGGATGTTTCAGGGTGTGATGAACCATGAAATCTAAACAGGGAAGCAGGCAGTGAAAAGAATGATGAATGGCAGAAAGTGATCACTTCAATGTGTCAGAAAATTAGCAACGTATATATCCAAATAAATGAGCTGAAAAGAGGGAATGGTGTTTAAAAAATAGCATGTTGCATGTGAGATTTCAGAGGCTGCTGCTTCTGGTGATGACGAAGACGAGGCCGTGACTGTGGGTGTGGGCAGCTGCGGTAGCTGGAAGGAAAGCTTCCTGGAGTCGAGGGGCGAAGATCCGGGAAGCCAGGCCATGTCATCCGTGTGGATATCAAAAGTCACTGAGAACGGTGACAGTGTAGGGATAGAGAGGAAGAAAGTGAGCAAAAATCTTCAAGGAGGAGTGTCACAGAAGGGGGTCAGTAAATGGTAGCGAAGAAGGGAAGAACGTGTGGCAAAGAAGAAGGCAGGAGACTCAAAGGAGCTGGAGCTTTGGAGGAAGAGAATGGTGGTAGGTGTGGCAGTGAGCCTTGAGATGCGTGGACTGTGGTACGGTTCCAAGGCGCAGTGTCCTCAGGAAGCAGACCGAGGGGGCGGACTCAGGGAGCAAGGTCCCATCAGGAGGCTGGAGACAAAGAGGAGTTGGCTGATGATGGACCTAGATTTCTACAGGACGCAGATAGGAATAAGGGAGGCATGAAAGGATGAGGGCTCAGGTGAGATTAGGCATTGCAGGAGGAAGAGTCTGGAATGGGACCAGAGATAAGGCTAGAGGCAGATGGGTGGGGGAAAGAGGTGGTCCTGTGACTACCGATGGAAATTGGGCACCTGGGGACTGTGGATACTGGGCTGGGGGGAAAGGACTATTTTCTTTAGAGGTTTCCAAAATGAATTCTTTTTCCCTGCTACTCTGAACCTGACACTAGCTCTCTATTGGGGATGAGGAGAGTGCCGGAAGAGGAAAGATACTGAAGGAATGTGTGTTTCATTCACGACATTATGACCTGCTTTTTCCTGACAGTTTGAAAAGGGCAGAAACGTAAAGAAACAAGTCATAATCTCTTAGAATTTCCCCAGTGGAGAATACTATCACTAATATTTTGGCAAAGTTCTTGCCTGCCTCCCCCAGCACACACATACATTTTCACCTTAAATGAGACGATGCGGATATTGAGGCTCACGGTGGAGAGTAGGAAAGCTGAGAAATTCTGGACTCAAAATGAGGAGGAGGCGATAGTAGCAGCAGAGAGTGAAAGGTGTAAGGAGGGCTTTGAAGTGTAAAGAAAGGTGCAAAAAAATCCAACAGGACTGCTGCGCTGGTATCAACAGGGCTCAGCATGAGAAAAAATAAATTAATTACTGGCAACATCGAGCCCTTAGATACCTGGGTTTTATCAATTTCCCCCCAGGATCCTAAAGGTGAGCATTCCAGTAACTCCCACTCCATCCCACCCCAATATGAGAACACTCATTGTAAAGCATCATTTGGTCTATAAAACTCATGGCAACTTTTAAAAGATCACAGCAGCCTAAATAGTCTCTCTTCATTAGGAATCGAGTCTCAAATTCTTCCTAAAGTCTTTACAAACACTATTGGTAGATACTATGGGATGACCCTCCTTCTCCCCAGCTGATGGCTTAAGAAGTAAGAGAAACACAAGAAAAACTAAAAGAGATAAATTGACAAATAGCAGAGTAGAAGAAATGACTTTTAAAAAGGCAGTCACCTTCCTTTGTCGCAGAACCCGCGTGTTTAGGTGAGAGGAGGCCCGGCTCCCCAGAAAAGCAACATCCCCCTGCATTCACCCTGAATGAGATAAAATAATGGAGACCTACACAAAAGCTTTTATTTTTCTAAATCCTTCAAATGCATCCTCAAAGAATTCTTTTCCTAACAAAAACCTCATTTTTAGAAACTGAAATGTTGTTGAAAACAAAGTTTTTGTTGCCTACTGGTTTTCTCCCTGTCTTGCCTGTGATATAACTCTCAATAATTCTGCTACTCTGAGGGTCTTAAACGCCGAGGTCACACGATTCTTGGCTCTTTCCGCCCCCTGTCAGCCGCGAGGCAGCAGTGGCAGCAGGTTCACCGCCCGGCTGACCCCGGGGCAGCAAGGTGGGTGGGTGGCGGGAGCCTGGGAAGGCGGCGGCGATAGACAAGCAGGCAGCAGAGGTTGAGGAAAGAAAGGAAACCTCACGCCGGGGCTCAGGCACAAAGGGGTGTGTGGTCCCCGGGCAGAGGTGGGGCTGGGGAGGATTAGTGGGAGGGCCCCGCCTCTGCAGAAATGGAGCAGACTGGGCATTCTTGGGGAACAAACAAAACCCCTGCCTGCCTTGGCTTGTGGGTCTTTCTAAGTCCGTAGTGGGCTAGGGGCAAAATAAGTCATCCAAGATTTGTGTGGTTTTGAGGAAGCCTGAAGAAAAAATCCATATCAAATCCTTATGTATCTTTTCCTCCAACAATTTAAATTTGAGATTAAAAAATTCTCCTGCATTTGTCCTTACAGAATGGGTAACGATTCACGGTGTATAGGTTTTTTTTTTTTTTTTTAAACCAGGCAATTGTGTTCTTATCCGATATAAAGAGGGTCCTCAAAGTCCATCTTCTGCCCTTGGGATCTTATGTCCTTCAAAAACCAAAGATCTCTCTTATCTGTCCCCTCGCGGTACAAAGAGAACGGGAACAAAGGGAAAACAGACAGGCCAGCACCCATGGTTTTATTTCCTTTTTCTTCATTTTGATTCTTCAATGTCTTTTCTCTTTCAGCTCCAACCCTTTACTTGCTGCAAATTTCCCCTCTAGTTCAGTGTTCCTGTGTATTTATAGCTGATGGCCAAATCTGACAAAAATAATAGTTACTTTCAGAAAAGTGTCCCATGGAGAGTAGGTTTTCAAAGAACAATTGAATCCCACTCATAGGTATAGACCCCCAAATAATGGAAAACAGGGCCTCAGACAGATACTTGTTCACCAGTGTTCACAGCAGCGCTGTCCACAATAGCCCAAAGGTGGAAATAACCCGTGTCCGTCGACAAATGAATGGATGAATAAAACGTGGTACACACAGACACGCAGGGGTCCACAGGTAGCTCGGTGGTAGGGTTCCTGCCTGCTATGTGGGAAACCTGGGTTTGCTTCCTGGCCCATGCACTCTTAAGCAAACAATACAAAACAAACAAACAAACAAAAAAGCACATAACTTCAGACATACAGCCATAACAAGGAAGGACGTTCTTCTACGTGCTAAAACATGGAGAAAACTTGAAAACATTTTGCTCCGTGAAATAGACCAGACCCAAAAGGGTGAATATTGTATGATTCCACAAATACAAAATATCCAAACTAAGCAAATTCATACAGACAGAAAGTAGATTAGCGGTTACTAGGGCTGTGGGAGAAGGGGAGATGGGGCGTTATTGTTTACAGGTCGTGAAAAAGCTTTGCTAATGGATGGTAGTGAGGGAAACACAACATAATAAATGTAATAAATGCCATTGAATTCCTTAAAATGATTAAAATGGCAAATTTTATGTTATATATAGGTTGCCTCAATAAAAATTTTTGAATCTTGGTTGAATTAACGTCAAAATGATTGTTTTAGCATGAATAAGCACTTAGTATGTGCCAGACTCTGCATTTAACATTCATCATCTCCTTATATCTTCATAATAGTCTTATGAGATTGGTGTGTTTATCCCTACCTGACGGGAGGAAACTGAGTCACAAAGAGCTGTGCTGCCTTTTCCAGCATGTATTACTCATGCATGCTAGTAAGTGTTAGTACCAAGGTTAGAATTCACAGAGTTGGACCAGTCAGTGAGGGCCTGGGTCCAGTGTGGTCAGACTAGTCATATGAGTGGGCTTGGGGGAAGGAAAGCAGGCACACAGAAATGAGGAGGTTTTTAAAATGTATCATAAGGATTTTTTTTAAGCTTTTTATTATGAAAAATGTTAAACATAAATAAAACGTAGAGAGACTGTTATAACAAACATCCATGTTCCGTTGCCCAGTTTCGAAAAACATCAATCCTGTTTCACCTATACCCAAAACCCTCCCTATGCCTCCACATTATTTGAAGGCAATCTCAACAATGTATCATTTCATCTGTAACTATTTCAGTATGTTTCTCTAAAAGATAGGAACCCTATTAAAAATCCTCAGTATTACTATTTCAGCTACAAAAGAAAGCTATTCTGAGTCCTTAAAGTTTTAATTAAACTGAACAAATTTAACACTGTGACAAATATCAAATACTATTCCTTAAGATGGAGTGAAATTGGGAGAAACTATGCTCCAATGGAGATAGATATTACTGAAACTTAGACAGTATATGTTTCTTATTTTAACAGGGAATAGGGTAGACTGAGGTGTTACAAGTAAGGACAAAATTCAGCATTAGTGTATACACTGCAGTCCGAGTATTGGAATTTCTCCCTTCTCCTCTTCAAGTACTGTGTTAGACTTGGATATAAAGTGGTAAATAAAACAAACACAGTCTCAGCCCTCTCAAAAGAGACAGACTTTAACAAATAATACCCAAAGTATGAAGTTAGAAATTATGAAGGAAAATAGCAAGATGCTATAAGAAATAATAACAGGAAAACCTCATTTGGATTGGAGAAGGATGGTGATGGAACCCCATTCTGAGAAAGTGATATGTGAGCCAAAGAATTACAGGCAACAATTAGATGAAGAGTTTGGGAACAAGGATTTCGTCCACATAAAACAGCATGTGCAAAGGCCCTGAGGCGTGACTGATGACAATTAGATGACAAGTTTGGGAAGGAGGGTTTCAGACAGAGAAAACAGCATGTGCAAAGGCCCTGAGGCATGCAAGAATTTGGCATGTCCAAGGACCCAAAGGAAGGTCAGTGTTATTGAGTATAAAAGGCAAAGCACATATGGGGTAAGATGAGGGTGGAAAGCTACACAGAGCCATGAAGACCATATTAAAATATTTGTATTTCATGTGAAATGAAAAGCTATTAAATTGTATTAAAGCTGGGAAGTGATTTAATCTTTTAAAAAATTTTAAAATATTTGGAATATTTAAAGATCAACTTGAAGACTAGCTATCATCCAGGCAAGAGAGTGTGAGCAATTGAAGGTATATTCTTTGGAGGTAGAATCCACGGACCAAACGATGGATTGTGGATGTGACTCCCATTTGAGCTAATAGCAAGATCATCAACATTTTCCGGGGTCATGGGTTTTCCACATTGGAATCTTTGCTAAATATTGATGTTCCTGTCACGTGATGGCCTCATGTTGTACTGATATTACATGATAATATTAATCAAGTACTTCCTATGTGCTAAGTATTGTGCTCAAGTATTCTATTTTGATATCTCGCCTAATCTTCTCTGGCTCTACAGACTTTGTGTGATTTTTCAGAGATAAAGAAATGGAAATTTGCAGAGATTTAGCAACTTGTTCAATTACATGGCTAATATACGTTAGTTGTTGAACTCTAACCTTTGCTCTCTGATGTCAATTGTCTTAGTAGACTTAAAATAAATGATAGATGGACAGCTTCTAACGTGGCTCCCATAATCCCTGCTTCTCGATATTCACAGCTTTGTGTAATCCTTTTCCTTTGTGTATGGGCTGGACCTAGTGATTCATTTCTAACACACAGAATAAGGCAAAAATGATGGGATATCACTTCCATGATTAGATTATCAAGGATTGTGGTTTCAGATTTAACAGCCCCCGTCTCTTGCCAGCTGGTTCTCTTACCCTCTTGCTCATTCATTCTGATGAAGGAAGCTGTCATAGTATGAGCTGCCGTATGCAGAGGCCCAGGTGACAAAAGACCATGAAAAATGGAATCCTGCCAACAACCGTGGAAGTGAGAATGTCAGTAGATCCTTACCATTTCATTCTTGGGATTTCTGTAGAGCAGCTGACACCTGATTGTAGCTTATGAAAGACCCTGAAACAGGAAGCCCCTGCTAAACCATGTCCAAAACTCTTGACCTACAGAAACTGTGGGATAATAAATGTTTCAAACCTCTGAGTTTTAGGATAATTTGTTACGCAGCAATACATAGCCAAAATAAATGATAATATCGCTATTAATAATATTAACAGCTATCATAACACCTTGCATCTGTGTATGGTTTTATACTTTTCAAAAGAGGAATTGAAAAAAAAAAACCAAAAGTATAAAAACAACAAAAAAGAAATAAAGTTCCAAAATAGTAAAATTAGAAAAAATGTATTTCAATTATCATCCTCTAAAATATAGCAGCTACACTTGAAAATACCACCTGTATTTTTCAGCAAGAAATACTTGTATTTATTCACCTGATTTTTATTACCTAAATTACCATCTTGAAAATGATTTGAAAGATGGTGTCTAACCAGAGAGTTATTTTTTTCTTTGAACTTAGTATTAGAAAGAGGCATGTTTAAACCATCTGGCCCCGGTGTTCTTTCGGATTTAAAATTTAGAGCAGCCAATTGGATTTCTTACTCTGAGTTGGGGTTTCCTAATCCCTATATCAATTCCCGCTCCAACAGAGGGACATGGATTTTTAGCTGTCAATCAATATTCTTGCCAATTGAGATGAAATATAAGGGGTGAGATAAATAAATAAGCATAAGACAAGTGCTCAAATTGGGCAAGACCACAAAGAATTTTTCTAAAATGTTTTCCCAGAAGGAGCTAATTATTATGGGAGAAAATAATCTTTGTGTTTGGCTTGAATAACTACAGAAACAACAAAAATGTAATTTAAAAAAATGATAGGAATTTGAAGGAAGAAACTTTTGATTGCTCTTTCAGGAAGGCTTTTTTTTTTTTTTTAACAATGAATATATGTATAAATGTATATTCCTACCCATACACATTAACAGAAAGAAATACAAGGAATGTGCTAAATATTCATTCATTTTTCAAAGAGCTACTAAGCACCTAATATGTGCCAAGCAAGTCCTGGATATAAGGCACATGCATGAGACAAAATAAGGCAAACATAATCTCTATCCTGATATAGCCTATGGTCTAGTGGGAGAGAGATAAGTAAAAGCTAAAGCAATAAATCAATAAATAATTACAGGTTGCGATAGTGATTGAAAGTAAAAGGGAAGGAAATGTTTACATTGGATGCTCAGAAAAGGCTTGTCTGAGAACTATGGAGAGGAGGAACTATAGAAAGAGGCATGTCAGAAGCTGTGCGAAAGTTTTCCAGGCAATGAGAATAGCAAACACGAAAGACCCGGAAGAGGAAAGAGCATGGCATATTTTTGAAAAGTCAAATGCGAGCCTGATGGTGGTGAGACGAGGCTGCGCAATAGTCGCAGGCCAGATTACAGAGGGTGTATACCGTGGAAAGGGGCGGCATTTTACCCTACGTTCAGAGGGAAAACACTGACGGATTTCGGGTTCAGATGACATGATTTGATTTGTGTTTTCCAAAGATCAAGCAAGAGTGGATGCTGGAAGCTGAGAAGAAGCCTATTGCGGGATTACAGCCCAGAGATGATGGTGGCTTGGAGCAAAGGATGGTCAGAGACATGAAGAATGATGGAGAAATTTTGGAGGTAGGGTGAAAAGAACTTGAAGGTGAATTGGCTGGGGACCCAAAAGAATAAATGTACCAAGGAAAATTCTTGGATTTTGGTTTTGCCTTAGGTGGATAAGCAGTGGTGCCATTTATTATGCTGAGAAAGCTTTAAGGAGAACTGTATGTTGAGTCCAACCAGGAAACTGGCTTGGGACATGGTCAGTTTGAGATGTCTATGAGATAGATATTCGAGTGAAGATGTTGTTTAGGAAATGAGATATATGAGTTTGAGCTCAATATAATAAGCATAAAGTCAACCACATTCTATGTATGGTAACCTAAATATATAAATATATACAGCATAAAGGATTACACTTGGTAATTGCCCTTCTTACATTTTTAAAAGCTGACCCCTTCAAGTGATTTCACTCTTTTAATTGCAGTTCAAAGACAAACAAATGCCATTATTTATTTATTTTTTAGTTTCATACTTTCTAATTTTTGAATACTCTGATACTTCTTTATAAAAAAAGAAGAGTTCTCATCTAGTTACAGAAAGGGCATGATCTCTAAAATTTATGGAGCACCTACTATAAAACAGTGAGGGGCAACATATTATTTCACCTAATCTTCATAACAATCCTCTAGGATTACCTTCTTTTTGCAGGTGAAGATGCCGAGGTTTGGGGCATTTAAATAACTTGCCCAATGACATCTGGTTGGGATTTGAAGCCAAGTTTTTGTTTGTTTTTTGTTTGGCACTCAAAGCCATGCCCATCTTTAAGAGGCTGTAAAGCACAGAGCTGCTCCTTCTGTTTCTCCTTCAGTTTCCATATTTCTTTACACTGTTCTTACATCTCTTTCATGGTTCACTTCAGTTGAATTCAACAAACACTTGTTGGGCAACTCCTACGTTTGGCTTGTTGCTGATTGCATTTCTGCTGGTTTTAGATATGCTTTGTTCCTCGCCTCGGTCACTGTATCCTGCCATTGTCTCGGCTGCTTAATAAAAAGAAATTCCCAATATCCCCTCTTCTCACAATGTCATAAATAGCTGCTATTGTTTTGGTAATTTTCTGGACCTCTGCATCCAGTGAGGATTGGCTGTTGCCTAAATTGTTAATTTTCTTCTGGCAGTAATCCACAGGAAACTAAATTCATTAACTCTGAGGCTTGCTTTATGGAACACACAACTTGATTTTATTCTTCTTTTATCTTTGCTCTTCCATGATATGTTTTTGTACCATAGTTCTTATCTTATTTGTTTCACTTTTAATATCATTTTTTTATGCTTTTTTAAAAAAAAACTAATCCCATGTCCTTTTCTGGTTTCAGCTTTTTTCTGCATTTCTATTTTCTGGAATAGCACTATTTGAACCTCTTAATACTTAATACATTTCATGCTCATTTATTTAAACAAGCTAATAACTCAGGTATAGGATTTGACTGTTCTATTTCAAAAAAATATTAGTATTTTTCATACTAATTATACTCTGGTCATAGGAACTCCCGCATTATTTTTGTAAACAGAGTCCGACATAGAAATTTCTGTGTACCATTCACTCTTATAAGCTATGAATACTAATTCACTTAATCCTTCCTTGCAATTCTGTGAAATAGGTACTACCTCTGCATGTTACAGGTGAAGAACCTACTGGGAATATAGAACAGAAATTCAAAACACAGACTCTATATCTACTTTTACTAATAGAAGTGGAACCTAGCCCTGATTAGCTGGCTGCAGTGTGTATTTGAGTTTCTACATGATGGGATAAGTGAAAAAAGTAGGATCAGCCTATTGAGTGGGGCACAGGTTCAGTTCCAGGGGTGATGAACTGTTTGGCAGTCCCCACTGAGAGTGATCTTAGGGGAACATTCTAGAAAAGTGTAAGACCAAGCTTGGTGTCCCTTATCAAATCGGGAATGCTTCCCTAAAAGCGGAAGAGGGAGAATTAGAAACATTTGCATTTCATGATGCATATGAATTGTTTATACTTTATGAGAAGAATATAATCATGATTTCATCGTTTGATCTTAAAAATAATCCCATAACTTTATGACACTCTGATAGCATGGTATCAGTTTTTAAAAAAAAATCACAAATCCACTGGTAGCCAATCACCAAAAAAAGTGTCCTTGTACAAACAAGCTTTTGGTGAAATACCGTATGTATATATCTGCTTTTTCAGTAGCAACATGGCTAAGTTCTATTTAAACCACAAAGCATATGTGAACTAAAGTCTAGGATTTGGAGAAATAATGGATCAAATGCAAATAAGCCTACATTGTAAGCTTAATCAAGAAATACAAAAAAAGCTAAATTGATAAATGGTGAAGCTAGATGTCCTCTATAAGGAAAGTATAAGAATAGTAGTAAGTGACAACTATGACCAACCCAACATAACATTTTTGATATACTGATAATAAAAGAAAGCAGGAGGAATTTCAATTATCTGCACTGCATAGTAAGTAGTACACACTTTGCCACGATGTTTAACAGTGACAAACATGATTTAGAGTCCTCGGTAAATTCTAGAACAAATTTAATTTAGCTTATGAACACTATACTTTAGTAATTTTTAATAACTCACTCTCTGTAACAGGAAAGCTAGGCTGCAGGTAACAGAAAACCCTGGCTGACAGTGGCTTAAATCATAAGAATATTTTTTACATAACAAAAACCTGGAGGCATTTGTTTGGGGGATTAGATCAGTGGATCCAAATTTTAGGGTGTTTGGGTGATTTCTCAGTGACTCTCTTGTAGCACCAGCCATTGTGTCCTTGGGCCTCAGAACTCAGAGCACGAACATGGTCAGACCGCGAGGGAGCTCCTTTCAGATGCTGCTCCCCTGCCGTCCGGGAGGGAAAGTCTGTCTTTGCAGCCTAACCGTAAGACTTCCTTTTAAGTCATATCAGCCAGAACTGAGTCCTGTGGCCACATAAGCTGCAAGGTAGGCCAGGAAAGTGAATATATAATTTTGTTCAGTTTCTACAGCAGGAGATGGGCAAGAGAGAAGAAAGTGGGAATGGCAGTTAGGTAGTTCGTTAATAAGTCTCAGCAATACTTTCCATGCTTAAAATCCCTTACTTTCACTGGGTTGCTTTCAACATTAAGTTGAAATGCCTTATCATGGCACAGGTCTTTCATAAATAGGTGTCTGCCAACTACTCTAGTCTCATACCTCCCCCTTCCCCAACAATATCATGGAACACTGCAGTCCTTACAACTCAACATCCTCCTACATCTCTGTGCCTTAGCTTTCCTACTCAACCATTAAAGACACAACTCTGTGACATGCTTTCCCAGCTCTCTCTACAACCCCAGGAAGACTCAGACATTCTCTCTTCTAAATTCCCACAATATCCTCTATTTTGCTATAGCACTTGATCAAAGTGTTTTGTATCTCCTTTATTTGTCAGTCTTCTTTACCAAACTGAGCTTTTTAAGGACAGGGAACTTTTGGGGCTCATCTTTGTGCAACACCTTCCACAGTGCCAGGCACATAATAACAGTTTCACAAATACTTGATGAATGAAAGGATAGATGAAAGAATGTATCATTGAATATTGCTAAGTCTTTGCTGTCCTAGGTGTAGGCATGGTTTTCTTTCCTCTTTCCTGCAGTTTTTTCTCCTGACTTAGACTCTTACCTTACCTGTGTAGTATAGTTCTGATGGGTTGCTGCTGCTCTTTCCCTTGGTCACTTCCTTGAGAGCTGGTTTCTCAGTCTTAAGCTCACTCTGAAACCTTGCAGCATTTCCTTTTCCTGCATTTACAGTGTGTCCCCTCCGTATTATTTAGCTATAACAACAAGGACACACAACTCAACAGGCTTCAAAAAAGGCCCTGTTTGCTAAACCAACCTCTCCCCTTTTCACTGACAATGTTTTTCATCTTTTTTTTTTAAGTTTATTTTTAATACTTCTCTTTATAGATGAAGAGCCAGTGCTTATGTTGATTGTCCATTTTTTTGGAAGTTAATCTGTCCTTTCTCTGGTTACTTCTGAAATTTTCTCATGATACTTTGGTTTGATTTTCTTCTGCAATTTTAATAAAATGTGTCTAAAATGGATTTGTTTGGTTTAGCTTGCTCGGAATTATATATACTTTATTAGTCTGAGGATTCATCTTTATTCCTTTCTGGAGATTTCTTAGCCATTTTGTCCTCATATCCAGATCTTGTCATCCTATCTTTCACTTCTCTTAACTCCTCTTTCATATTTTGCATCTTTTTATTTCTTTGTGCTGTACTCTGGGTTATCTCCATAGATTTTTCAATTCACTAATTTTCTCTTCTTCTTTCTAAACCATTATTTAACCTGTTGTTTAGTTGGGTATTTTTTTTTTTTTAGTAACTGTTGCTTCATTGTTGATTTATCAGTGGTTCTTTGACAAATCCAACTTCTTTTAGATTTGAACTCCTGCTCATTTTTAAAAATTATTCTATCTCTTTGAACATTTTAAATGTGCTTCTATTAAAATCTCTTTCAAGTTACTCTATTTTCCTAGTTGTGTAATCTCCGATTTCTTGGGTCTGTGAGTTTTCATGTTTGCCTCTACACTTTTGTCGTTTGATTTCTGCTTTTGAGTTCATCCTCCAAAAGTGTTATTTTTTATGACTGTTTCACGTGGGCCCTGGCCGGTGGAGGAACCTCTCAGGAGTGGTTTTACATTGCCTCTACTGAGGCCCTGAACTAAGCATTATGTTGTTTCTCAGTTTGAGACTTCTTCTAAATGTAGGTAGTGTGAATTTAGACTTTCACCTGAGCATGGATTTGGGTGTCCCGTGTGTCTATTTCCACCCCATCCCCAGGCAGATGGCGTCTCTGGGTGTATTTAAGGCCTGATGGCCTCATGGCAGCACAGCTGTTTCTCAACTTCTGACCTTAGGGAGGAAACCAAATTCTTGCTGTGTATGGGGTCTGGACCTGGAATCATGCCTCCGCAAGGTTTCAAAACTCCTGATATAGTATCCCGATGCCTCACTGGAAGTGCAGCTTTAATTCCTTTTTACCCCGAGACTTTACATTTCCTCTTCGTTTATGTAACCCAGGGATTTTTTTTTCTTTCTGAGCTTGGCTACATACTTTGAAATAACTTAAAATGTTTTATCCAGATTTCTAGATATTTTGTGTCAGAGGGTTAGAGACCAAAAGTATTTCTTACTTTGATACAGATTAGGGATTCGAGAAATGGTTGTTGGGTTGTTGGATAATTAAAGTATGTATTATATTCTGGCCAAGTTGAACCTTGTGTAAAGGAGCTTTAAATCAACATTACAGAAAACACATAGAGCCAGAGACTAATGCTGTTTTCAGTGGAGTGTCGACTTGCTTACTCATTTTATAGTGCAATTTTTTTCCCCTTTCCACCACTTAATTGCCTGTTAGGCTTATCTGAAAAATTGATTCTTCATAGTTCTGTAATTAAGTGAAGGAGTCTTGGGCTTTGGCTTCAGCAGATTCTGGGTTTAAATTCCAACTGGGTCATTTTCAAATGTTCAAGTCACACAGTAGGCACTCAATAATTACTTGCTGAATGAATAAATGAGTGGACAAATGATCTCATTGAATATACCAGTTCCTCCCAGGTAAGACGTGGCTAATAATAGTGATCACATCATAAGGTTTTGAGAATTGACTGCATGTAAAAAAGTCAGCACAGTGTCTAGTGTAAAGTATAGCTTAAGAATGCTTACATGTTAACTATTACAATTATTCCATGGAGTTATTTGTAGTACATATCTCAGGGTCTGGGCATTCAAAAGGATTCAAATAATTGTGCATTCCCTTTACTTTTCTTTTTTTTTTTTATTTTGCCAATCACTGCCACATCTGTATCTTCTTTTGAAACATGTCTACTCTATATAGGGTCACTCTTATGGATGGTATATGAAGACCCAATTTTAGCTTACAGTTCTATAATTTCCCTAAGCTAAATTTCTTTAAAAATGTCTGATATTTTCACATTTTAATAACCCTGGAATGGTTGCTCTCCCAGTATATATTTATTACATTATTAGAAAGAATGAATTAAAGTAGAAGCTAAATAGAGGTCTGGCATTTCTATACCCATGGAAATGCCATAACATATTATTCTTAAGGAGAAAAGCCTTTCCTGATTTAATAGATATTAAAGACAAGGGAGAAATAAAACTGAAAAATTTTTTTAGTTCAGTCTGATTTTCACTGATTACTTTTTAAAAGAGAGTTAAATATTTTAAAGAAAATTAGGTCATCATAGAGTTTGTGCTATTACATATCCTTTAATATTCAACTACAATTTATGTAAGTTAAACTATAAATTTTATACTTCTGTTTTCGCTGCTTGATAATGTGGAAACCTGTAGTGCCACCTTGTGACAAAGCTGCAGAATTACATTGTATTCACATTGGAATAAGCTGAAATATGATGGGGAAAGGGATGCAGGCCTAAAGAGTTGTGCATCACAAAGATTAATCAGCACATTTCTGCTGCTGTAGCTAAATTTAATATAAAAAAATAGAATCTGGGTGGGTATGCCACCCTTCAAGCTATTTCTGTAACATGGATAATAGCTTAGAAGATCAGAAAGGACCTTCTATTGAGTGGAAACTATGCAAGCAGAATGACCAAATTTCAGAACATTTGGTTCCAAAGGGAAAAAGGAGAAGAAAGAAAATCATGCTTGATGCTCTGAAACTGCAAAACTGCATGTGTGATTGAACCAAAGATGCTGCTGAACACAATGGAGGGGAGAGGGGATTGTTCTCAACACTGGATAAACACCAAGGCCTACGCAGGGCGGGGCACTCTTCAGTTGTAGAAAAGAATCTGGGGAGCGGATGGAAGCTACTGTAACTTACAGTAAAGAGTTATTCAATATGTATGAGAGTAGTTCAAGAATCATTACTGTAGTTGGGAATGGGAAGACACAGGAAGCATTTTGTTTTTAGGCTCAATAAGATCCACGTGATAGATAAATTCAACGCCCTTTGAATGATCTGAATAGGGAAAAGCTGCTAATTGCCGTCTGATTCAGAAGCACTATGTATAATATTAGAACACCCACATGTGTAAATTTTATAAGCAGCCATGCATTATTATTATCAGGACAGTACAGAGACCTGGCAAAGGCAATAACTGAGGAAACGGATTTGTATTAGATATATAGGAACAAATGGAAAGAACAAAGAAAGATTGCTTTTGTTAGTTTGGGCTAACAGAAAGAATGGAAATGAAGATGTGGAGACATAGTCTAGGAATAGTGATGGTTGGGGTTAGGAGGTGGTTGGGTCAGATGGAGGGTAGGGTAATTGCATTTGAAATGCAATCTCATTTTTTTTTGTGGCAGCATTTTGATGGCTAAAAAGATAGCTACTCGGAACTATGCTGAAGAAAGTACCAAGGACAGACATGATGAGAGAATAGTAATAACGAAAGGCTTCATTTGAAAAAAAAAAGAGGATCATTCCCTTATGATTCTGTTCCTATTACCAGTATTTTGAATTCCTTCACTGATCTAAAGGTCCTTGGGAGTTGTCGTCAGCTAAATCTAATTGCCTTACTCCCTCCTACATTTTAAAGAAAGTGGTCATGAACGTGCAGTGAGGCATGAAACTGAAGAAATTTTACTCCTAAAACCTTGCTTTGAATTTTCTTGCCTTCTTGGATTTAACGTAGATCCTTTAATGCTATAATAATTTGTTTTCATATTGAATGTCCTTTGGGCTTTCATTGCCATTTATTTTTTTTAAGAAGTTTTCTATGAGTTCAAAATAATCCTTTTGGTGAAAGGGCAATTCAATTATAGTGACAGTGTAAAAGGAGCCCAACATGATACAATTCTCTGCTGAGATCAGTTTATTGCTAAATCCAGATGCTTTCATAAAACCAAAATTTGTATTTGTATTTTGAGACACTTGCCAGAGAGGGTTGATCAGAAACTAAAGCCTCAAGTAAAAGCGAATCTCTCATTTATAAAACAGAGATGAATTAAGAGTTTAAGTAACCCCTCCCAGAGCCCTAAATTACCACAGTACAGGCTTTTAAGAGGATTTTGAAAGCATGTGCGCTAGATATGAGTTCTCCCCTAATGCCTTGGGCAGGGGAGAAAATGTCTAATTCCTTCCATTTCATGGAGGGGTTTCCCGTGCTACAGGGATAGTTAACACACAACCCATTCTCGACGTTGCCACAAAAGTGGGTAGATTGTACTGTAACTAGTTTTATTATTAAAGGCACTATTCTCTGAAGACCTAAGTCCCATCAAATTGCAACTCCATCAACCAATGGCAAAGTGACCTTAACCTTTCCCAATTTCAGCTCTAGTCAATCTGCAAAATGGGGTAATTTTATACCTCTCTCTAGGGCTGTTTTGAGGATTAAATGAATTAGTATGTGTAAAGTCCTTAGCAGCACTTGACATATTTTAAGCTCCCCATCAGTGTTAGCGATTATATACAAAGACTCAACATATAAATGTGAAGTTATAATATACATGTTTTTATACTACTAGTGCTTATAAGGATGGGGTCATAAAATTGGTCATTGTATGTCAGGAAATTGAACTGCTTGATGGGTGGCTGATGACCAGGGATGAGAAGTTAGAAGCAGAGAATTCTGCAAAAGTTTGAGCGAAATAAAAGAGGAGTATAAGGGAAATAGCTGAGCAGATGCTTTAGTAAATAGGGGGAAAATAGAATATTAATTATGAGAAGTTGCTTAGCAAATATTTAAACTAGGAGTTGAAGGCAGAAGTTAGAGTAGGACCAGAAATACCGACATGAATCAGGAGCCGCCAAGGGGTGGTTATTGAGGAAGCAGCACAGACCAGAGATTTGGGAGACCTGCCTCCATTCTCAGTTTCTCATATATTTATCATAGCATCTATCCCTCTTTATTGAGCTTGATTGTGTCTATGCCTGTCTGCTTCTACTGATAATCGAATGTGGTCCTAGGAGGAGCAGAATGGGCATCCCTGGGGAACATTGGCAAATGCAGTCTCTCGGGCCCCACCCTCCACCCATGGCATCAGGGCCTGGAGCTGAATAAGATGTCCAGGTGTTTCCTATGCATGTGATAGGTTGAGAAGCACCACTTTCATAGACTGAGCTTCTAGCGTGGTGCCTTGCCCTTCGTCAATGCTTAATGGAAGTTTACTGAATGAATCAAGTTGAATTCCTGGAGGCCACTAAAGGGAGCTTCAGGTGGAGATGAAACATATCATTTTAACCTCAAAACAATGTCTTGATCTAGAGCTAAACTTCTGCAGTGACTACAGAAACAAAGAAAAATCCTCTGCCTTGGCCAAGAGGTAGAAGTGATGAAAGGTTGGAGCTGGTGTATGATGGGCCAGAAAACAGCCCGCCAAGACCCTGTGAATGTAGTTTGTACCATGAGATTCCCTCCATAGCAAGATAATTATTCCTTGTGTCCTGCACTGAGGAAGATAATGTGTAGGAGAGGGAAAAGACCTGAGTGGGTGGTAGGCAATCCACCCTACTTCTGGGGGAGATGAGTTATCAAGGCTAACCCAAGTGTTGACACAGGGTTCTTAAAATGCAAAAGGATTAAGTAGAAGAAGCCCATATCTATTTCTCTTGGACCACATTTTCAGATGCACATAGAAACCACAGCTCAATTCATCTTAAAATCTGCTTTTGGGGGTTGTATCTACCTCCTTGGCTATGTTGACAAAGATTTTGACTTGAAGTCCTTGCTCAAAATATGAATTTAAAAAATAATCATTTTCCAGATTCCCTTGTTTTTAAGAACACTTTTAGACAACTAAGGACAGAATCAACTCTCACCCTCTCTCCTCGCATATACACGCACCCCCAAAACATATCCAACCCTTGTTCACTATCTGCCTCACTTAAGTTTCTTCCTTTACATTTCTGAAGCCACCACTCTGACTTAGAGTGCTGTGACCTGTTGTCAAAAGTCTTCTAACTGGGATTTGGCATTGTGGTTGGAACTTTGGAGTCAGGTAGAACTGGGTTTGACTTTCTGCTCCGTCCCTTCGTAGATAAATGGACATAAAGTTACTTACCCTCTCTTAGCTTCAGTTTCCTCATCTGTAAAAAGGCAGTGACTGGCATCTTCCTCACAGAATTGTTTTCCAGGGGGCAGATATTGCGTGTGTGTAAATTGAATGAGGAGAGGCAGTGCAGCAATGGTTAGGAGCAGGCTCTGGGGCCAGATTGCTTGAGTTAAGCGCCCAGTCATGTGTTAGCTTGGTGCCCTAGTCCGTGACTCTCTTTCCTCATCTATAAAATGGGGGTAATGGTAGTACTTGTCTCAGAGAGGTTTAGTGAGGACTAAATGGGCAAACTGCTTCACAGTACCTGATACTAAGTCAGTGCTATATATGTGTTTCTTAATTTAAAAAGTACACTGAAGAAGTACTCAGCAAATATTTTGCTATTGCCTGCTTTCAATTCCACCATGGCAGTAACCTATCCCCATTGATTCCTTACTAATCTTCCTAAAATGTCCTTCTGAGCTCACAGGCCACAACAGGACACCTGGCCAATATTGGCTTAAACTGTAAAACTGTCTCTTGTTTACTTAACTAATTGTTTTGGGGTAGGTGGACCAAGTATTGATTCAACAGTTCAACAATGCCACCAAAGACCCAAGTTTCTTGCATCCTTTCACTTAGCCAGCCTGAGTATATGAGAGAGACATCTCTCCTCATGGTCCCAAGATTATTGCTGAGGCTCTCAGCACCATATCCTTACACAAGAGAATTCACAGTAGAAGTTCAGGAAGGGCAACCAGAGGAGAAGGACTTAGCAAAATGATTTTCTTTCTATGTATCTTTCCCCTGTCCCCCCTCCCCCCACCCCAACCGTCCACCCCAAATTCAATGTCTCCTGTAGATTTCCCTTTCTACTCATTGATCAGGCTTGTGTTTATCATCAAAACCGGTGGCCCCCATCCTTTAGAGCTAGGTAAACCAAAAGAGTAAATGGCTATTGCATAGGTGATTAAGAGTGACTGCCACTCTTACACCATGCCATTTTGGTCCTCTGCTTAAAACCCTCTCATGGCACTTCACTGCATAAGAAAAATTGTCAAATCTCCCTAGCCTGGTATTGAAGCTTCTCCATGTTGCATTTTCCCAGTGTCATATTGTTCTAGTTTGCTAGCTGCTGGAATGCAGTATGCCAGAAACAAATGGCTTTTAAAAAAGGGGATTTAATAAGTTGCTAGTTTATAGTTCTAAGGCTGAGAAAATGTCCCAATTAAAACAAGTTTGTAGAAATGTCCAATCTAAGGCATCCAGTGAAAGATACCTTGGTTCAAGAAGGCTGATGAAGTTCAATAATTCTCTCTCAGCTGGAAGGGCACTTGGTGAATATGGGCAGCATCTTCTGGCTTTTTTGTGACTCTACAAAAAGGGACTCTCTCCAAAATGTTTCCTCTTTTAAAGGATTCCAGTAAGCAACTCCACCTTCAATGGGTAGAGACACACCTCCATGGAAATCATCTAATCAAAAGTTACCACCCACAGTTGGGTGAGTCACATCTGCATGGAAACAATCCCTCCCAGCAATACTGAATGAGGATTAAAGGACATGGTTTTTCTGGGGTCCACCACAGATTCAGACTGGCACACATATCTACAGGTCTCCAATGTAAAACTGTACTGGGATGAAACCATCCTATTAGCCTTACCAAGTTCCTGCCCTCTTTCCCTGTGTTTAACTGCCTGTAAGTTTATTAATTCTTCCCCTTCTAGTCACCCTGACGCATATGTTCCTGCTCATTGCTGCATGTTAAAATTCAACCTCTCCATAAAGGTCCGGGTCAAATGTTTCTTCTTCTACTGAAACATTGTCTTATCCTCCTTGTTAGAAAGACCTTTCCTTCCTTCACATTCCTCACATGTTTTGTGTTACTCAAATCTTCTTTGGCATTTTAGTTTGGAAAGCACTATCTATTTACAACTCTTTGCCCCATTTCTCTTCACTATTGCTTAATAATACCAATTATAAAATTATTTGTTGAGCACTAACCATTTACTAGGCATATAGGCCATTGAACACTTTACACGTATTATCTCATTTATTCATTACAATAAGCCCTAAAATTATCAGTATTCTCCTTTTAAAGATGAGGAAATGAAATTCAAGAGAGGGTTAGTGACCTGACTTATGGTCACCAGATTTTAAGTGGTTGAGCTTGTATTAAAGCTCAAATCCTGTATTTTCAAACAGCTTGCTATATATCTCCCTAATGTGGTGCTTTTAAAAAATAGTAAGTCCTCATTAAATTGTTATTTAAATGAATGAAAGAGTATTTGTGAAATGTGGCTAATAAAAATAGCCAGTCTGTATAATATGTACCTTCTACTCACTTCCTTCCAAGTTTAACCCCAGGAAAAAAAAATCATGTTTTCTTAGGTGGATTAAGTTATCTGGATATCTGCTTCAATCTATCTCACTTTACTTTTTACCTATGTGGTCTTTTATTCATTCAACAACAACCAATACCTATATTAATTGAATATTTCTGGCTTTATGTGTAAAGTAGTATGATAAGTCACAATACTTTTGGCACCATTCACCTTCTTCAACAGAAAATTGCTTAAACATATAGTGGTTTTTATTATCTCCCTTAACAATTGGTAGGTGGTTGCTAGGTGTTTGTGGCAGCTCAATAATCTTCTGTCTTGAGATTGGCGTCTCTGCAATTTTCTTGACCTGGTTGCAATAGGACTGCTACAATTCCAGACATCATGTCTTCACACAACCACATTAAAAATCAAGAAGCAGAGGGTAGTGCATGGGAGAGAGTTTCTTTTTACCATCTGTTTTAGTTTCCTGGCTGCTAAAACAAATACTATGCAATGAGTTGGCTTAAGTTAACGGAAATTCATTTGCTCCTGGTTTTGAGAATAGGAGAAGTCCAAATCAAGGCATCACCAAGGCGATGCCTTCTCCCAGAAGACTGTATGTTCTGGGGCTGGCTGCCAGTGATTCCTGGTTCTTGGCTTCTCTGTCATAGCAGTTCATATGGTGGCCTCTTCCAGCTTTTCCCCGTGACTTTCTTGCTGTGTTTCTGAATTTTATTCTGCTTATAAAGATCTCCAATAATAGGATTAAGACCCATCTTGATTCAGTTGGACCACCCCTTAACTGATGTCACCTCATCAAACGGTCCTATGTATGGTGGGTTCATACCCATAGGGATGGATTAAGACTAAAAGCATGTTTTTCTGGGTTACAAAGCTCCAAGCCACCATACCAGCTATTTATGATCTTGGGGGGAAAGCTCTTCCAGAAGATTTTCCAGATTTCACATTGTATCTCAATGGCCTCCGTTGAATCACATGCCCACCCCTAGACCACTTACCCCATCTTCCCTGAGACCAAGAATTTGGTTTATGATACTCGAACTAATCAAGACTCTGCTAATGAGAAAGAAGTGGTGTGTGTGTGTGTGTGTGTGTGTGTGTGTGTGTGTGTGTGTGTGAATGGGGTTTGAGTCACCAACAAAATTGTCTATCCCAGATGGGTAAATTACTGATGAATAAATAGATGTGTCCTGTCATGATGAAGTTGACACCTTGGTAGGAAGACAGACATTAAATTTAAAAAGAAATAAAATTACACTTTAAAAAGAAATAAAATTACACTTTGTGATGAGTGATAAGAAGGAAATAACCAAGGAGCTGTTAAGAGATGTATCTACTTTGGGCAAGTGTTTCTGGAAAGACAAATCCTGTAGAGGTGACATTTAAACTGAGACCAAAGGATGAGACTGAATCATTCATGTAAAAAGTAGAGAGGAGTGTGTGGAAAGCAAGTATCAAGATTCTTGATGAATACTGGAGAAAAGGAAAGCAAGCAAGTGTGGCTGCTGGTCAGGAGAGGGACCTAAGGAGATGTCAACCCTCTCCAATACAGGCATTGGGGTTGCCAGCAAAATTGCACAACTTGCTCGGGCTCTGGTGGAAAGACGTTTTACTCACATAGAGAAAAGACAGAGCAAGATTAGTGTCACCAGTGGGTGTTGGTTCTTCATAGGCAGTGAGTCTCAGTCTGTGGCCCATACAGGGACATAGTCCGGTATGGCACCTCTTTCTTGTGTTCGTCTGCCACAGCATGGAGGAGCCCTGTCCCTCCCCACTAGAGCAGGTATATCACCAGGGTGTGAACTAGATATTGCACGACATGCCCACCAGAGTCAGACTGTGTCCAGTGAACGTTTGCATATGTTCATATGCTCAGGGTAATAGGGGAAGGAATGTACCAGCAGTCCTTTATCTACTAGGCGTTTGTGTTTATCCTGCCAGGCTGACACACCTGGTTGTAAGCACGAGATGATTTTGTGGATCCCAGGGAAAGGCTGTAGTCTGGGTTAGTTCTGCCCCTTACCACAGTTGGTATTATAAGATTGGAAAGGGTTGGAGATTGCTAGCTATCCACCAAAACCCATTATCCTCTTCTTTCACAGCACTAGATTGTAGCCAGGTAAATGGCTGCCCAATCACATTATATTTCCTAGACTCCCTTCATTTAGGTGGGGACAGTAGAATGTCAATAGGAGTGATATAAACAGTTTTGGATCAGTGTCTCAGACAATGGATATATCTTTCCTATCCTCTCTTCCCACTGGCTGCCCCCTCTGTGTGGCATATGTCTCAGCTTTGGACATTCACATGAGGTTAAATTCTAGAATAGTTGTTCTCAAAGTGTTGTCCCAGATTATCAGATCAGCATCACTAACCTGAAACTTACCAGAAATGCAGACTCTCCGATCCCACCCCAGACATACTGAACCAGGAAGTCGGAGGGTAAATCCTAGCAATCTGTGTTTTAACAAGCCTCCAGGTGCTTCTGAAGCATGTTCAGGTTTGAGACCCGCTAAGAGAAGGAGGGGATGCAAGATGGAAGAAACCTGAGTCCTTGAATGTCCATATGGAACAAAGCTGGATATATGAATCTGGAGCTCAGGGGGAAAGTTTTGGGTAGGAGATGATCAATTTAAGGTGCTGTTTAAAGCCATAGAAATGGGTAAGAGAACTTAGGAAGAAGTTTAAAGAAAGAGAAGTGAGAAGCTAGATTGAGGCATGGGCTACTCCAACATTTAGAAGGAAGGAGAAGGAAAAGTAATCTGCAAAGGAGCCTGGGAAGTAATGGCCAGAGAAGTAGAAGGCAAACTTAGAGTGTGGTGCTATGGAAGTCAAGAAAGTAGAGTGTTTCATGCAGGAAGTTGGGGCCTTCTCTGCCGAACCCTGCTGAAAGGTTGAGTCAGATATGAATAAGAAATGACCACGGGTTTAACAACATAGAGTTCACTCGTAACCTAACACGAGATGTCACGGTGAACTCATAGGAACAGAAAATAGATAGGAATAAATTAATAAGTAAGGGAGAGGGGGAGGAAGTAATGAAGTCCCTAAACCGTTCTTTCTAGAAGTTTGGCTGTGAAGGGGAACTGAGATACAGGGTAGTAACTCAAAGCAGTTTCCTTGAGCTAAGTCACTCATTCTCTAGTGCTTTATTGTCCTTCCCGTTACATTGGTCTAATACTTGCCAGACTCTGGAATGAAGAAAATGGAGTTTGAAAAACAATCAGTGAAGAAAATCCTGAGTTTGGGGGAAGAAAGCATATAATAATTATCAATATATTCTATGATATGTTTTTATTTTATTTTATAAGAAAGCACATATGCACTTTTGAATGAGATAATACTGAAAATATTTCTCAGTGATTGTGGCTAATTAAATTTCAATTTCTTTCCTCACCAATGAGTAGCAGCAGGGTGCTTTTGGACAACTGACCTTGACTCAAGAGTGGGGTTGTCTGAGTTAAAAGTAATACTATCCCCCCTTCTCAGTATTTGGTACAAACATGGATATTAGGCCCAGTTGTAGCCAGGAAGGTGCAAGGAGAGATGTACTAGAGACTTCTGTGAAAATTCATCCTTTCTCTTAGTAGAGAACATCAAGAAGTCAGTGTCCCTCTCTCCCTTTGGATGTAAGTAATCTAGCCATTATAGTTACTGGCAGCCATTCTGTGACCATGAGGAAACTGTGAGTTCACTATTGTAAGATCATACATTTTCTCATTTGTAAAATGGAATATTGCTATTACTGACCTAATAGAGGATGAAGCTAGCATCTAGGACAACAATTCAGAGAGAAAAAGGAAACAAAAGTCCTTGGTGAAATGGGTGAGCTGCTGATCCATCAAACCAAACTTTCCATTATGTGAATTAATACATTTCCTTGTTAGTCAGTTAATTTAGGGTTTCTGTTACTTGCCGCTGAAAGCATCTTATCTGATGGAGGGATATATGAAGTCTGCTTCTGTTTTTAATTGTTGGAGATCCACTGATTTATTTCAAATTCTTAATAAAAAATTATTTGTGTGAAGTATTTTTTAATGAGCATTGTAAAGCACTTTTCTAATAAAATGGAATCAGCAACCTAATCTCATAATACAACACACAAAGAAATGAGTTTAGGAATAATGGATTAAGCATTTTACTTATGTGAGAATGAATATATATTTCCTATTAATTGTATTCTTCTGCAATTCAAGCCTTATTTTAATACTAAAACCTCACTGAGACTAATTTTTTGAATTCTCATTTGGCATGAAAGATGCAAATATTGAAAGTGTGTCTTATCCTTCCTTCAACCTTGAGTAATTGTAAGGACTGGAAATTAGGTCTACTGAAAGAATATCCTGAATATTAAATATGCAAAATACTATAAACATGAAAATATATCTGCACAAAGTCAATGGTTTGACTGGTTGAAAAAATATTGATATCTTAATTTCATTTAGAAAATTGATCTATTAAAATACAATGAAGTTTAGTGCTTCAAATTAATTTTATTTACTACTGGAACACTGAGGTTGTATAAAGAATATTAATCTAGAAATCAGGAGCTTCATGTATTAGTTCCACCCCTGCCACCAGTTGTGTGGTCTCAAATACCCAATTAACCTCTCGTTACCTAATCTAGTGAAATGAGAAGGTTAATCTCGGTAACCTGCACAGAACCTTCCAGTTCTATAATTCTATAATTTAAATTGTGTCCTAAACTTCTAAAGTAAAAAATAACTAGAGGCACGTTTTGTAAATGTTGTATGTAATCTGCCCAGTTTCTAATTTCAAATCAGTAATTGCTTCCAACTCATAACTCAGTCTCTTTTCAAAGAATTTTATTTGGAATTACCTATCAGGAGCAGGTAGGGAACCCCTATATAGATGAGTTTTAATTAAAATACCTGTGTACCATACTGTTAAGGCATATTTTAAACAAAGTTGCAAACAGATTGTAATAGTGAAAAGGAAATTTCTCTCTTTATTGTGACTAGAAATAGGATTAAAATTAAGCATGATTCTTAAATCAACAATGTATATAATCCACTGCACGATTATCATTAAGAGTATTATTTAAAATACCACTGTTGATATTCTCATTTAGAATGCGATATGTGCTGCGCCAGTAGGAAATTGGTAGTGTGTGTGTGTGTGCTGCAGTATTTTCTCTTGCAAATATGTTTCTTTGGTCCAATAACCAAAGCTGCAAATGTAAGCAGCAATAGTGACTCTCTACCTACCTTTCTACCACCGGTATTAGTAGAGAAACTTAATTCCTTTGATCTACTCTTAGTTCTTCTTTAATGATCTCTTCACCCCCTCCCCCCCCCCAAAAGGACATGTATATTATACATGACCATTAATTTGGGGCATTTTCTTAGTAAGTCCAATGTCTTCTTTAATTTTAAAAAGCTGTTGAACTTAACCTTTGGTTTGATAAATATGATTCAATTGAGTTAAACTGCTGTTCTTCTGGAACTTAAAAGGTAAAATGCCAATATAAATATGTGGTAATTATCACAGAACTGTTCATTTTTAACTATTAACTTTAAACAAAGAGCAATTGCTGTTTGTTCATGCAAAACAAACAGTGCCTGCTTAAGATCTTTTTGATTAATCTCCTTCCCTGCGTGCAGATTCAGAAGGAAACGCCGCCTCCGGCTTAACACACACGTCTGTGGAATGAAAAAAGCTTTGCCGTCCCAGTCGATTGTCGGCGTTTTCCCAAAGCAGGGTTTCGTGATAAAGAGTGCAGGGTCTGTGGGGGGAGGGGCTCCCAAGCCTAGGGCAACAGTATTTCCATGGCAGATGCAGCCCAGTTCCCCAACAAGCGTTGTAAACAGCAGGTGGTTTTTGTTGATGGTGGTGGCGGGGAAACTGGTGATTGAATAGGTGGGAAATGGAGGGATTTACTGAGAAGGTAGAGTCATCAGACATAGAGCCAGATCATGCTAGAAATTGCAGCCAAAACACGTATGAAGAAACAAGCAGGAAACTTTTAAAACCCAGACTCCTGGCAGGTTAGGTAGAGCTGCTGTGAGCAGTACTAACACCAGACGTACACCACAGGGGCTGTGCTCAGCAGGTCAGGACACATAAGCGAACCCCAAGGGGTGGGAGAGATTGCTAGAGCCAGGTAATAGAAGCTTTGAAGACGGCCTACCCCCACCCATGCTGCCCGAGCCTCTCCAACTTGAGTAAAAATCCACAGAACACTGCAAAATACTTCAGTTGAGTAGATTTCTTGTAGAAACTGGTGGAAAGGTAGAGATGTATGTTCAGGACCCAAGGAAGTGAAAGGGAATGCCTTCTCAGGGGAGCTCAGGGAAGTGAGCCCTAGGGATTTGCAAGGAGGGCTCCAGCTGGGCACAGGCTATGGGCAGGAATTTCCACCAGATCAGAGGAAAAGGGGAGCCCCAGACAAGCGCTAGCTTACCCTAGAGCAGTGAAATGATAACAGTACCTACTATATTTTAGGTACTAGCTAACTCTTTTATATCACTAATGTCACCAAATCAAGGGAGGGCAGGAGCTGTGCCCAGTCCCCTGGGAGTTCAACTAGCAGGACTAAGGCGACGGTGAGGCAGGCTAGAACAGGGAGAAAGGGCAGAGGGGAAAAACCCAGGAGGGAGCCCTTGAACAAGGATGGTTAATCAAGGTCAGCAGGGCCAGTGTTCAGCAGAGACACCCTGCCCAGGGGCCACCCACTTACAGGAAACACCCAGTGGCTGCTAACCCATCTGGTGCCAAATGATGCCCACTTGAATGAGTCATCAGGGAGATGAGTGAAACCAAGGGACGCCCCCCAAATGCACTATTTACCTCCAGGCACTGCCCTGGGGAAAGGGGAGGATAGAAAAAAGAGCCCCTAAACAAGGAAGGGGGAGGTGGAATACATGAAATTCATCTAGAAAAAGCAAATGGGTTCAGTGACAGAATGCTCGCTCTCCATTCAGGTAGACCGGGTTTGATTCCTGGGCTATGCATCACCCCCCAAAAAAGCAAATGACCCCACATTGCCTACTGTTCCTTACCCTCTATCTTTCTTTACTTGGGAGAGCACTTGCAAGCTCCTTTCTCTGCATGTGCACTAAGTAAATTTCTTACCTACTTGTTCTATCTGTGTTGTGCCTCTGAATTCTTCCTTACGCCTCAGCCAAGAATCTGAAAACTGAAATCTAGTAACAGTGGATAGGCCCCATCTGCTGGCAGGAAAAATTGGCTGAGCTCCCATTGGGAGCTAGGGCTCTGGCCAGTGCGCTCAAGGTTCTGTGTGTGATTGAGTTTCCATGGGGGGAAGGTGTTGACAGGAAAAAGGAATTCTAGGCAGAAGAGGCCAGTTAGGCAGCCTGGCCCCCACTGGAGTCATTTATCGGGTTCTCCTAGATTGCTTTGTGGACTCAATTAACAAACCTGTCTCAGGCATGAATATTTCACATCCTTTTGGTTCTTTGGATGAAAAAGTTGATATGCATATTTAATATGCTCTCTTTAGATTTTGAAGCAGGGTGAAGTGGTCTGCAGATGCAGGGGTAGGGGTGAGGCATTGGACATCTGGTACAGGGCTAGGGTAGGGATGGGAACTGTTATTAATACGGACAGTGTTTGATTTCTGAATGGGGGAGACAGGATTTGTGAATGATGACTCTTAACAGAACAAGTCAAAACTATATTTGATCAATTGCTATTATGTGACAAAGATTAGATAAGAACTGGGGTGTTGTAGAGCATTAATATATATTAAATACATATTGAAAAAATATGATGGGACAAGATTCAGAGTAGGCATTGAAAGTATAGGTGAATGACATGGCAACTGCTGTTAAGATACTGGAGAAACATATGAGGTTTTTTTTTTTTTTCCTTTTCTTTTGGGCACTCAATAAATGTTTATTAAGTCTGAATGTGTTCCTCTCTAAGTTTCTGTTACATTCATAATCTGTATTTTATAGTTTTTATTTTTAACTTTTCTCTGATAATTTTGAATGTAGTAATTTATCTTCCAATGCTGATTTGTTTTGTAAACTTTGTATTATGGAAAATCTTAAACATATACAAAAGTAAAAACAGTACAATGAACTGCTTTTATGCCCTTTATATACCTTTAGCAGGTTAGCAATAGATGACTTTTTATGTTTCATCATATACTTCCCTATTCCCTCTCTCCACCCACATTAATTTTTTTAACTTTTTTTATTGTATAGTATAACATATATACAAAGCAAAGAAATAAAAAAGCAATAGTTTTCAAAGCATTCTTCAAAAAGTGGTTACAGGATAGATCCCAGAGTTTGTCATGCCCTACCATACGATCCTCTCATATTTTTCCTTCTAGCTACTCCAGAATATAGGAGGCTAGAGGGCTTAAATACTTTTTTAACATCATAATTGACTTTTTTTCCTTCTTTTTTTGTGAACAATAACATATATAAAAAAGCTATAAATTTCCAAGCACAACACCACAATTAGTTGTAGAACAATTTTCAGACTTTGACATGGGTTACAATTTCACAATTTTAGGTTTTTACTTCCAGTTGCTCTAAAATACTGGAGACTAAAAGAGATACCAATTTAATGATTCAGCATTCATACTCATTTGTTAAGTCTTATCTTCTATGTTTACCTCCACCATTTGATCTCTCTGTACCTCTCTTTGGGGTTGTTTGGGTTATGGCAATTCTAGATTTTTGAAATTGGAAGGGTCTGTCACTAATATGGGAGATAGAACTATGATGCTTTGGAGAGGCTGGGCTAGGTGTCAGGCCTTATCTGGACCAGGATCCCATCTGGAGGTTGTAGGTTTCTGAAAAGTTACTCTGGTGCCTAGAACCCTTGTGGAATCTTATAAATTGCCCTAGGTGTTCTTTAGGATTGGCTGGAATGGTCCTGGTTGGGGGTTGGCAGGTTATGATAGGTAGCAAGGTCTAACTGAAGTTGCATAAAAACAACTCCGGAGTAGCCTCTCGACTCTGTTTGAACTCTCTCTGCCATTGAAACTTTATTAATTACACTTCTTTTCCCCTTTTGGTCAGGATGGAATTGTTGATCCCAGGGTGCCAGTTCTGGACTCATCTCTGGGAGTCCTCTCCCACGTTGCCAGGGAGACTTTCACCCCTGGATGTACATGTCCCATGCAGCAAGGAGGGCAAGGATTTCACTTGCAGAGTTGGGTTTAGAGAGACAGAGGCCACATCTGAGCAAGAACAGAGGTCTTCCAGAAGTAATGAGTTGTTTTTTTAAAAAAAATTACAGCCTTATATGTTACATCAGATGTAACAAAGTGCTAAAGTAGCCTAGAGGCAGACACCCACTTCGCTAGGAAGCTAGTGAGAGCCTCCCAGAGGAAGTAAATCATAACAAATTGGATGGCATACATTTTAAAAACATTTTTTATTGTGGAATAAAATATATATACAAAAGAAAACAATAATTTTACAAGTACATTTTAACAAGAGTGAGACAGATAGTGGGGGGAGGGAATCCTTGATTACCAAATCATTTTTAACACAGTAGTCTATCCTTTCAAAGTCCCACAGAAAAAAATCTATGGACAGAGACTAATGATCGGTTTTGATCCTAAAATCCATTGAATGTGAGGGAGTGAGGACAAACCATGGTGACTTACGTGAGGGAATGCCAAAGAAGCAGAATAGCAGGACCCCAGGCTGTGAGGAAGGAATTTGGAGGGCAGGATAGAGGATCAGTAGCTGGGATATCATTTTGTAGACATCAGAGAGTCATTGGAAGATCAAAAGTAGCAGTGAAGTGTAGGAGCAATCACTTGCTCATCTGAAAAGCCTACCTAATCCTGTTCTGCACTTTATACTCTCTCCTAGTTCTTATCCAGTCCCAGAACTTATTGTAATGAGATTTATAGAGTGGGTGATTAACTACAAGCTTACTGCAAATTGGAGCATGTTGGAAAGTGTGCAGGAAGAATGAGGTTCTATTCCTATTTGTGTAAAAACAGCCTTGTAGTCTTGGGAGTGAAACGTAGTGGGTACATTGGGCTAAAACTCTGGTGTCGAGACCACCAAGCAAGGAAAGGCATAAGCCACATTTTAGCTTCCCAAGGTAACATACTGCATGGGGAAGCAGCTCACCTGGAGGAAGAAAAGTAGAATGAATATGCTTGGTTCAGGGCCTTGGATTAGAAGTCAGTAAGGATGGATAGTTTTTAGAACAGTTTGGAACAAGGTTATATGTATAGACTCCCAATTTGACCTAAAGAGAGCTTGCGCCAAGATTTTGAGGGAGGGGCAATGTATCAGTTATTTATTGCTGTGTAACAAATTACCCCAAAATTCAGTGGCTTGAAACAACAAGCTTTTATCATCTCATAGTTTCTGTGAGTCAGGAATCTGACCATGGCTTAGCTAGGTCTTCTACTTGGGGAGCTTTCACAAGCTGTAATTGAGGTGTTAGCTGGGCTGCTGAAATCTCAAGGTCCCACTGAGGAAGTGCCCATTTCTGTGTTCATCACGTGGCTGTTGGCAGGAGTCACTTCCTCCTGGGCTGTTGGCCAGGGGCCACCCTCAGTTCCTTGCCATGTGGGCCTCTGCATAGAGCAGCTCACTATGGGGCATCTGCCTTCCATCAGTCCATGAGGCAGAGAGCAAGAGAGGACAAGCAAATGGGAAGCCAGAGTCTTATAACCTGATCTTGAAAGACACATCCCCTCACTTTTGTTGTATTCTATTTACTGGAAAGAAATAGGTCCAGCATGGTGTTTAGTGGGAGGGGATTCCACATAGTTGTGAGGGATGGGAGGCAGAGCTCACTGGGAGACACCTTAGAAGCTCTTCACTGCAGTCAGAAAACACAATAAATAAACCCCATTAACAATCTTCACTCCGGGGGCACATCAGAGTTGGAGCCTGGGGTTGCCCTGTGTCTAGGTCAGGCGGAGCGTGGGAGGCTGGGGTAGAAGGAGAATCTTCACCTCTGGACATTGGTAACAGACAGTATGAGGTGCCAGAAGGTGGCAAAGAAAAAATACTGTCAGGCTTTCTGGGCCGGAGGTGGAAATATGAGATACCTGCAGGGCGAAGAATTATAAGATTAGAATTCCAATAATTTTGCTGTTGATGATTATTAATCAGAATTCTTCTGTAACCTGGAAATCTAGGGATTGACTAGTCACAGCTAGATATAGAGGCTTGAATTTCAGCACTGTCTGCCTCTTTTTGTCTTTGCCTGGATTCATTTTGTATGCAGGCTTGCTCCACAAGGCTGCTAAGATGGCTTCTGATCGTGCCAGGCTCCTGTCTTCCTGTTTAGTAATTCCAAGATTTTTCTGTCTGTAAACATATTTCCATACCATAAAAAGTTGAATGGCCTTGCTTTTGTTACATGCCCACTACCGGACCAATCATTGCCTCTAGGAAGATGTAGGAACATGATTGACATACCCTGAGACTTATGCCCCCTGTACTGCTAAAGACTGAGGCACCATGGTGGTCATTAGATCTGTTCAACAATATCTCTGCTTGTCTTCCAGGCTTATGGTAGAGTTGTATTTCCCTTCCCATCAGAGTTAGGTATGCCCGTGTGACCTTCTTTGACCATTGAGGGTGAACAGAAATGATGGGTGTCACTTAAAAAAGCAACTTTATTGAGATTTAACTCACATACCTTTAAATCCGTCCTTTCAAAGCGTATGTCAGTGGCATTTAGTGTATTCACAGAGTTGTACAACCATGCAGCTATTTAATTGCAGAACATTATTTTCACCCCCAAAAGAATTCCCATACCCATTAACAAAGTCACTCCCCATTTCTCCCTGCCCCATCTCGTGGCAATTACTGGTCTTCTTTCTGCTTCTGTGGATTTGACTGTTCTGGGAACTTCATATAAATGGAATCATACAATATGTGGCCTTTTATGACTTTACACTCTAATTAAGGAGACAATGTATATATGAAAAAGTACAAGACAAGCTACCATATGATAAATTGTGCTATAGCTGCATACCGAAGAAAAAAAATCGGAGTGAAGTAGTATGGTCAAGAAGGGTTTCACTCTGCTGTGATTTAAGCTTAGACAATCAGAGAGGAGAAGGAGGATACCCTGGTGGGGGTGAACAGCAGGGTAGACAAAGAAGTGGCAATCTGCTTGGAAGACAATGAATAAATAGACCAGCTTTCCTGGAAAACTAAATCTGTGGCGAAGCAGTTTTTAAAAGCTTGGAGCTCTCTCTAAGCCAACTTGGCAGATGAATTCACTGCCTTTCCCCCCAGTGGGACATGACTCTCAGGGGTGTAAATCTCCTTGGCTATGTGGGACAGGGCTCCCAGGATGAACTGCGACCCAGCTTCATGGGATTGAGAAAGCCTTCTTCACCAAAAAGGGGGAGAGAAAAATTAGATAAAATAAAGTTTCAGCAGCTGAGTGATTTCAGAGTCGAGAGGTTATCCTGAAGGTTATTCTTATGCATTATATAGTTATCCCTTTTTAGTTTATGGCGTATTGGAGTGGATAGAGGGAAGTACCTGAAACTATTGAACTGTGTTCCAGTAGCCTTGATTCTTGAAGACGATTGTATAACTATATAGCTTTTATAATGTGACCGTGTGATTGTGAAAACCTTGCAGCTGATGTTCCCTTTATTCAGGATATGGATAGAAGAGTAAAAAAAATAAGGATAAAAAATAAATAAATAATGGGGGGTTTAAAAAATGGGTAGATTGAAACACTAGTGGTCAATGAGAGGGAGGGGTACAGGATTATGAGGGTTTTTAAATTTTTTTTTTCTGGAGTGATGCTAATGTTCTAAAAATGATCATGGTGATGAATGCACAACTATATGATGATATTGTGAGCTGTTGACTGTATACTATGGATGGACTGTATGTGTGTGAAGATTTCTCAATACATATATTTTAAAAAGTTTGGAGGCTAAACTAAAGAAGTTTGTGAATGATCAGTCTAAGGTTTATTCGGTAGGTGACAGGAAAACATTTGAAAACGTTTTGTTTCAGTGTGCTTAAGTTGCCAGAATGCAATATACCAGAAATGGATTGGCTTTTACAATGGGGACTTATTAACAAACTTTATAGTTCTAAAGCCATGAAAATGTCCCAAATAAGGCATCAAGATGATACCTGGACTCTAGACAGGCTGCTGGCATCTGGGCTTCTCTGTCAGATAGCAAGGCACAAGCCCAGCATCTCATTGACTTCACCTCTTGGTTCTAGTGGCCTCCTTTCTGAGCTTTGTAAGTCCTCTCTTAGCATCTCTGGGGCTTTTCTTTCTGAGCTCTCTAAGCTCTTTGGGATTTTTCTGTCTTTTATCCTCATAAAGCGTTCCCATAAAGGATTAAAACCCACCTTGAATTGGGTGGGTCACATCTCAATTGAAACAACCTAATCAAAGTTCCCACCCACAGGAAAGGATTGAAAGAACATGGCATTTTCTGTGATACAAAACAGCTTCCAACTAGCACACATGTGTATGGAAGACTACATTTTGGGGCGACTTGACTTATGGCAGTGCCATTAGAAGCAGGAAAAGTCTTCTACTCCCTTACCTCTGAAATGCCCTATAAAGGTACCTTTTTAATGGATCTGATTCATGATAACTCATCAGCACAATCCTGTGTAGACATGAAAGTGACAATTGCTTCACTATCACCCTCTAAACTACAACCAGACTAACTTAATATTACCACCTCCATATGAGACTTTCCTATATCGGATAGTATACTAGTTCACTGAATAAAAATGAGTATCAAAATGGTCCAAAACCTGCTGAATACAGGCTTTAAATTTTTGGATCCATCAGTGCCTTGCAAACAGACTCCAGAGACAAATCGTAGACTTCAATAGTGAAGGAAATTGAAGACTCAGTCATCTGAATGTGGCAATCATGAGCCATTTTGAGTGAGAGTTAGCAAATATTTTCCCAACTGTCAATTCTAAGAAACACGCAAACAGATTCTGTGTAAGTGAATGCAGCAGTGAACCTGTGTCTCTGTTAAACCACAGAGAAATGAAATAAAGCTGATTTTAAATTTCTAAAGGGAACTTAAACCACCTGCTAAGTTGTAGAATTTAATTTGCAAGATGAATACTTGGCAATGTGACACTTCTTTCATAGCTTCATTTGCTGTTTTAATAAAAATGTTCACAATGCTTTGGTTCCATCTGTTAGAGAAGTGAAAACAGCTAACTGCTATTCAAACAACAAAAAATACAGCTTTCTAGAAAACTGTATCTGGTGCAGCCAAAATGTAAAGAGATATTTATAAATCTTACACTCTGCCTCACTTCTAAAGAACATTGTAGTAATTGCATCGCATCTTGGGTTCAACATATAAATAATTTATGCAAAAATTTTAAATTTAAATGATCCCCCCTACTCCAAATGCAAACAAATTGCTTTCAAAGTTATCATGACCATGAATCTTACTGCAGCAGGCTACAGATTTTCATTATAACAATTTGTAAGCAAATATTTGGTTATTTTTGTAAGCCACAAATCTGGCTGAAGGAGAAAATGCTACGCAATAAATAAAAACTGTGCAAACGACAAAGTATGTTTGTTGTTACATTTCCATATTAGAGATAACTATAAGCTACAGTATGCCAGCCTTCCTACATTATTGATTGGATTTCCATAGCTATTTTTCCTCAGAATAGGCTGAAATTTTCTAACTTTCAATAAGGATTATTTCTCAAATAATAACTCTATTACTTAAAGCCAGGATGGCATATAATTGGCACAAACTATGTTTTTGATGAGTTAAAGAGATATGACAGTAGTCAAAACATTAAGAAGAGACACTGAGGGCAGAGACATAGAAATGGGAACCAAAATCTAGAAAAAAAGAAAGTAAGGAAAGCTCTCTGTCCCATAGAATTACCCTGGACGTCAATTTCAGTTTTACCTTGCTTCAACAGAGAGTCTATGGAATTTTCTGTTGATTTTCCCATGCTGTCCTATTAGGGAACTTATTATTCCCTTTTCCTGAAGAAGGGATGGATGATGAGAACCTCATCTTGTGATTCAATCTTGGGTGTGATTTAAGATGTCGTGGCCTTGTCTCAGTTCAAAGGCTATTAAAAGTTAGTCTCATTGAATATTAGTTTTAGATATTTAAGTCAAAACCTAGGTATTTTAAACATAATGAGACTGAGATCCAGAAAGTGAATGAACTAGCTCATCAGCTAAATACCCATAGAACACGAAATAAACACAATATCTCCTTAAGCCATTACTAATTCTACTTAATTTAAAATTCAATTTAAGAAGGAAGTGAACAATAAATCAATTTACTCCTTTACCTAGTTATTTCATAACAGCAACAACAAAAATATGTCTCCCTATTTTAGAATGGGAGAGAGAACCTAAAATAAGGATACGTGTGCTAAGTGCAAAGAAAAGTATTAATTTCCATACACTTGAAAGTTAAGCCTAGAATTTAAGTCTAGACACAGAGACTGGGTTTCAATTACTTACTAATTGGAAAATTCTTATGATCTGTTTGATCCCAATCTCCTCATATGAAAAATGAGATTTTTAATTACCCTGTCCGTCCATAGAGTATTGGTGGCATAAAAAATACAAATAAGAACATGTATCCAAAGTTCTTTGTTAATTATAAAATGTTTAATAAAAGTAATGTATCATTGGCAGTGTAGTTCCAGTGGTTTTAATAGCAGTGCTCCTGAACCCTTTCATAGTAAATAACTGTAAATAGTCTGTGTAGAAAATCTCACTCATTAAAATTATTAATATGTAAAATAAAGTAGCATAGCATTCATATAAAGATACTAAAGAAAAAATATAAAAGTTTTATCAATTAAAAATTGAACACTTTCCAAAAAAACAATATCAAGGAATAGTTGACAATTAGGACTAAGCATTTCATAATGAATTTTTTTAATGGCAAATTACTTCAGTGAAGGGATACCACAGAGCAGAACTATATATAAGAGCTTAAGAGATTGTGAAATAACAGGAAGAAATGAAATATGAGCTGAAAGAACTCAAAACAGAAATAAAAAGAACTCTAAACAGAAGTGAAAGAAAAAAGATACCCCATTACTGACATGAAGATGAACTGGTAAGAGAACAAGGGAAAATAGATATTGAAAAATAAATAAGGATGAAAGGGATAGAAATGGGAAAAGTGAAAAAAAAAGAAGCTATATCTGTGTGAGACTAAAGGGAGAAATGTTTATTTGGTGCAAAATTTATATTTTGACCAGTGCATTTCCTAACTTAACTTGTACGGTCAGTTTAATTGAACACTATAAGTACATGGAACCTTGACTAGATCATGAGATTTTTTTTTTTCAGTGCTTTTTTAAAAAATTTATTTTGTATTATCAAACCAAAACATACAAATATGAACATTCTTAACATACAAATATTCTGTGTATGGTGTACAATCAATGGCTCACAGTATCATCTCACAGTAGTATATTCATCACCATGATCATTTTTTAGAACATTTGCATCACTCCAGAAAACAGAACTAAAAAGAAAAAACTTGCACATGCCATACCCCTTACCCCTCCCTCTCATGGCCCGCTAGTATTTCCATCTACTGGATAGATTTTAATCTTTGTTTTTCCTATTGTTTTCTATACCCCTTACCATTCCTTTCATTGTTCACTAGTATTTCAATCTACTCAATTTATTTTAACATTTGTTCCCCCTATTATTTATTTATTTTTAATCCATAGTTTTTACTCATCTGCCAATATTGTAGATAAAAGGAACATCAGACACAAGGTTTGCACAATCACATAGTCACATTGTGAAAGCTATATCATTATGCAATCATCTTCAAGAAACATGGCTACTGGAACACAGCTCTACAGTTTTAGGCATTTCCCTCTAGTCTGTTTAATACACCTTAAACTAGAAAGGGGATATCTATAAAATGCGTAAGAATAACCTCCAGGGTAACCTCTCCACTCTGAAATCTCTCAGCCACTGACACTTTATTTTATCTCATTTCTCTTCCCCCTTTCAGTAGAGAAGAGTTTGTCAATCTCTTAATGCTGAGACCCAGCTCATTCTAGGATTTCTGTTCCACGTTGCCAGGGAGGTTTCACCCCTGGGAGTCAAGGGCATGAGATTTTGTTGGTTTGCTCAGGTTAGTGTGATGCCCTGATAAATCCCAGAGTGACTTGAACAGTGAATAAAGAAGTATTTTCAAAGTCCCCTTGGGGGAATGGAGAGAAAGGGGGAAAAATTCGACTTCCCTATTTGGAGAATTCCTAATAGTCTCTCAAGCAATGGGGACAAGAAAATCAATAGGCCGAACCCTCAATCTTGGGGGTTGCCTGTATAGAAATTATCCCTGCAAAGGATGGGCTAAGCCCACTTAAAATTATGCCTAATAGTCACTCCCAGAGAACCTCTTTTGCTGCTCAGATGTGGCCTCTCTCTCTAAGCCAACACGGCAAGCGAACTCACTGCCCTCCCCCCTCCATGTGGGACATGACTCCATGGGTGTAAACCTCACTGACAACATGGGACAGAAATCCTGGCATGAGCTGGGACCCAGCATCAAGGGATTGAGAAAACCTTGACCAAAAGAGGGAAGAGAGAAATGTGACAAAATAAAGTCTCAGTGGTTGATAGATTTCAGAGTCTGGAGGTTATCCTGGAGGTTATTCTTATGCATTATATAGATATCCCTTTTTTAATTTAAGGTGTGTTAGAGTAGCTCGAGGGAAGTACCTGAAACTATAGAACTGTGCTCTAGTAGCCTTGTTTCTTGAAGATGATTGTATAATGATAAAGCTTTGGCAATGTGACTGTGTAATTATGAAAACCTTGCATCTGATGCTCCTTTTATGTACATTATGGACAGGTGAGTAAAAAATATGGATTAAAAATAAATAAATAATGGGGGAACAAAGGTTAAAATAGAGTAGATTGAAATACTAGTGGTCGATGAGAGGGAGAGTTAAGGGGTTTGGCATATATGAGTTTTTTCTCTTCTCTCTTTTATTTCTTTTGCTGGAGAAATACGAATGTTCAAAAAAATGATCATGGTGATGAATACACAACTATGTGATGATATTATGAGCCATTTATCATACATACTGTATAGAATGTTGTATGTCAAGAATGTTTGTATATTTGTTGTGTACAATAAAAAAAAGAAGAAGTTACAAAGAATTAGAGAGAAACAACAAGAAAGCCAGGCAAAAATGATCCAAACTACATGTAATTGGAGTTCTTACAGAATAGACCAGATCAATAGAACACAATTCAAAAAAATTTCCTAAAGTTAAAATTTATTTTTGAATCAGCCTATTGAAAGAGTGTATGCTAGCTTCAGGGAAAGTTGACCTAAAATGGTCACTTCTAAGATATCTCCGTGTAAAATTACTAAGCTAACAATTTTATATCCACACCATTGTTCCATGGTTCTTCAAGGCCTCAGAAGACCATTCTGCGCACAGAAGAACTCAAGGAGTATACTGACTACAAGCCATTATTGGGGAAATCAGAGGACATCAACTTCATCAACCAAGAATGATTAGGGCAGCAATAACAAAGTAACTTGCAATGAGAACTATATGCATTTAACTAAAAAATTAAGCCAAAAACAAGGTGAGTAGGGTAACAGAAAGTAAACCTTATATATCCGTTTAATTTAGAAATTAATTGGCTAGCAAAATTGGGAGAATAAGGTGGAAAAAGATAGAGATTGGCTAATATACAATATCTGAGAATCAAAAAATACTATTTTAAGTTGATAGTCAAATACTGGAAGTAAAAGCAAATTTAGCAAACACTAAGAAATACTATTTTACGACTCATAATGGATCATAAAATGAGGGGGAGGAGAAAACATTCTAATATTATCAACAGTCATAATATGGAACGAATAATGCCTAAAGCAATAATGGTAAACAATGAAATTAAAATGTAAGCCTTCTAAAATATTTTTTTAAAAGCTATAAATAAACAATAAAGGAAAGAAATTTTATTGGAAAGCCTCTTAAAAACAATTATTATCCAACAATCTAACTGATAACAATATTATAGACCTATGAGCTTCCACTATCGGATCTGTCATATCAATAAATGTAAATTAGTTTAATTCACCTATTAAAAGAGAAAATAATTTTCAGATTGGGGTCAAAGCAAAACTCAAGTTTGTTCTGTTTGCAAGAAAAACACCTAAAGAAAAACACCAAAACACTTTTGGGAAGAGTTGGAATTAAAGTAGGTGTTGAGATGTTAATATCAGATAAAGTGGAATTCAGGATAAAAAGCATTTTATGATACATATTCTTTATAATGTCAGAGGGTACACTTGACAATGAGGATACAAAAGTCATTAAAGTCTATGCACCAATCAAAATTGCAAGAAAAGAAAATTTTAAAAATAACAGGAATTAAAAGGAGAAATAAACAAAGATTCACTAGTAAAGGAAGCTTAGATCTTAACAAACCTAAATAATATTATCAAAATAATCTAATTGATGTATGTTGAACTCTGTGAAATTAAAGAATATATGAAGTGCACATTGAGCAGTCATGGAAATTGATCATAAAATAGGCCATGAAAGATCAAAGAACTTTTTGGTCACAATCAAATAAAATAAGAAATGTCAGAAAATAAGAAAGCTGTTTACCTGGTAACTTTTAAACTCTTAACTCTTAGGTCAAGAGCTATAAACTGAAACTGCAGAATTTCTAAAAAATTATAATGAAAATATATGGCTCAAAGAAGGTCATGACCCTAAATAGTTATATTAATTTTTTAAAAGGAAAGAAAAGAAATGAATTAAGCTATCAGTTTAAAAAAATTGAAAAGGAACAACAAAAATAAACTGGAGGAAAACAGAAGAAAGTATTAATAAAGATAAAAACAGATTTAATGAATTAGAAAATTGTAAAAATAGAACTTTAATAAATCCAAAACCTGAATTTTTGAGGAAAAAAATAAAGCAGATAAATTAGTATACTTGATGAAAAGCATAGAGAATTTGCAAGTATGCAAATTAATAAATGACAGTGGAAAAGAAACCCGAGAAATGGAGGAGAAGCAAAGAATTCTAAGGTATTATTCTGCTCAACTCTATGCAAATAAATTGAGAAATTTGGATGGAATGAATAAATTACCATAAAAGAGATAGAAATGTAAACAGACCAACACCCAAGAAGAAAGAGCAATTGTCAAAGAGCTATCCTCCAAAAAAAAACTACCAGACCCAGACAGTTTTACTTTACTGGAAAACTAAAACAAAAAAGATAACTCCATTGCTGTTTAAACTACATTTTTCCCAGATGGAAAAATTAAAATTCCAAACCTATTTTTTTAATTAAATTTGCAAGGCTTATATGGGGAAAACAGTGAAACACAAAGAAAGGATCCACACAGAACACATGAATTAAAGGAGAGATATACTATTTGCTAGATTGGGATCCAAATCAGTTTCCTCTAAGTTAAGTTGTTAATTTAATATGCTCTCAATAAAATGCCCAGCAGAATTTACTTTTGCCTAGGCAAGTGGTTCCTAAATTTCACATGGAAAAATAAAAAACAATAAAACATGAGAATCCTACACAAATGAACACAGAACAGTGAGATGAAACTAGTCTTACAATATTAAATTATTGCAAATGCTCAGACAAACCAATAGATCAGAATAAAATTTCCAGAAATGGAGCCAAATGCATACTGAGTTACATATTGTAAATTAGCATAAAATAAATGTGGCATCTCAAGCCAGTAGAGAAAAAGACTAGTTAGTGAATAGTGTTGGAGAAACTGGATTGCCATCTGGAAAAATAAAATTAATTCACACCTTGTAAAAGGCAGAATTCTAAGGTGGTTCCCAAGATTCTTTTTTTTTTTTTTAGCTTTTTTTTTATTAATTAAAAAAATTAACTAACACAACATTTAGAAATCATTCCATTCTACATATGCAATCAGTAATTCTTAATATCATCACATAAATGTATGATCATCATTTCTTGGTACATATGCATCGATTTAGAAAAAGAAATAGCAAGACAACAGAAAAAGAAATAAAATGATAATATAGAGAAAAAATAAAAATAAAAATTACAAAAATATATAAGAAAAAAACTATAGCTCAGATGCAGTTTCATTCAGTGTTTTAACATAATTACATTAAAATTAGGTAGTATTGTGCTGTCCATTTTTTTTTTTTTTTTTAGAAAACATACCATTCTACATATGCAATCAGTAATTCTTAACATCATCACATAGATGCATGATCATCGTTTCTTAGTACATTTGCATCGGTTTAGAAGAACTAGCAATATAACCGAAAAAGATATAGAATGTTAATATAGAGAAAAAAAATAAAAGTAATAATAGTAAGAACAAAACAAAACAAAACAAAAACCTATAGCTCGGATGCAGCTTCATTCAGTGTTTTAACATGATTACTTTACAATTAGGTATTATTGTGCTGTCCATTTTTGAGTTTTTGTATCTAGTCCTATTGCACAGTCTGTATCCCATCAGCTCCAATTACCCATTATCTTACCCTGTTTCTAACTCCTACTGAACTCTGTTACCAATGACATATTCCAAGTTTATTCTCGAATGTCGGTTCACATCATTGGGACCATACAGTATTTGTCTTTTAGTTTTTGGCTAGACTCACTCAGCATAATGTTCTCTAGGTCCATCCATGTTATTACATGCTTCATAAGTTTATCCTGCCTTAAAGCTGCATAATATTCCATCGTATGTATATACCACAGTTTGTTTAGCCACGCGTCTGTTGATGGACATTTTGGCTGTTTCCATCTCTTTGCAATTGTAAATAATGCTGCTATAAACATTGGTGTGCAAATGTCCGTTTGAGTTTTTGCCCTTAATTCCTTTGAGTAGATTCCCAGCAATGGTATTGCTGGGTCGTATGGCAATTCTATATTCAGCTTTTTGAGGAACTGCCAAACTGCCTTCCACAGTGGTTGCACCATTTGACATTCCCACCAACAGTGGATAAGTGTGCCTCTTTCTCTGCATTCTCTCCAGCACTTGTCATTTTCTGTTTTGTTGATAATGGCCATTCTGGTGGGTGTGAGATGATATCTCATTGTGGTTTAGATTTGCATTTCTCTAATGGCCAGGGACATTGAGCATCTCTTCATGTGCCTTTTGGCCATTTGTATTTCCTCCTCTGAGAGGTGTCAATTCAAGTCTTTTTCCCATTTTGTAATTGGGTTGGCTGTCTTTTTGTTGTTGAGTTGAACAATCTCATTATAAATTCTGGATACTAGACCTTTATCTGATATGTCGTTTCCAAATATTGATTCCCATTGTGTGGGCTGTCTTTCTACTTTCTTGATGAAGTTCTTTGATGCACAAAAGTGTTTAATTTTGAGGAGTTCCCATTTATTTATTTCCTTCTTCAGTGCTCTTGCTTTAGGTTTAAGGTCCATAAAACTGCCTACAATTGTAAGATTCATAAGATATCTCCCTACATTTTCCTCTAACTGTTTTATGGTCTTAGACCTAATGTTTAGATCTTTGATCCATTTTGAGTTAACTTTTGTGTAGGGTGTGAGATATGGGTCTTCTTTCATTCTTTTGCATATGGATATCCAGTTCTCTAGGCACCATTTATTGAAGAGACTGTTCTGTCCCAGGTGAGTTGGCTTGACTGCCTTGTCAAAGATCAAATGTCCATAGATGAGAGGGTCTATATTTGAGCACTCTATTCGATTCCATTGGTCGATATATCTATCTTTATGCCAATACCATGCTGTTTTGACCACTGTGGCTTCATAATATGCCTTAAAGTCAGGCAGTGCAAGACCTCCAGCTTCGTTTTTTTTCCTCAAGATGTTTTTAGCAATTCGGGGCACCCTGCCCTTCCAGATAAATTTGCTTATTGGTTTTTCTATTTCTGAAAAATAAGTTGTTGGGATTTTGATTGGTATTGCATTGAATCTGTAAATCAATTTAGGTAGGATTGACATCTTAACTATATTTAGTCTTCCAATCCATGAACACGGTATGCCCTTCCATTTATTTAGGTCTTCTGTGATTTCTTTTAGCAGCTTTTTGTAGTTTTCTTTATATAGGTTTTTTGTCTCTTTAGTTAAATTTATTCCTAGGTATTTTATTCTTTTAGTTGCAATTGTAAATTGGATTCGTTTCTTGATTTCCCCCTCAGCTTGTTCATTGCTAGTGTATAGAAAAGCTACAGATTTTTGAATGTTGATCTTGTAACCTGCTACTTTGCTGTACTCATTTATTAGCTCTAGTAGTTTTGTTGTGGATTTTTCCGGGTTTTTGACGTATAGTATCATATCGTCTGCAAACAGTGATAGTTTTACTTCTTCCTTTCCAATTTTGATGCCTTGTATTTCTTTTTCTTGTCTAATTGCTCTGGCTAGAGCCTCCAACACAATGTTGAATAATAGTGGTGATAGTGGACATCCTTGTCTTGTTCCTGATCTTAGGAGGAAAGTTTTCAATTTTTCCCCATTGAGGATGATATTAGCTGTGGGTTTTTCATATATTCCGTCTATGATTTTAAGGAAGTTCCCTTGTATTCCTATCTTTTGAAGTGTTTTCAACAGGAAAGGATGTTGAATCTTGTCAAATGCCTTCTCTGCATCAATTGAGATGATCATGTGATTTTTCTGCTTTGATTTGTTGATATGGTGTATTACATTAATTGATTTTCTTATGTTGAACCATCCTTGCATACCTGGGATGAATCCTACTTGGTCATGATGTATAATTCTTTTAATGTGTTGTTGGATACGATTTGCTAGAATTCTATTGAGGATTTTTGCATCTATATTCATTAGAGAGATTGGCCTGTAGTTTTCTTTTTTTGTAATATCTTTGCCTGGTTTTGTTATGAGGGTGATGTTGGCTTCATAGAATGAATTAGGTAGTTTTCCCTCCGCTTCGATTTTTTTGAAGAGTTTGAGGAGAGTTGGTACTAATTCTTTCTGGAATGTTTGATAGAATTCAGATGTGAAGCCGTCTGGTCCTGGACTTTTCTTTTTAGGAAGCTTTTGAATGACTGATTCAATTTCTTTACTTGTGATTGGTTTGTTGAGGTCATCTATGTCTTCTTGAGTCAAAGTTGGTTGTTCATGTCTTTCCAGGAACCCGTCCATTTCCTCTAAATTGTTGTATTTATTAGCGTAAAGTTGTTCATAGTATCCTGTTATTACCTCCTTTATTTCTGTGAGGTCAGTAGTTATGTCTCCTCTTCCATTTCTGATCTTATTTATTTGCATCCTCTCTCTTCTTCCTTTTGTCAATCTTGCTAAGGGCCCATCAATCTTATTGATTTTCTCATAGAACCAACTTCTGGCCTTATTGATTTTCTCTATTGTTTTCATGTTTTCAATTTCATTCATTTGTGCTCTAATCTTTGTTATTTCTTTCCTTTTGCTTGCTTTGGGGTTAGCTTGCTGTTCTTTCTCCAGTTCTTCCAAATGGATAGTTAATTCCTGAATTTTTGCCTTTTCTTCTTTTCTGATATAGGCATTTAGAGCAATAAATTTCCCTCTTAGCACTGCCTTTGCTGCGTCCCATAAGTTTTGATATGTTGTGTTTTCATTTTCATTCGCCTCGAGGTATTTGCTAATTTCTCTAGCAATTTCTTCTTTGACCCACTCGTTGTTTAGGAGTGTGTTGTTGAGCCTCCACGTATTTGTGAATTTTCTGGCACTTCGCCTATTATTGATTTCCAACTTCATTCCTTTATGATCTGAGAAAGTGTTGTGCATGATTTCAATCTTTTTAAATTTGTTAAGACTTGCTTTGTGACCCAGCATATGGTCTATCTTTGAGAATGATCCATGAGCACTTGAGAAAAAGGTGTATCCTGCTGTTGTGGGATGTAATGTCCTATAAATGTCTGTTAAGTCTAGCTCATTTATAGTAATATTCAGATTCTCTATTTCTTTATTGATCCTCTGTCTAGATGTTCTGTCCATTGATGACAGTGGTGAATTGAAGTCTGCAACTATTATGGTATATGAGTCTATTTCCCTTTTCAGTGTTTGCAGTGTATTCCTCACGTATTTTGGGGCATTCTGGTTCGGTGCGTAAATATTTATGATTGTTATGTCTTCTTGTTTAATTGTTCCTTTTATTAGTATATAGTGTCTTCTTTGTCTCTTTTAACTGGTTTACATTTGAAGTCTAACTTGTTGGATATTAGTATAGCCACTCCTGCTATTTTCTGGTTGTTATTTGCATGAAATATCTTTTCCCAACCTTTCACTTTCAACCTATGCTTATCTTTGGGTCTAAGATGTGTTTCCTGTAGACAGCATATAGAAGGATCCTGTGTTTTAATCCATTCTGTCAATCTATGTCTTTTGATTGGGGAATTCAGTCCATTGACATTTAGTGTTATTACTGTTTGGATAATATTTTCCTCTAACATTTTGCCTTTTGTATTATATATATCATATCTGACTTTCCTTCTTTCTACACTCTTCTCCATACCTCTCTCTTCTGTCTTTTTGTATCTGATTCTAGTGCTCCCTTTAGTATTTCTTGCAGAGCTGGTCTCTTGGTCACAAATTCTCTCAGTGACTTTGTGTCTGAGAATGTTTTAATTTCTCCCTCATTTTTGAAGGATAATTTTGCTGGATATAGGAGTCTTGGTTGGCAGTTTTATTCTTTTAGTAATTTAAATATATCATCCCACTGTCTTCTAGCTTCCATGGTTTCTGCTGAGAAATCTACACATAGTCTTATTGGGTTTCCCTTGTATGTGACGGATTGTTTTTCTCTTGCTGCTTTCAAGATCCTCTCTTTCTCTTTGACCTCTGACATTCTAACTAGTAAGTGTCTTGGAGAATGCCTATCTGGGTCTAATCTCTTTGGGGTGCGCTGCAGTTCTTGGATCTGTAATTTTAGGTCTTTCATAAGAGTTGGGAAATTTTCAGTGATAATTTCTTCCATTAGTTTTTCTCCTCCTTTTCCCTTCTCTTCTCCTTCTGGGACACCCACAACACATATATTTGTGCGGTTCAAATTGTCCTTGAATTCCCTGATACCCTGTTCAAATTTTTCCATTCTTTTCCCTGTAGTTTCTGTTTGTTTTTGGAATTCAGATGCTCCATCCTCCAAATCACTAATTCTATCTTCTGTCTCTTTAAATGTATTATTGTAGGTATCCATTGTTTTTTCCATCTTTTCTACTTTATCCTTCACTTCCATATGTTCTGTGATTTGTTTTTTCAGTTTTTCTATTTCTTCTTTATGTTCAGCCCATGTCCTCTTCATGTCCTCCCTCAATTTATCGATTTCATTTTTGAAGAGGTTTTCCATTTCTGTTCATATATTCAGCATTAGTTGTCTCAGCTCTTGTATCTCATTTGAACTATTGGTTTGTTCCTTTGACTGGGCCATATTCTCAATCTTCTGAGCGTGGACAGTTATCTTCTGCTGCTGGGCATTTAGTCAGATTTCCCTGGGTGTCGGACCCAACAAGGTTGTAAGATTTTTCTGTGAAATCTCTGGGTTCTGTTTTTCTTATCCTGCCCAGTAGGTGGCGCTCGTGGCACACGTTTGTCTGCGGGTCCCACCAGTAAAAGGTGCTGTGGGTCCTTTAACTTTGGAAACCTTCGCCGTCCGGGAGGTTTGCTAGCCGAAGCAGCTTGGAAGAGTGCCAGCCGGCCTGTGGTCCGAACGCGGGGAGGGTCACTGGCCGCCACAGCCCGGGAAAGCGCCCGTCCGAATTTCCTAGTCGGCCCGGTGGCGGGAGGGCACCAGCCGCAGCGGCCCGCCCGGGAGAGTGCACGTTCCCGGGGAGTCACGGGTTTGGAAGGGCCCCCCCCGTCACTGTTCTCCGTGGCCTGGGGATTTCCGATCCAATTCTCTCAGTTGGTCCTGGGGGCCGTGCGTGGTGTGGGCGCCAGCTGCCGTGGTTTGAGGGGACCGCCTGTCCAATTCTCCCAGCCTGCCCGGGAAAGGGGAAGGGAGTGACTCCGGCCGCTTGCCGCCCCGCCTGGTGAAGCCCGCGCCCCTTGGCGATCTCACCAGAGCAGGTTCTCTCAGCCAGCCAGCCATTCCAGGATGGGGTACGCTGTCTTTTTTATCTCTGTCGTGGCTTTGGGAACTGTTCTGTATCGTTTCTACTCCCCTAGTAGCTGTCCTGGAGGAGAAACTAAGATCCGCGCGTCTTACTAAGCCGCCATCTTCTCCGGAAGCTGTCCCTGCTGTCTCCCAAGATTCTTGACCGCTCGCTGGTGCGCATACCCTGTGCTCCCTCTACTTGGTGGTGGAATGGACCTGTGAATGTGAGAGACTGTTACTTCTGTGGTTAGGTTACAATAGATGGCAACAGTGAAGGAGTTTTGCAGATGTGGTTAAGGTCTTTAATCAGCTGACTTTAATGGAAAAGAGACTACATATAGTGGGCCAGACCCAATCAAATGATTCGTTGAAACGAGGTCTAAAAATAGACATTCTCCTGCTGGCTTGCAGAAGCAAATACTCT